>NW_026585580.1:2092845-2230236 GCF_907164565.1 Psammomys obesus | reverse complement strand
CGCCGCGCGGCCCCGCTCCCGCGCCTCAGCCCCTACTCCGCCGCCGGGCGCGCTCGCTCAAGAACCGGAGGGACGCGCCCCGCCCACTCGGCCGGCGCCCTCCAATGAGCGCGGCCCGGCGGGGGGCGGGGCCGACCAATCGGACGGCGGGACGCCCGGCGGGGCGGCCAATCGGGAGCCACTCCGGCTCCACACCCGCCCCGATCCTCGAGGAGCGAGCCGCTCAGAGCCCAGAGGTGGGACCTGAGCCCGCCGACCCGAGCGAGTCCGGCCCGGCCGCCGCGGCGTCGCGGAGGGAGTCGGCCTGGGCGGGTCGGGGGCCCGAGGTCCTCGCGGTGGGCAGGTGACGCGTGCTCCTGAGGCTCCGCGGAGTCCCCACCCCCCAGCCCCAGCCGCTCCCGTGCTTCAAGGCTGCACCCCTCGGTTGTGACGTTGTTAATTGGCGTTCTTGATTCTTAAACTTAAGGGAGGCCTTTCCCGTTAGAAAACTGACAGCCCTCGGGGTCGCTGTTTCCGCACGTCTGGTGCGTCGGTGAGCAGCCAGGGCGCCGCGTACCCCAAGCTTGTTCCTTTCCGTCATGATACCAAATCCAGAGCATCGGTGGCACAGCGATGATGTGTTTTTTTTCCCCCTAAAGGAAAAATGCATTTAAGATGGGAAAAAGTAAGGGTGGTAGGTAAATCGTTTTTATTACGAGCCTCAGGGCTATTCTGTTGTTGTTTTGAGACAGGGTCTTCAATCTGCTTCCTGAGTGCTGGCGTCCCAAGTGTCCAGTGTCCAGCTGTGAACCCTACTTCTAAAGTAAAGTCGCACAACATACACTCAGGGAAACTTGCGCGGATCCCTGGATAGAAGAATACAGAGAGGATGTCTTCGTAAGATACCCCTGGCTACCGAGAAAAGGCTTGAGTTAAAGATGGCGATCGCCAATGCAATAAGTAGAGGCTGCAAAGCGATTTGCTTATTTTATATAGCCAGGTGTGTGCTGTGATAAAACACCATGACCGAGGCAGCTTACGGGAGGAAGGATTAATTTGGGTTTGCCGTTCCATAGGGAAAAGAGTTGATAGCAGAGCAGGGAAGCGGCAGGTGGCAGATGTGGCTGCTGGAGCAGAAACTGAGGACTCAGGTCTTGAGCCATGAGCAGGGAGCAGAGAGTGGGAGCTCAAAGCTACGTACAACTCTAAGTTCTCAGAGCCAGCTTCCTTAGAAATAACCTCCACCAATAGGGCAACACTTCCTAAGCTTCCTAGAAGAACATCACGAGCTGGGGAACAAGGATTCATACGCTGGAGATTACGGGGAACATCTTATTCAAACTACTGCCGCCAGGATTACTCATTCTTTTTCTATGAAGTCAATAATTTTATTGAGTTTAAGTTCCTTTCTGAAAATGGATTACATGGTGATGAAAAAGTATTTGGTAACACATATTTTCATATTTTGAAATAAAACTTTTATCTGTTAGTATTCTCCAAGTAGCTGGAATGCTTTATTTATTTTGGCAATAAACTGCATTTAAAAATATTTGCGCATGTGTCCTGTTCCTTTACATAAATTGTTTTTGATGATTAGTGTCTGAAAGGATGACACTAATCTGTAAAGTAAACCATATGAAGAAGTAAAAGTTGGGGAGAAGGGGACAGGAGAGAGAGGGAGAGAGAATAAATGCCAAACAAGAAAATACATTCTTTTACCACCAGCCTTATTTCACAATTGAAACTAACTGTGACTAGCCTGCAGAGAAAAGATGATGTCCCAGAATTAGTTTTGTCAAAAGATCTGAGTTCTGGCCTGATTTGGGGCACACTAGTTAATGACTAACCCTGTAACAAGAGAACAATATGCCAGGCTCTGCCTGCCTCATTGGGTGAGATCCAGCCAAGAGAGCTGTCAGGCCCTTTGTTTTCAGTAAGATCCTGTGCCAAGTGCAAAGCAGCCCGAAGTGTTATCCTTATTCTCAACTTCACCTTGAGAACCCTTGCCCACCAGCAGCAGATGCACATCCCCTCAGTCTTCACGGCTTTTCAATATTATTTTTGAACCCATAAGTTTTCTCTTAAAACAGACATGAATTAAGCTTCTGCCTACAACTTCTAGAAACCAGTACTTAGGTATTGCAGGGCGAACCTGTAGCCCTGGCTGCCCTGGAGGCTAAGGAAGGAGAGTGAGTCCTGTACCTCAGTAGTTTGAGGGTGATTGGATGCACAGAACCAGTCTCAGGCTCTCTTATCTCTCTGTCCCTGTCTCTCTGTTCTTCCCTCCTGCCTTCCTTACCCCTCTCTCTGGAAGGAAAAACAAAAACAAAAACAAAAACAAATACAAACAAACAAAAAACAAAGCATAACTTCTCGCAGCTTTTCCTTTTTCCTTTTCCATCCCCACTTCTTCCTATTTTAATATAGAAGTAGTATTAAAAGACAAGAATACTTATAGAGAAGAATTATGAATAGAAAAGCTTAAGAAATATTCTTTATTACTAATTGTTCTTAACATATGCCTCAAAAACAAGGTGTATCATAATGTCGAATGTTATATTGTTCTATGTGTAATCTTTAAAAATTTACGAAAATTTCAGTGTATACACAAAAATCAATGTATCCTGGGCCTGCTAGCTTGAATAGCTTTGCATGGAAATTATAGTGACTGTGTCAAATTTATACCCACACAATCGGGTACCGAGTTTTTGTAGGTATTTATTAGGCATTCACTTGTGGCTTTCGTGCTTAATTTTCAAAGTAACATGTATTTCTAGATATATGTCTATGTGTCATAATGTAATTTGTTTATTTCAAAACATTTTATCTATTACAGACACTTTTTACTTTTACTTTAAACAAATATGTGTATAACTCCAGAATGTGAAATTTACTAAATTTAATTGAACCTTCAGTTATCTTCAACTAACTATATAGTTAGTTTTCTCTCTCTCTCTCTCTCTCTCTCTCTCTCTATATATATATATATATATATATGGATATATATAAATATATATGATATATATAAAACTAGCTAAATATATATATATATATATATATATATATATATATATCACAGACACATTTTTCTGAGTAGAAGTGATAGGAAAATTGATCTATATAAATGCATTATACTTTATGGTTAGAATTTTGGAGTCTTTAAAAAACCGCGGCGATATTAAACCAGTATGTTTTCACTTTAATCCCAAGTGTGGGACTATGGGGGTACTTCTCAGCAGCTGACTATGATTTGCCTTGTGCCCTAGCAGAGGCATAATTTTGCTAGCCACAGATAGTTTCTGTGATTGTGTGACATTTGGAATTCTGGGGGAATTTTAAGAGGATATATAAATGCTAGCAACCCATAGACATTGTGGATTGATGTTTGGTGGTTGTATGCTATTGGTTGTGGTTGGTCATGGTTTGTCAAGTAGTTGTGTGCAAAGAAATGAGAAGACAGAGAAATTAGCTATCCTGATGGCAAAGATCAAACTTGCCCCAAGGAACTCAATGCCCCTACGTAGCGGAAATAGTCTAAGGATAGCGACGCCCCTGTTCCAACCCCTAACTTTATTCAGGGATCTCTTTCCTTGCCTCTCTATCCTTTTTTCTCTCATATCTACTATTAGGGGGGTTGAATTGGTGGAAGAAAAGGGGTGGAGAAGGGTGGAAGAAAGAAGAGCCCGCAAAGTAGAAAACGCAAACTACTATACATGACTTAATATATCAAAGAGAGTGTTGGGCAATGTCTTACTAATCTGTAGGCTCACACACATTTATTACAGGCAGCGGCTCTTCCCTAAGACATCTGGGTAATACATGTGATCGCACTCACTTGTATTATTGTATCATTTACAATATTATTGTATCATTTACACAGTGGTATCTTTTTAGTTTTCCACAATAACTTCCTCATCTGTTATCCACCACGAAACAGGTGAATTATAGAGTGAAGGAGAGCTAGTGGCTTTAACATAGATTGAAATGTTTCCTATTAAAACTGTGACCTTTAGATTAGTGTTCACATTTGTACAGATAATTTTAATACATAAATAAAGATCTTTTCTAATTCGATTCACCTTTTGGTAGTACTATTACTAACCAGAATATTATGGGAAATTATTTTGCATGTAAGGTACGATCGTCTTGACACTGCATCATCACTGAGCATGACAAACAACTGGGTTGTGATTGGTGAATGCCTCTGAGTTTTTGTTTCTTGGACAAAGCCGACTTCCACATGACTTGTCTCCAATTCACTGAATCCAATGCATTCATATGAAAATGATGTTGTTAGTAATGAAATAATATCTATAGAGAGAATAGAAAAAATAATTAGCTCCATTTTTCTTTCTATTTCTGAGATGATAAAGGACAAATGCTTTTGTGAGACTCAACACCAGATCCTTTAACTCTGTTTTTATGAAACTTACATTTTTTCTGAATTCTTGAGTTTAACCATGCTGTTTTCTCACTGTGTTCTGCTTTTTAAAAATACGTAGTTAAGTGGATGGATAACATGTTTTGAGCTATATGTGGCACCTGAGTATGATTCACCAAATGCAGTTCCTGTGCTGTGGCGACAATATTAAGTATCCTTCTGTGGCTCTCCACAGAGTATAGAAATCTGTGATGTCGGGAATCACCTCTCAAAAACTTTCTCAGAGGGTTGTGTAACGCTTTTGTCTGAATTGTAACATTCCCTCCTGGAGGGAAGAGGAAAGCTCATAAGACTCAGGGAGCTCATGAAATTTACAAGACTCACAAGCCCCTCAGGTTATCTAAGTAGTAAAAATGTCTTTTAGAGAGAAGACTGTTCTGTGGAACAATTGCCAGAACATTCTCCAGGAAGAATGCCCTTGATGCAGCTCTGATGAGTCGTTTTCCGTGTTGGGGTGAGCTCTTTGGTGATGAGCTACCTAGTGTATCTATGCTTGTCACCGATAAACCAAGCTAGACGTGGGAAATCATTTCTTTGGTCTGGTGTTGTTACTGTTTTTTCAATAGACATTGGTTCTTCACTCCCCTGGGGAAAAACATCATACGCTATAACTGATACCAAAAACAGACTGATGGAGTCAAGCATGAGCCAGTGAGAAGCAGTTCTGTGCCCACTGCTATGGCAGAAAAAGAAATTGCGTTGAGACTGATCTGTCTGAGGCTGGCATGCAAGGAGAGAAACCAACAGGCA
This sequence comes from Psammomys obesus, assembly GCF_907164565.1. Lineage (NCBI taxonomy): Eukaryota > Metazoa > Chordata > Mammalia > Rodentia > Muridae > Psammomys > Psammomys obesus. The sequence continues at coordinate 2,225,066 of NW_026585580.1, read as the reverse complement.
GTCTTTCTTGGGTGTGGTAAGGGGCGGAGTGTGCCTTGCTCTCTTAGCAGTTGTGTATTGTGGAGACTTTTATGTGTTGAGGGACCTATGTCACTCATGCTCCTTACTAGTTCATCAAGCCAGTCTGGGGAGAAATAGTTTCCTTGATCTGTTAGTGATGTCCTTTCTGGGATGAACAGATGTTTGACCACATCTCTCAAGAGAAAGTACTGCAACAGGGGATCAGAAAACAACAGAAGTGTGAGACTAGATAAAAAGGTATTAGAATCATGTCTAAAGGATATGAGATAGAGATAGAGATAGAGAGAGAGAGAGAGAGAGAGAGAGAGAGAGAGAGGGCTTCTCTGTGTATCCTTGGCTGTCCTAGAGCTCGCTCTGTAGACCAGGCTGACGTCGAGTTCACAGAGATCCACCTGCCTCTGCAACCTGGGTGCTCGGATCAAAGTTGTGCACCACCACCACCACTTGGTTCATTTAAAGAAGATTTTTAAAGTGACTTAAAAAGAAGACACTTCACCTAAGTATAATATTGACTTAGAATATTGCAGAACTTAGGCATATACTTTTTTTGTTTTGTTTTCTGCAATTATGTATTACTTTCCTAGGAGTAAAATACTGAAAAAAAAAAAACTGAAAATACCAAGCACCCCTTTAAAATAGTTTGCATGGATAGCCTCTGCTCTCCAGGTTAGCAGATCATATGCAGGAAATTGGTAAGTGAGTAGATATCCGTCAGAACTGAGAAAAAAAAAACACCTAATATTTAAAATACTTAAATATTAAAACTAGTTTATTATGTCACCAATTTAAACCTTCACGGCATAAAGTTGAACGTAAAGCTAGTGAACAGGTGGAGACAATAGAAGGGAACGAATGTGAAAAGATGGATGGAGGCAAGATTGGCCCACTATTGAGACGGGCTGTCAAGAAAACAGCTAAAATGGACTGGACGAGAAACAGAAATATAAATCCATCCTAGAATGCAACCATCAAAGTTCTCTACCATAAAAAGCCTATACCATATTCTACATGGCTGATGATCAAGATGATAAATAACATCCATAAATAAAAATATAGATATAGTAGTGATTTCACCATTTAAATTTCACTTATTTCCAAATAACAAGTCTTGTTTAGCTCCTTACATGCAGAAACTAAAAGCACGAACGGTTGAAAACAGACTTTTCATTTCAGGAAGTATGTTGGATTTGAATAGACAGGGGGTTGTGATTTTGTTATATTTTCGTAAGTATTATCTCAAGAAAAGTTTTCCCATGAAATTATCAAAAAATGAAAGATAGTAAATGTTGTGAAACAACAACACTAGGACTGTACTATGTAAAATATGAACATGAAGAATCTAAACGATGGTTTCAAAAACAGCAGCATAATTGTTCAGTGAAATTTATTTTATGCATTTTGCAAACAATTCATAGTAAAGATTATGCTCTGCGTGTGTGTGCGTGCGTGCACACTCACGCACACACATGCACTAGAGAACAACTGAGTCCTCGCGTCCCACAGATGGGGAAAGTGTGTGCTAAATGCCTATTTGTGTCTTGATGAAGTGATTGTATTACTTAAAGCTGTCTGACTCAGCATACAGAAAAACTCTATTGAAATTTTGCAAAGTGTGAGCTTTATGGTTTGAGAGATGAATGGAATTATGGAGAAGATTCTGTGGAAAGTTACAAAAAGAATTAGAAATCTGGAACACAAATGGTTTGAGGAATTGTCTTTTTTGAGCTTTTGAGTCCCCAGATTTTCAGAAAAAAACAAAAAAAACAAAAAAAAAACAAATCATTGTTAATTCTCTTTGCAAATGAAGGAGGCTGCTGTACCAACTGTAAAATGCTTTAGGGTCCTATGGGTATGTTGGAATCAGTATGTCTTCCAGAGAGCTAATCAGTCTTTTGGCTTGCCTGCTGCGAGTACTCAAAGGGAAAGAAAAATAACACTGTTGGAAATCATGCAGTGTGTAGGTGTGTGTGTGTGTCTGTGTACATGGGACTAAGCCGAATAAGCTTTGAGTCACTGTCATTTGATAAGAAACGGGAGGGAAAATAAAGCGAGGCTGGAATAGTAAGGAAGCACGGTAGAACTGCAAAATTGCTGTCAACTGTGATGGTTAATCCTAATGTGGAACATTTTGCTGTATAACACACGCCACTTAGAGACAGTACATTGAAACTAGATTAGCTCTAACAAAGCATTCTCGTTTGATTGAATCTCCCCAAAGTAGCATAAAAATTAACACAGATATAACGTTTCCCTTCCTCCATTATTTTTTAATTTAGAAAGCACCTTCATATACATAATTACATTAACTCCTTGGAACTTCCCATGACGAAGAGGCCGCTTGGTGTGATGTTTAGAATCAAAGAATGTTTGAGCTCTTCTATTTCAATAACAGGGAAATAGGCCATTAGTTCCTCCAGGACATTAAATGAGGATGGTAGCAGTTATGGTTGCTGTGTCTCTTTCTCACTGTAATAAGAATGGAAGAGGCACTTGTTTGTGGGGAAATGCTTTACAGAGCCTATGCAGGTAGCCAGTGCTCTTAGGTAACAGGCTTTCTTTCTGTTTTTGTGCAAGTAATGGAAAGGCGATGGTATGTAAAACCGTCCAACACAGTTAGATAAGCTCCACTCTCAGGTCCCTATATATCCTAATCATGAGCAAGTGTTCAGCACACTGCTTCGAGCTATACTTTGAATGATGGTCAATAAATATAGAAGTTGGACTTGTCTTGTGATTTCTTTAATTTCTCTTTTGGATAAAAGAGCTAGATTAGTTGATTGCCAGAATCTTCTGGCTGTAGACCTTACAATAATTAAATACTTAACTCTCCATCTCCCTTATAGGTCCACTTTATTCTACAGGGAACCCAGACAATGATTTAATAGCCCTGTGCAGAAAACAGAAAAACTTACCTTGCTCTCCAAAGCAAAGAAGGGCAGAGGGCCAAGGAGATTTAGAGTTAAGAACTCCAAACAACAAAGCAATCCACGAATATTTCCTGAATGTGCAGACGGAAGGGCTACGAAGAAAAACTTTTTAAAGTTCAATGGTTACCTTTCAATGAAATCTCCTAAGTTGTAAAAAGAAAAAAAAATTGAGAAAGTTAAGGATATATTTTCTTTAATTTTTCTTTTTCCAGAGCTGAGGACCGAACCCAGGATCTTGCACTTGCTAGGCAAGCGCTCTGCCACTGAGCTAAATCCCCAACCCCAAGGATATTTATTATCTCAAATTTTGATTTAACTTTTTATCCAGCCAATATTATGCTTAATTCATATAAAGAAGTGAAGATTTAATTAGCTTAAGATATAGTGTAAGATAAATGTTCTTGCCTGGGGGATTTTTTTTAAAATGTTTTTTGTTTATTTTGTTTTATTTCAGTGGGTTCATGTAGGGCACAGGAAAATAGCAGTAGACTCTGAAGATGTAAATCCTTTTCTCACTTCCCTTAAAATTCTTAAGAAAAAAATAAACAAATCCTTGAGCATCTATCTCTAGATGACATATAGAATAAATGTAAAACAAAAAGCAGGGTTGGGGCAGAGTTCATTGGGAAAGCCCTTGCCTGATCTATTATAACTTGAATTTTGATCCCTACCACAGTGAGAGAATTGACTAATTAATGAAGTAAAGTTAGGCTTGCCTATATTTGTGATCCTCTTATCTATTTAGTGTTAAAGACTTTGAGTTAGAGAAACAGAAAAGTACAGTATATGGAGGTGATGGCACAGAGAAGAATAATTTGTGCTTTGCTGCTGCACAGTTGCTTCAGAAAGAAAAGTACACTCATCATTGAGAATATTTTTTAGCATTTTTTAAATTTTTATTTTTATTCATTACACTTTATTCACTTTGTATCCCCCCATAAGCCTCTCTCTCCTCTCCTCCCAGTCCCTCCCTCCCTCCCCCCCTCACACATGCCTCTCCCCAAGTCCACCAATAGAGAAGGCCCTCCTCCCCTTTCCTCCCGATCCCAGTCCATCAGATCACATCAGGAGTGGCCGCATTGTCATCCTCCTTGGCCCGGTAAGGCTGCCCTTCCCTCAGGGGGAGGTGATCAAAGAGCAGGCCAACCAGAATATGCCAGAAGCAGTCCCTCCTCCCATCACCATGTAACCCACTTAGACACTAAACTGCCATGGACCACATCTGCGCAGGGGCCCTAGGCCATCTCTATGCCTGGTACTTGGTTGGGGTATGAGTCTCTGGGAAGACCCCTGTGTTCAAATTTTCTGGTTCTGTTGCTCTCCTTGTGGGGTTCCTGTCCTCTCCAGATCCTACTATTTCCCACTTCTTACATAAGATTCCATGCACTCGACCCGACCATCAGCCATAAGTTTCAGCGTCCGCCCCTACAGTCCGCAGGGCAGAGCCCCCCAGAGGCCCTCCCAGGCAGACCCCTAGGCTGTTTCCTGCCTTCTTCTTCTGATATCCATCCTCTTTGCCCTTCGGGGATGGGGATTGAGCATTCTAGTCAGAGTCCTCCCTCTAGATCAGTTTCTCTATATGTACAGATTTTAATAGGTTTATCCTATATTATATGTCTATATGAGTGAGTATATACCGTGTGTGTCTTTCTGCTTCTGGGACAGCTCACTCAGGTTGATCCTTTCCAGGTCCCACCATTTACCTGCAAATTTCATGATTTCCTTATTTTTCATTGCTGAGTAATATTCCATTGTGTAGATGTACCACAATTTCTGCATCCATTCTTCTGTTGAGGGGCATCTGGGTTGTTTCCAGCTTCTGGCTATTACAAATAAAGCCGCTACAAACATGGTTGAGCAAATGTCCTTATTGTGTACTTGAGCCTCTTTTGGATATATGCCTAGGAGTGGTATGGCTGGATCTTGAGGAAGCGCTATTCCTAGTTGTCTGAGAAAGCGCCAGATTGATTTCCAGAGTGGTTGTACCAGTTTACATTCCCACCAGCAGTGGAGAAGGGTTCCCCTTTCTCCACAGCCTCTCCAGCATGTGTTGTCACTTGAGTTTTTCATCTTTGCCATTTTGATGGGTGTAAGGTGAAATCTCAGGGTCGTTTTGATTTGCATTTCCCTAATGGCTAATGAGGTTGAGCATTTCTTTAAATGCTTCTCTGCCATTCTATATTCCTCTGCAGAGAGTTCTCTGTTTAGCTCTGTTACCAATTTTTTAATTGGATGACTTGGTTTGCTGCTTTTCAGCTTCTTTAGTTCTTTATATATACTGGATATGAGCCCTCTGTCAGATAAAGAGTTGGTGAAGATTATTTCCCAATCTGTAGGCAGTCGTTTTGTTTTGATGATGGTGTCCTTTGCTTTACAGAAGCTTTTCAGTTTCATGAGGTCCTATTTATTGATTGTTGATCTTAGAACCTGTGCTGTTGGTATTCTGTTCAGGAAGTTGTCCCCTGTGCCAATGAGTTCAATGGTATTCCCCACTTTTTCTTCTAATAGATTTAATGAGAATTTTGATCTTTATTCAGCAAATGCCATTTTATTCATGTGGATTGGAGCATAGATTGTGATTTGGCAAGGATATAATACAGTATACATTTATAAGAATCTAATCAAATCTGAAAACAGGTGATCTACATATTTTTCTAAACTTTTTGACATGTTTTTAGCAAATTAAAATAATACAATTAAAATGGTTACAAAGATTTTTCAACGTTGTATAAAACTGGTTGTGGGAAATATTAATCCTCTTTTGCCACACAGTAGTTAAACTTACAAATTAAAAAAAATCCACATGATATTATATCATACTGGAAAAAAGTCTCCTTATATTTTTTAAGACAAAAATTTGGATATCTATTGTGCTAAAATAATTTAGATGAGTTTCATGATCAAATAAAAACAAGAAAATAATAGAAGTAGAATGAAATAATTGAAATATCTTTTACTTAGTCTTTGAAATTTTCATATATGTGTAAAATTATACCAGTTGTACATCTCTCCATCTAAACTGCAAAGAGAAACTTCTCTGGTGAAGGCTGGGAGGAGCACTAAGCATTGAGTATAGCCACCAATCTTCAGAAGGCAGCATGACAGCATCACAGTTTAGTAGAACAACAGCAGCTGATCCCCTCGAGGGCCCATGACCTTCCCAGTCATGAGCTTTTGACTCGGTTTATAGTTTCAGGAATAAGTTCCCTCCTGTAGAGCAAGCCTCAACTTTAATAAGAAAAGTGATTGCTTACTCTTGTTACCATTATGCCACCATTTGCACATTTGCTCACTTTTTTTTTTTTTCCTGGCAGATCACTTTTTTGGCATTCAAGATTCATTACTAGCTAATACCACCAATGACCTATCTCCAGAATCAAATGTAATTTTATGGTTACTTCTTTTTTTTTCTAAATTCTAATTTATTTTTGTCAGTTGCTTGTTTTTCTTTGAGGGATATGGAAAATCATTGTTATCTTTTATCTGACAACTAGCAGACTATTTAAGGATTTTGTTTCATCCTAACTCACAATTAGGTTTCATTTTCTTCAGGGAATTTCTGCCTTCTTCTTGTTAGTGCTAAAACTCTTTTTCAAAGTGCTTAAAAATTATCCTTTGAAAGTTTCATGCATGTATACAATGAAATATGGTTATCTTAAACTCCCCCTGTCCCTCCTCAACTCCCCTCAGGCATCTCCAACACATCCCTGTTTCAATTTCATGCCCTCTCTTTCTCTCTCTCTCTTCTTTTCTTTTTAAAATGAGCCACTGTGTCCATTTAGTGCAGTCATATATACATGAATTCAGGGCTGTCCACGGAGCACTGGAAACTAACTAGTTGCTACATTCCTAGAGAAGAATCCATTGTGTATCAATACCTATGGTGCCTCAGTTAGGGGTGGAGCTTTAGGAGTTTCTCCCCGATGAGCTATCTCCTCCCTCATACTAACTAGAATTCTTTCTTTTAAAGATTTTCTTTTTTTAAAATTTATTCAATATATATCCCTATTGAAACTCTCTCCTCTCAACTGCTCCCAGTCCCAAGCTCCCTCCCTCTTCCCCCATCACCTTCTTTTAGTCCACTGAAAGGGGGAGTTCTCCTCCTCTGCCATATACCCATTGCTGATCAAGTCTCATCAGCACTGCCTGGATCCTCTTCTTCTTCACATTGCCAGAGGCAAGTGATCAAAGAGCAGGCAACTGAATTCATGTCAGAGACAGCCCCTGCTCCTCTTTCTTGGGAACCCACATGGAGACTGAGCTGCAGTCAGCTACATCTGAGCAGGGGTCTAGGTCCTCTCCATGCATAGTCCTTGGTTGGTGCAAGAGTCTCTGCAGGACCCCCTAGGCTTGGGTTTTTTAATTTTTTTGGTCTCCTTGTGGGACTCCTGTCCCCTCCATGTCATTCTATCTCCCTCCCCACTTCTTCTATAAGACTCCCTGCATCTGCCCGAAGTTTGGCTGTGAGTCTCAGCATATGCTTCAATGCTCTGTTGGGTGGAGCCTTTCAGAGGACATCTATGGTAGGCTCACATCTTGTTCTCTCTCTTCCACCGCTTCTGGTGTCTATCCTGTTTGCCATTCTGAAAGAGATTTAAGCATCCTCCCTAGGGTCCTTCTTGATGTTTAGCTTCTTTAGATCTATAGATTTTAGTATGGCTATCTTATATTATATGGCTAATATTCACTTATAAGTGGGTATATACCATACATGACTTACTGTTTCTAGGCTATCTCATTCAGGATGATCTTTTCTAGTTCCATCCATTTGCCTGGAAGTTTCATAGAACACAAACAGCACAGGCTCTAAGATCAACAACTAATAAATGAAACCCCCTGAAACTGAAAAGCTTCTGTGAAGCAAAGGTCACTGTCAACAGAACAAAATGACAGCCTACAGACTAGAAAAAGATCTTCACCAACCCTACATCCAAGAAATTAGATACCCACAAACCAAATAATCCAATTAAAAATGGGGTACAGAGCTAAATAGAGAATTATCAACAGAAGAATCTTGAATGGCAGAGAAACACTTAAAGAAATGCTCAGCGTTGTTGTTCATGAGGGAAATGCAAATCAAAATGACCCTGAGATTTCACCTTACACCCATTGGAATGGCTAAGATGAAAAACTCACGTGACAACACATACTGGAAAGGTTGTGGAGAAAGAGGAACCCTCCCCCATTGCTGGTGGGAATGTAAACTTGTACAACCACGTTGGAAATCAATCTGGTGCTTTTTCAGAAAATTGAGATTAGCAGTACCAGATCCAGCTATACCACTCCTGGGTATATAATGGATGCAGAAATTGTGACACATTTACACAATGGAATATTACTCAGCTACTAACTAGAATTCTGACGACTTGGTCTTTTGCAGGTAACTGCAGCTGCTGTGAATTCATGACTGTAAAGGTCATGTCATTCAGAGCACAGTGTGTCACAGTTCCTCCCTATCCTCCGGCTCTACATTCTTTCCTATTTCTCTTCCGCAAGTTTCTGTGAAGTTTATCACACCTTATTTTCTCTCTCTAGAAAAAGGATGTTAATAAGATTTGCTGTAAGTAAGAATTGTGGTTTAACTAAAGTAAACTCATTTGTCCTTTACTACTCCTTTCCTCAAAAAGCAAGATACGTTTAATGAAAGATGAACTGATAATTTAATGATTAAAACATTGATTTCTAATTAAATTTGTAATTCTTGAACGAGACAAAGAGATGTTTTTCTAGAAGGTTAGATAAGGTCGTGCTGAGGAACAACTTAGAATACTTTCTTTGTTATCTGTGATAGAATTAATTTCATGACCCTAATCAAAAAGGCATGTTTCCTGCTTGGTCTTCTTGTCAACTTGGTCCAAGCTAGAGTTATCTGAGAAGGGGGACCTCAGTTGTGAAAATGCCTGTAGGAAGTTCTGTGAGGCGTTTTTTTGATTGGTGATCGATACGGGAGCGCCCGGCTCACTGTGGGCAGCTCCACCCCTGGTCCTGGGTTCTATGAGAAAGCAGGCTGACCAACTCACAGAGAGAATGTGTACATATGTGAGCACACACATGGAGGTCAGAGGATGCCGCATGGGTCCTGGAAATTAAACTCCGGTCCTCAGGCATGGCTCCGGGCACCGTTACCAATGAACCATCCTGCTACCCATATCTTTCTTTTAGCACTTCTTCCGGTGGGCTGTGTTTCGAATCAAGCTTCTTATTTTTGTCATTTTAAATAACTTTTTATTGGTTCTTTGTGAATTTCTCATCATGCACCCCAATCCCCCTCATCTTCTTCTTCCCTCACAGATGCCCACCACCCTCGCAACTTCCCTCAACAGAGAAAAAAAAAAAAAAAACTCTCGTTGCGGAAGTTGTAGTGTCACCGCGTGTTCCACAGTATACCCTTCTGTCCACACTCCTTTGCTTGCAAATGTTCACTGAAATGACTCGTTGGCCTGGTAGGAGGCCTCTGGCTTCTGCTACTCTGTCAATACTGGAACCTTACTGGGATATCCTGCTGTTGCCTGACTCCCGAGTTCATCTACGGAGTACATGATGGGCTGGACCACCTCAAAGCCTGATATCTGGGCCTGAGAGGTATCCGAGCTAATCATCCCATCAGCTCTCTTGCTCTCATGTCCTCTGGGACAGCTTACCTGCAATCCCCCAACCAGAGTCGGCCTCTACTGTGCTGCCCAGATACCAGCCACCACCCTCCTATCTGAGTGCTGTAGCTAGTGAGGGGCAGGACCAGCTCTCCTGCTCTCATGACCCCAGGGCCAGGTCTTCCACATTGCCCAGGTGAGGGTTGGGGTCAGTTCTGCACTGCCCTCTGACATCAATATTCCTGGGGAGAGGGGAGGCCAGCCCAGACAAAAGATGTCTGCCTGGCTTTTGGTGGTGGTAATAGATCCCTGCTGCTGCAAAGCCATAGAACCAGACATGGCCCCTGGTGGCAGCATAGGCTGGGACCCCACCAAGGTCCCAGGTGGCATCACTGGCTCCTCACATCAAACTGTTCCTCACCGTAAGTCTTCAATTCTACCTCTCTTCATCGTACCCACATCCTTCTGTTTCTCTTTTATTTCTCTCCCACTTGCTCCTTTTAGTGGTACCCAAGGTCTTGATTGGAGTGGTCTCAAGAGGGCTATGCCTCCTTTGTGCATTATGGCGCTGGGCCAGGGTCATCTCAGGCATGGTCTGCCTCTCAGACCTGAGTGGCACTCAACTGGTGGTTATCTCGGGCTAGTTCCCTGTTTGGGCTCCATGGCGCTGGTCTACGGTGGTTGTCTCTGGCTCGCTCCTCATCTGGGTACCTGAGTGGCCCCTTGTGAGGGTTCTCTATCTCAGGCTCACTCTGAGCCCGGGGCCCATTGTCCCAGGCAGAGTTCTTTTAGTCTCCGGCCTGTTCCCCATCCTATCCTGCCTGGCGCCTGACTGGTGGTCATCTCAGTCAGGCTCACTCTTTTCAGGGGATATTAGGCTACTGATCATTCGTATGATCATAGGTCAGAACACTGAGTGCGGGAAGAACCTCTCTCCTCTCTGCCACATGTGGCACGTGCAGACACACCTGTAATGCCTCTAGGAACAGGTGTCGCTTTGCTTTTTAATCTAGGTGAGTTGGCTTGTGGCACATCTATTCTTTATTGCTGCTAAATATATTTTTCTATCCCATTAATAAGTCTCCATCTATCTATCTATCTCCAGCTATCCCATTAATAAGAAATTTTTGATAATTTCACATATGAATACTGTGTTTACATCATTTCTCTCTTGCCCCTTTCAAGTCCTCTATACCCCCTTTCTCAAATTCATGGCCCCTTATTTTTAATTGTTATTGTTATACACATCTACACACAGACAGAGAGACAGAGACAGAGAGGGGGTAGGGGAAGAGAGAGAGAGAGAGATCTAGAAATATAACCTGCAGAGTTCATTTAGTGTTGTCAATGTGTATATTTATTTAGGGTTATTCTAGGGATTGGATAATTTATCAGGAGCTCATCCCCAGAGAAGACTCACTCTCCCTCTCTTAGCAGCAATTAATTGCCTGTAGCTCCTCATCACAGGGGTGAAGCCTTGTGAAAATTTCCCCCTGATAATTTTATTTCCCCATGGCATGTTAATTGCTGTTGTCATTTTTCAGGACTTATTTAGACAGCCGTATTGTTGAACTTCCCTGAGTATAGCTTTCCTGTCATACATAGAAGACAGTGCCTTGCACCAGACATCCTGTTCCTCTGGTCTTTACCACCTTTCCACGATTGTTCCTCTTCCATGATCTGTCTTGAGCCTTAAGTATAGGGGTTGTGCTGTACATGTACTGGGGCTGAGCATGTCACTGTCAAAATACTGACTTTTCCATAATGTATCCAGCGCATTATAAAATAAGATGTTGGCTATACGCCAACAATAAATACATTTTCTTTTTGTTTCTTTTTATTGTCTTTTTTTCAGACAAGATCTTACTATGTAGTCCAAGCTGGCTTCCAACTCACAATCCTCTTTATCCCACTTCTCTACTGTTAGGATTTAGGAATTTTAACTGCAACACCTGACTAAATGTTCTTTATTATGTCAATAAACCATCATTTTTATTGCTAGGATCTTAAGTATATTTTAAATCCCATGAATACTTATTAACTGTTACCAAATTATTTTGCAGATTGATATGTCTAAGCATTTACTTTGTAACCAGTTGGTGTGATGTTCTTTAGAGTGTACATGTAAATTTTTAGGATAATCTTTAAATATTCATACCAAATTATTATTTAAATGATTGAATTACTTATGCTAAGATGATTGAATCACCTATGTTAATCTTTTATTTAAGCTTTGAATTTTTACTAATCATCTTTAGGTTTTGTTTTTATATTTGACCAACAAGTTTTTCATTTATTGTCTTTGATTCTCACTATGAAGAATTTGGAATATAGTCATGTAATTATATTTATATTCATATTTTAAAAATCATATTGCAAAATCCATTATTAAATCCTTTCAAAGTTATATGTTCCTTCTTAGTTCTAATTTTATTCATTTGTTTATTCTTTTCATGTTTATATATGCTAACATTTTTGTATAATTTGTTCTTGCCTTCAGAAATCCCACACTGTAGTAGATTTGCCAGCTGTTTGTGTGTGTACACACTCATGCACGGTATGCCCATGTATACAGAGGTCAAAGGACAATCTCAGGTCTTGTTTCTCAGGAACAACCAGTTTCTGACTTGTGACAAAGCTTCTTATTGGCTTGATCCCCGAAGAAGAGGCTGGCTGGCTTGTAGAACCCTGGCGGTCATTTGGTCTCTATCTTTTCAGTGCTGGGACTTCAGACTGCACCACCACACCCAGTTATTTTACAGAGTTCCGGGGAAGAGTGTTCTGTTATGAGACCACACTTTACCAACTGACTTATTGCCTCGTTTGCCAATTCTTATTCTCCTCTGCTTTCTTTTTGCATTCATTTCTATATTTATATTTTATGAGTTCTACCTATGATCCTGTTCACATTGTTATGTTCTAACTTTTTCATGAAAGTTGAGTCCAATTAACTTTTTAAAATTTGAACAACAGGATTTCAGGCTGGGTCCATTCTTCGGGTACATTCTTTTAAAGGTTGATAACACGGGTCTGATTTCCATTACTTTAAAACAAGTTTGTAATTCGATCTTTAGGCAGACAGTTCAGAAAGCATTCATAATTGGCAGAGTGTGTAAGTCGTTGGTTGTTTTGACTTGGGAAGTCAGAAGTCAGATTGTACCATGATCAGAGGACAGCCTCTGTAAGGCTATGAACTTGAGCATTTGCTTTGCTGCAGCAATGGGTAAACATTTAGAAAATGTTATGTCGTAATTCTGAAAAATCATGCACTTATTTTTTTTCTGCTGTTAGAACAGTCAAATTAGTATATCTGTAGATTTTAATGTTGATTATTTAGCAGGGGCTAATACAGCATATTAATGGCTTCCATTACAGTTTAGGATCCTGTTCACATCTCTGATATTTTTAACATCTTTGCTTTATCGGTACTGACACAATCCGATTCTACTGACGAAGGTGAATAATGTTATGCTTTCCATTTAAATGCTTACTCGTTACACACACTGACTCTCTTGGGTAGCATTACTGTCTTTATGTACCTTCTGAAGTTACTGTTTCTGTTTTATTTTGTGAATGCCTGATAAATATCTCCCCCTCTGTTATTGTGTGCTCTCTACTTTATTTAGTGGAAAGCCTCTCTTGTAAGCATTGTGGATCTGAATTGTTCTTGCCTCATGTTAGGACCTTGTCAAGTATTCACCATACTGTTTACAATAAACACATGTTGATTTGTTTATTTTATATTGGTGGTGATTTTTCTTATAGTTTCTTCTTAGTGCTGTTGTGTACAACTTTTTTTGTGTATCAGAGATCAAAACTGTATTTCCCTATGGTTATAATTATAAAAGAAAAGATAATTTTGGTCTTTCTTTAAGCAAAATTGAAAAGTTATCTTAGTTTCAAACATCCATGTCTTACTTTTCTCACTTTTCTGTTTCTCTCAATATAGCCTACACTTTTACACCCAGATAATTGTCGATGATATTTTGCTTTATATTTTTGCCGTGATGATGGTTTCAGTAATAAATGTCCCCCATAGACTCATGTATTTCGACAATTTGTCCGAAGTTTGTGGGATTACTTGGGGAGGCTGTTGAGCCTTTAAAAGGTGGAGGCTTGCTGGAGGAAGTAATTCACTAAGGAATTACAAAAATTGAGGAAGTACAGCCTCACTCCATTTCCAGTTCACTTTTTATGCTTTCTGTGTTTGGCTCAAGATGTGATCTCTCAGCTTCCTGCTCAGTCTATGTGCTGCCATGCCTTCCCTGCCATTAGGTTCTCCCTGTGAGGCTGGAAACCAAAATAAACTCTTCTCTATGTTACTTTGGTCATGGTGTTTTTTCACAACAACAACAAAAGGACAGCTACACATTTGCCTTCTTGTTAGCAAGAGTTATTGAGATTTACACTTTTGTCCACCTGGTTCTGATGATTGTTTCTGCTTTTGGTCCTCAACAGAATTCATCTTTTGGTCAATAAAGTACATCCTTAACTGTTTCAAATACCACCTGTGAGGAGAGTGTATCGTCTGAGTGTTTGCAAACTTCAAGAACATCTTTTCAATGTCATTCATACCTGAAGGTCACATTATCTGGGACGACACTCTGGAATTTCTGCTATTTTTTTTTCCTTTAAGAGACATTCTGCATTATTTTCTATAATTTTGATTGTGGAGCAGTAGGTATTTTGATTTTTATTAGGAATCATTAACCGTTTTCTTTTTTAGATGGGATCTGTCTCAATTATTGAATTATTTTCTCCCTATAGCAGAACTTAATGTGGTTTTATTCATTTTTTTTAACCTCATAGATTTTTGCTTTGAATATGGTAGGTGTGTTTGATTTTTCAAGTATGTGGATATCATACAAAGGAAAAGGTTTCACTGACATCCATGCATATTTGGAACTTCAACCATATTTACTTGCCTATTGCCCCATTCACCCCCTCTCCTGCCCTCACCTTTCTTCCACACCCTAAACAGCCCCCCTTCTCTTTCATGTTCCTGATAGCTCTGGATTCCACGTAGCAGAGAAAATGAGTGATACTCGTATTTGTGAGACTGGCTCATTTCCAGTTCTGTCCATTTTCTGAGAACATGATTTTGTTTTTCTTTATGGCTGAATAGTACTCTGTAAGCCCCGTTGTCCTTAGTGTACAAAGTCTTTTACTGAAACTATTCCTGTAGTTTTTCACTTTTCTCCTTATCTGGGACATCATTCAAGCTCATAGCTGCTCTGGTTCTGTTTCTTCTTCCTGGTTCTCCATTTTCGTGGCTGCTCTTCCCTTGGGGTTTTCACTTGTTCACCATTTCCTTTGTTTTCTGGGAAACTTCAGCTGTGCCCTTCAAATAGTTTTATAATGTCTTTTCACAGTGCAGCTGCTGGGGCTTAACTGTGTTTTTGTTGTTGTTGTTGTTTTTAATGAATTTCATCTACATAGTAAATGTTAAGACACTAAAACTCTTCATGTATTTCATAATGTAAGTTAAGTTACTATCCGACTTGCCAGCACAAGTTTCTCTACTGTAAATGTTCCCACATATAACTTTTAGTGTATCTGGATAGGAACATACCGAGATGTTCTCTAGAAGTACTTGGGTATATGTGGAATCGTCACCAATAATTTCCATTTATGTTCCTTTATGCCCCTATATCATGCTTCTTTTAATATTAATCTCATTTAAATCTCTTTTTGTCTTTATAGATTTCTGCTCCTGTTTGATAGAGAAATATTCTTTTACATCCTTTCAACACTGACAGGCATCATTGTAAGGCAGGAAAGGCAACTTTAAAAGATATTTCTATACAGGAGTTTTCCTGTTTGTCTTCAGTTGTAACATTTTCTCTTTATTTCGGATTTTCAACTTTTTCGTTCTATTCATAAGTACCAACATTCCCCATGTGTGTCAGCAGATTTTGGCATCATTGCTTTCTATGTGGGATTAGCCAGTACCAAACAGCCTAATATAGGAGCTCTTAGTCCAATCAATGTTCTAATTGACATTGTTATTGCCTGTATTCCCTAAACCTGAATTTCTGTCCCTTTGTCCATGAAATAAAGTGTAGTCCTTGTCACCTGAATTCTTAAAACTGCGTTCTGTCCCTTAGCTGACACCCTTAGGGCTCCCTCCCAGAGAGTCGTAGTGTATTCTTTAACCGTGCTCCATCTTTTAGGGGTTAATGTGTTGAGTCAAGGTCCCTCAGCCTGTCTTAGAAGTCACAATTGTCCTTCCTCCGCAGCACTGAGAGAGCTGGAATTGCAGGTGAAAGCAGCCATGCCTGGCTTTGTGCTTTCATCATTTCCTTTCTCTTTAAGCAAATTTGGGTGAGAAGTTGGGAAAAGCTTCCTGGTGGCCGCTAGCCTGGTTCCCTGAAGTCCTAATACCTCTACTGTAGAGGACACTCTGGAATTGTATCTCGACATTCCTCAATTAGGCAATCAATGATGACAATGAATAATTCAAAGAATTGATCACATGCATGCTAGTGGTTTATGTTTTTCTCCAGCGTGCTGATTCCTGCTGACCCACTTCCTTATAAAATAACACACTTTCTTGCTCATGCAGATGTTCTGGAAGCTGACAAACAGTGCCATCTGCCTCTATGTGGGGTGTGTTCTCCAGGCTCAACTCCATTTGTTCTGTGGAACACAAGGTGCTTCACAATTTTCTTTTATTAAATTCCCCGTACACACACACACACACACACACACACACACACACACACACACACAATATCTTAGCCACAATGTACAAAGATTTGAAAACTTTCTTATCTTACAGAAAACCAGAACAAGGCAAAAAGCACCGACTGTGATCAGACAGGAAGTCACTCCTGAGATCACCAATGTGACACAATTCAGGTTATTATAAGGGCGTGTGCCCCTTCTCAGACCCAAACATACTTTATGTGTGAAAAGGCACTTGTAGCTGATTGTGGCGTCCCTCCCAGATCAGCCGCTCTCCTGAGATGAGTCTCCGTAAGCACGGCTCTGTAGGTTCACCGGAAAGAGTGGACAAGGAGGAGCTACCACTCCACTGACTAGAGCACCCTTCAATCCAGTGTTGCCTGCACAATCAGTAATATTGACTAAATATTTCCATCCAGGAAGCTGATAAGCATTTTAATGATCTTAGAACATTATTTTAATAATTGCAGGAGGATTAGTTGTTTTCAGTTAGAACAGCTTGCTTGTCCAGAGAATTATAAATGGGGCTTAATGAAGATCGTTACCTTAGAGGAAGTTTTGCACATGGATGACAAGCTGAGGAGAGATACGCATAACAAAGGGGCATCTTTTCCTTCCTATAAAGAAAGAAAGAGATATTTTTTTAAAAAAGAGTGATATATATAAATAGTAATAAAAAGAGGAACAATCGACTCTTTTGCACGCTTACTGTATTTCAGATTCTTCTCCACACATGACTCATTGACTCCTCAGTGTTGTTGATTAACATTATTTATTATTTTTTTAAGATAAGGGCTCACTAGCTGTGACCCCAAAGTTAGCAGTAGCTGGGGTGACAGGTGCACCCCCCTGCAGTTAATGGTATTAGCTTTGTTTTACAATTGAGAGTGGTAATGATAGGAAACCCTCTTAGGACCTCGCAGCAGTCTGTGGTGGAGCAAGAAATCACAAGCATTCTGCTTAATTTTGGTGCCAATGTGGTTCCACCCAAGCCATCCAGCCGGCCAAGGGATTTTTCAACCCTGTTTTGTAAGTCAAGCTCTTAAATTTATCCAGCTAATCCTTGGTGGGTGAAACATCCACTCAGATCATAAGGGAGAAATTAGGAGATTCTTTCCCTAAAGAGTAAGTACAATAAAATACAGTAATGGTGCTAAATGAATGCGCTTTGAGGGATTAATGCAAAAGACATGCATCTCTGAGTCGTCTTTCCTGACTCCTCTCTTTCACTGCATTGGGACCTGCACAGCCTTCAGCTAAACCTTTGCTCTTTTGGTCTATTTAGCAGCCTCACAAGTGGGAAACAATATGAAGAGAAGCCCTAGTGTTGCAGTGGCCAGCTGGCAGAGGGACATTCTAGCTGTATCGTGCGTCCTCTTGTGAGCTTTTTTATTTCAGCTGTTCTTTGGCATGCACAAGTCATAAGCTTAATTGCTTATGTGCACTGAGATGTGTGTTGGGGGGGGGGTTGTGAAAACTGCAACATCCCAGATACTCAAGCAGAACTAACTAGTTCTGATTACTCATGGCTTTTGAACAAACGATAGCAAGTGAGGAAAATTCTGACAGTACCTGGGTCAGAGGTTGTTGAGTCGTAAAGTTACAAGAGGGAGAAAGAAGTCTCTCCTTTTCTGTGGCTTTGGGGAGCCAAGACTAAAGGCTGCAGAGCAATCCCCAAACACAACTGTGTTGTATTGGACATAATGAACTCAGAACTATTCTGTGACTCCGGAAGGTCTAGGGAATAAAGTCAAAGCTCGTTACTGGGCATTTGAAGCTTTCCATGGTCTGATCAATCCTGTCTGTCTTGTTTCCTCCCTGAGACGTGCTGAGCTGTTACTCAAGGCTGCACACATGCGCTGTCCCATCACTGTCCACACACACCTCCTCCAGTTCTGTGTTTGTCCAGGATTAGAGCTTTTTAGTCTTGTCACAGAAGCTTTATAGGCTATGCTTCTAAATGAAACACTATTTATTGCAGCTACTAGATTGTATGCTTCTTAAAATCATCGCCTCTTTCTTATTCCACGTCACATTCCCCACATGCCTAGCACCTTCTGGGTCACTGTGAGCACTAAGTACATTTGTGGTATGGTGGTATAGACTAACAAATCATAAATGCTGGTAAAATACTCTTCTCTGCTTCTTATGTTTCCCAGAAAAGGCAAAGGAGCTATGGGCAAGCCTTAGGGGACTGAAAGGGGGAAAGACTATATGGGGAAGGGAGCATGTGAGTGTCACCCAGGCATTTACAAAGAACCTTTGAAAAGCAGAGAGAGACGTCATAAGGATTCTGTGTTTTAATAGCAGGGAGAAGAGAGACCCATATTAGAATCTCAGATGGATTCTGTAGAAAATGAGAAAAGGGATCTAAAGAAAGACAGGCGCTGGGACTTAGGGGCTGAGAACTGCCCAGGGGTTTCATGTCCGAGATCATCAAGGGCACTAATGCTTTAGCCTGCAGAGAAGAAGCATCCTTGATGACTGGAGAGCCAAGAGATAAAAGAAGAACAAGGCGTGGAGGCACACGCCTGTAATCACAGCCCTTGGCAGACAATGGCAGGAATCCAAGGCCACCCACAGCTGTGTAGGGAGTTTGAGGCCAATACATGATATCCTGTCTCAAATAACAAAAGAAAAGAATGAAAAGAGAAGTGAAGGGAATTTGTTTATTGGGATCTTTTAAAAGTATTTAAAAAGCCAGCCTTATATTTTTGTGCCTGAATTTTTGAATTCCAGTTCTGGTTAACATGTATACTCTCTGTTTCCCAGGATGGCCAAAAAAAAAAAAAAAAAAAAAAAAAAACCCTGGAAAACCAAATCAAACACTTTATAAATTATAAAGTGCTAAGTGGACAGGCCGGAGCACAGAAAACTGCATGTAAGCATGAATTAGAAAGAAATGTGAATGTGCTTTTTCCCAGTAATCTTAATTATGTAGTCCACTATAATTCTGTTTTGCAGCAACTTCAACAATGATCGTAACAGATGTATATCATATAATTGAGCAGTTCCTCTTTCATGAATTTACTCAACAAAAACATTACTGTATTGTGACTGAATGTGTGCACTCTGTTTGAGGCAGGACAAACTGCAAGCTAGTGATGTCCCTAACAGTAGAATGTTGAACAACTTGCTGTCTATACACATGCAACAGCATGCCAAGTGTTAATGGGAACACAAATACTATGGGTGGATCTGAAAAACACAAAGAGTAAAAAAAAAAAAAAAAAAAAAAAGCCAGACAGGATAAAAGAATACAGAGTATGATTTCGTTTAAATAAAATAAAAAAATAGGTAATGGATCTGTGCTGTGAGAGGTCAGGACAACTGTAATTCTGTGGACAGGGAGATGTGTGGCATTGTTTGCACGTGTTATTCAAGCTAAGAAAATTCATCAGATTAGTAAAACTTTATGATATGTTTAAGGTTACATATCAATAAAAGGTTTTAAGAGATGTGATAATAAAATAAGAACATATTACAGCAGTAAGCTCTTAAGTAGTCATAAATGAATCTATCTGTGTGAAAGCAAATTAGAAAGATCACAGTTTTGGGAAGCTATGAATAGAGATATGTTGGTGCTTATACTGAATTCCTTAGCAAAGAGCATCTTCCTCAGAGTGATATTTACAGCTGCACAGTAACTAGACACCAACCAAAGGGGCTCTGCAGGAGCCAACAGGGTTCTGTAATAAACGGAGCATTCATTTGAGACCTTCAATCGCATCTTCAAAAAGTTAAGCTAAAAATACATTTAGCTTTGAGCTCCAAAAATAAGTGAAGATGATATATAGCATTTCTTAAGACTAAGGATTTCAAGGAAGTTCAATTACATATTCTTGTTTCTGTGTGTGGCTAGGTCTATGTAAAAATTCCAGTAAATTCCTTCCAAGTGTGGCCAGACTTTTAACACTGGAATGTGACAAATTTACATCTACAAATTCATGCTGGAGAACCACACAATCAGGTGATAAATAACTAAAATAAAATATCCCAAAACCCCTCATAAATGTTTTAAGAAAGTTTTCAGTTTCGTGTAAGGTCGCATTCATAGCCATCCTTGGATACATGTGGTGCTTGGGCTCTGGGTTAGACATGCTTGAACCAAGTTTATAGCTCTAATAAATTCAATATGACGAGCATAAACTTCAAGTATAATATGGAAAAAAATAGCTAATTATATTTTGAGGAATTTCCTTTCAAGTGATTAGATTTGTGGTTGTAAACACAGCTCAGTTCTTTTAGATAACGAGAACTTTGAAAAAGATATAAAAGACCCATGTGAATACTGAAAAGTTGACAGCCCTTCATTAGCATCTCCTAACCAGTAGAGAGGATGATTATTCATTTCATGGCACACATTTTACATATTTAAACAATCCTTAATTCTCCCCTCTGTTAGATTTTACAAATTACTTTTTACTGATGAGAAAAATAAATCAAGATTCAGTAAGTAACTTGCCTAGGACATAATACATACATGCAAGAAGTAGGAGTCAATGAATGTCTATCTAGTTCAAAACCTATTCAGTTTCTAATATACAACACTGTCCCTAGGTGCAGTCAGACTGCACACAAATATCTGTAATCTAACAGAAAACCCGAATTAGCATCAGAAGCATACAGGTACTTTATTATGTATGCAAGCAGAAAAAAGTGATACTAGACAAAGTATATTCTGAACCAGTTGAGTAATAGAACATAATTTATTTTTATATTCTCTTAACGGAAGTCATTCCTCTGTGGTTCAGTTTGCAATTTTGACACAGTGGTGGTTGAGAAATTTGGGGTAGTTCATTTTGCTTACCTTTTTTAAAATTTAATTTAATTTAATTTTTTTTTTTTTTTTAAATTCACTGCTTGCTAGGAACCACTGCACTCTGAAGGATTCCCTGGTTTACACACCCCAGCATCTTTGATACCATGTCATTCCAGTGGTGACAGTGGGGAACACTTGATGAGATCTTCTTTGCACTTTTATTGTCAATGGAACTTAATAGAAGAACTCTCTGGCTTCATCAAACATAGTCTCTCTTCTTCAAACTACTTCCAAGTATGTCACTGCTAAATCGAAATTTCTAGGGAAAGAAATAAACCATATGCTGCTTTCGCCTTCAGCTTGTTTTAACCATATGCTACTGGAAATGGGAATGCAACAATGCTATTAATTTAGGCTCCCTGTGTTCCAACTGCTACCATTCCCCAGCTAATTTAAAGAAATCTTTTCTATTGGGCTGGAAAAATATTGTCTTTGGGAAAAAAAATAAGATGAGGATTAGGATAGAGACCAATGAGACTGAAAGTTGTACTCCTGTGCTGTGTACTCCTGAGCAAGTGGCCCTCGGCCTAAGAACACCGTGACACTCAATACCCGAGCTCAGAGTGCCCACTACTACATTGCGCGCGCGGGGGGGGGGGGGGGGGGTGGTGGTGGGATTAGAATGAAATGTCCCCCTCAGTCTTGGGTATTTGAGCAATTGTTCCCAGTCCCAGTGGGTGGCGCTGTTTGGGGAGGTTGAAGAGGTGCAGAATGCTATAGGATGTGAGAGAATCCGTAGCCTTTCCCAACTTCTAGTCTACTCTCTCTGCTTCCTGCTTGAAGGATAAGAGCCGCCAGTTTCTGGTTTCTGTTTCCGTGCTTGCCAGTTGCTACTGTTTCTCCCTACCATAACGGACTCTTATCCTTCTCTAACCATGAGTCAAACTCAACTTTCATCCATAAACTGCCTTGATCATGTGTTTTAACACAGCAACCCAAAGGTCGCTACTACGGGAATCCTGAACCTTTGTTTTGAGATGCAGAACTCACGAGTTGGCATCAATATACCACTGCGAACGTCAGGACTAAGTTCAGAGCATTTTATTTCATGATTGGCACTGAATACTTCAGAAGCAAGAGGAGTTCTTCAAGGCACACTAGAAGAAACATATCAGCACGAGTCTTTATTGTAAATTCCATAGAATCTTAAGGTTTTAAAGAAGCATTAGCAAATTTATGTGGAGAAGCAGTGTCTACATAATTACACACCGCTGTTCATCTAAATAAGCAAAAAAAAAAAAAAACCAACAGAGATTACATGAAAGGATTTATTAAAAAATAAATAGCACAACTCAGACTCCTCAAGATGGCCCAGTGATAAAGGCACATGCTGACTAAGGATTCAAGACTGATGACCTGAGTTTGGTTTCCTGAACACCCCCCCTCATCCCCTCCATAAAGGAGAAAAGTATTTGTGAAGTTGTCCATAAACTCCCATGATCATCATTTGCCCACCCATCCTCCACATGACACACAAATAAAAAATAAAATAAAATAAAATAAAACTTAGAAAGCAAGATTCAGAGTTTTGCAAATTTCGTATTTCAGTTTCTACTTTAATTTTTGTTTTGCTCATGATGCCGTTGGGTATGACTAAAGCTTTCGTTTTTAATATTAAGGTAGTTTATAAATCTTTTAGGGGTATTATTGTTTGTTGAGTCTTGGGGAGATTTTCCACATTTCTAATTTACAAAAAATAATGTTTTCCTTTTGCCTTGTTATTTGTTTAACCAACTTGAAATTTATTTCTGTGTGTAGTGGATTTAGATACTTTATGTTTGTCACCTGTGTGGAAAAAAAATCAATAGTGATTGTTTTATCTATTGGATGATTCACATTTTTTTCTGACTAATTTGTAATTACCAATGTTTTCTGAACTGTGTCTGAGGGTACACTAAGCATGCAAGTCTGTGTTCTTTGTCAATTATTGGCACTCGGACTAATATATTGCTGTTTTTGTCAGCGTAAGTATAAATGCTACCTAACCAGACACACCTCATTTAACACTCACTGTCACGATTGTTTCAGCTATTCTCGGCCTTTCGCTACAAATGAAATCCAGGATAAATAGATAACATTTCTTTAAAGACATTATACCTTGACTCAAATGTCATTGGATTTAAAGAAGAAATTGGGAAATTTTTCCCTTATACTTTTGCTCCTCTGACTTGAGTCTTCACTGGTACATGTCATTAGAGCCCAAGCAGCAGTAAGGCTTGAAGGCATTTTAAGTAGAGTCTTGTTTTCTCCCGTGTGTTTTAGTGGCTGCTGATAGTGGATTGACTCTTTACTGTGTATAACTGAACATTAAGAAATTGTTGATTTCTCAAAATGTGAACTAACCCATGCATCTTTATGGATGTTTTTATTCAATGGTGTCATGTATAACACTAATTTTTGCATGTATCATTTACTTTACTTTCTTATCTTACTGTAACAAATAGGGCTTCTGACAAACATATCCAATAAAATGTGGCATATTTACTTCTGTTCAACATACAATGAACATGAAAAGTATATATAAATATACATTTCATTCTGTCATCATGGGCTCTAACACTCTGAAATCATAAGACAAATTCCATACTTTCATTCATAAGTGTTTTATCACAGCTATGGAAAAGTAACTACAACAATTGCATTTGGAACAGAACACCTCAGAACATGAACTTAGAATACTCTCATGAAAGAACGATGCCTCTTTCTTTCTTCATCAAACCTTCTGTATGTGTTATGTTGTATGATATAGTAGTATCTAGTTACTTTGTAATTTAAATCATGAGCATCGTTTCTAAACAAACTTACTTGACTGTGAAGGGGCCATGTTAATCCCAACCTGAAATAAAAGTGTCTTTTCTCATAAGTGTATCACATTTTGAAAATTATAGTATTTAAATAAAATTACTCTACTAATTATACAGTTTAAATTGAATTGTTCAAGTAAATCAAATTTCAAGTTTAACATAAAAACATTTTTATAATAAATTATAAAAACTGAATTCAACAGATAATCTTAGTTCCATATTAAAATATGACAAAAATAAAGCCAGTTTTGCCAAGTCAAATTAGCAAAGGGAGTTATATGAAAAATGTGTATGCTCATTTTTATTCATGCAACTAGCAATATTTATTAATTGGTTTTTATTGGTCGAGAGAGAGTGCTCAGTGGTTAAGACCCCAAAATGCTACTGTAGTCTTTAGTTCCAAGTACCCACAATGCAGAGCTCACAATAATGATAATTTGTTCCAGGAGCTCTAAAAAACTCTTCTGCCTTCCTCATGCACAGGCGCCCACACACATAAGGATATATCCATACACAGATGCATATAAACACATAATTAAACATAAAATAAATCTTAAAAAATAGTTTTCCATATAATCTAAAAAACTTAACTCTAGCTTTTAGACTATTGTTTAATGTTAAAGGAAACAAAATAAACAATTGTTTATTGTCTGAAGATTGGGTTAGATTCCATCTTATATATCTTTGTTCTGTTATTGATTTCTGATGAATCCTGCATGCATATGCTGAAGATCCGTAGAGTGAATGACTCTGAATCCTGAACCACTGCCTGACTAGACACACCTACACTGGACTGCTAACGGAGTGAGATTTGAATAAAGTCTACTAAGCTCTGAAAGTTTTCATTCAGATGAGTAAACTATATAGTTTACCACCTCTTAAACAAAGAAGATAGAGTTCTTGAGAAGAAACACTTTAGAAGTAATAAAATAAAGGGGTTTCAACATTTATGTGATCAATTCGCACTAGATTTTCTTGAAATTGCTTATCCTTTTCTTCTAACAGATATTTATTGAGCAATTGCCATGCAAAACTACCATGATGGTCCCTGTAGGCAAAGACAAATAAATAGGAGTCACTGCCTCACAGCTTGTGCTCTCAAGAGGTGTTTAAGTATATTCTAAGAAGCAGTGCATGGTACATGTCAAGAGTTGCAGAACAATAAATGAAGTGGGGAACTGATGCAAAGGAAAGATGCAGAAGCTCTATCCCTGGTAGTCAGAGGAAAGATGGAAAGATAACATTGGAGGAGGCTATCCAGGGTGCATCTTGTGGAGAAAAAGGAAAAGCATATATACCTGACCACATTGAGCAGCTAGACCCTAATGCCTCAGACACAGCAAGATCATTTGCAGCAAGGATCTCCAGATCCCAAATGCCTGAGGTTAAGTTATTCTCATCACACTCTGAAGAAACACAACTCTGGGATTGGATGATAACTCCATTTTCCATGAAAATAATAAATAATGATTTAAGATTCCTCATTGAGCCAGAATAAAAATCTTTTGTGCAATATAAAGGGAAGAGGAGCTCATCTAGACTTGGTGTTAGAAAGCTTAATGATTAGATTATTTATGTCTTCATGTGGTAAGCTGGGTTAGTAAATTAATATCACTGAACCTCAGTCTTTTATGCTAACCAGAAATAAACATTTCTCATTTTTCTATGTGAATAGCAGAAGATCAAATAAGAACTGTGCGATAAGGTGTTTGCTGAGCTACCAATTATACAATTGTAAGAAGGTGAAAGATGCATGGTGAATAAAATATGAATGTCATTTCTAGCAATTGCAGAAGTTTTTACGCTGTCCTCTCAAATTGGAAGGCCATGCTATTTTGAGCGACAGAGCACAGCAGAAGAAGTACTGAGTTTTTGGAGAGATTTGAGATTGGTGGCTTCTGAATCTCTTCAAGGAACTTTTGCTCTTAGATCTGAGCTGTCACACTCTGAAGAGGATCAAGAAACCCTTGGAGAGGGTGTGTACGAGAAACTCAGGACCACAAGCAACTACTTCCCCATGAGGCCTCAGCCAACACATAGCACAAGCTATGACCAACTTGTGCGTTATGTGACTGAATCATCTTGGAGAGGCATTGTTGAGCCACTCTACCTGATACTATGTGCAATACTTATGAACTGACTTATGAGTTACAGTTTTTTGAGTAAAGGAAACTATTATCTATGTTTTAAAATACTTCATTTAGGTTGTTGGCATTCAGCAAGGAATTAGAGAGGGGTTTTAGCATTATTCTCATTATGCTATAACTCATTATACATATTTTGCTTGCTTCAGCTGTAATTTTAAGCCATATTTGGAATTGTCATCACTAGATTTATGCCCCAACACAAGGAAAGACTCTCTAGTTTGTCTACACTTCATTCAAAGTAGCTCTACCACTGAACTGTAACCGCTGATCAAATGACACTGAATTGTTTATGATCGCTCAGGATGAGATAGGGGGCCTGTGGTTAGGTAAAACAGAAAAGTACGTTATTAGAGGACCTATAGAAAATCCATTACCTCTTTATTAAGAGATTATTCATTTGGAAAACAGATTGTAGTTTGCTACACACACTTTTTAGAAGCTTACCCTCTGAACCCCAGAATACTTGATGCATTCAGAGAATTTCTTTCAATGTCTTAAAGGACTTTTTGCTAGAACCAAGGCACCCCAAGTTTTTATCTCTTTTAAAAAATATATTTTGAAAATATACTCTAGTTTTGGAAGGAAATTTTCATAGTGGTAGAATTCTAAATTGACAGATTTCCTTTGCCTTTTGACAACTTAAAAGTGTTCTATCATTGTGAGTCAAGTCTCATGATTTTCTTTGAGAAGGCTGACTTCATTTTCATTGCCCTTCCCACATGCTAACTGCAGTGTGTGTGTGTGTGTGTGTGTGTGTGTGTGTTTCTCAGTTTAAGATGTGTTTACTGCAGCATATTCACAATAGCTAAGTTGTGGGATCAGCCTAGGTGTCCAAGAACAGAGGAATGACTGAAGAAAATGTGGCATACCTATTCAATAGGATTTTTTCAGCCATAAAGAATAATGGAATCTTGTCATTTTGTAGGAAATGGCGGCAACTAGTGGCAAGCTTACTAAGCAAAATCATACAGATTAATATCACATTTTTCTTTTATTTGTGGTTCCTAGATCCTATCTATGACATGAAAATAGAAGTGAAGCAGTTTAGTGGAACAAAGTGGACCAATGGGAGGGGTAGTGGCGAGAAAAGGAAGGATAGCAGGGTAGGAGGGAACCTCTTAAGCAATTTGGAGAACTTGGCAAATGTCTCTTCAGATGTTTTCTTGGCTGCCTTCCTTGGCTTTCACTTCATGACTTCTCACATAAGGACATCTGACCATAATGTCCAACAGGATTGCAACTTAATGCTGCTTCTTTCTTTATTTATTTATCTATCTATTTATTTATTGTCTCTCATTTCAATTACTTTACAGTTTGGGTAATTGCAGTTACGTTAATCTCTGAGTCTATTGAGCATTTCTCTTTTTATGTGCTGATATGAAACAAAGGAAGTTCATCATTTTGTGCTCATGTATTTTTAAGTAGCATTTTTATTTAGAACTTTATACAGTGTATCCTAACCAAATTTAACCCCTATCTTGGCCCCTCCAAAATCCACTCTTTTCATCTTCTCCTATCTACCTACACAGTTTTGAGTTTTTTCTTCTCTCCCTCCCTCTCTCCTTCTCTTCCTCCTTCCTTCTTCTCCTTTCCTCTTTTCAATTCTTGATCCCACTGAATCCAAAATGTATTACAACTACTTTTAGAAGTGGAGTCTTCACTGATTGTGGTCAGCTTACCAGGGTGCATATTATTTAAAAAACAAACAAACAAACAAACAAACAAACAAAACAAAACAAAACTGACTTTTCCTCTCCTAGCAGCTACCAAATACCAACAGTTCCTCAGCCAGTGATTGAATTTCTGTCATCTCTCCACTTAAATTTTGGAATTTTGACCTTGTGTAGCTTTTGTATATGGTATCACAGTACTGTGTGTTCTTATGTACAACTGCCCTGTTGTGTCCTTTAAGTTATCTATCACCCCTGTATCTTAGGATATTTCTTCCTCCTCTTCCATGAAAGTTCTAGAGCTTTGTGTATGTGTGTGATAGGTATGTTTTATTTAGGGAAGAAACTCCATCAACCATTAATTGCCAGTAACTCTTTTAGGGACAGATGAGGCCTCATGAGGTCCTCCTTATCCACACTGGAATGTTAATTGAGTTGATCTTGTTCAGGTCTTTTGTAGGTAACTACAGATGCTATGAGTACAATGCTGAGTCACATCAAAAAGACAATGTTTCATAGTACGGCTCATCTTCTGGCTCTTACAGCCTTTCTATTCTCTCTTTCATGATATTCCCTGAGCCTACAGAGATACCCTAGATGAGTGGATAATGCTGTTTCCAGAAGTCACAAGTTACTAAATGAAAACCCAGTGGAATACCTCCCTGGGAGTTCTTGTTCACTGAAGAATGGACGCTATTGGCATTGTTCTTTTTCTTTTCCCTCAAGAACTGTATAGTAAGACTTTATCACAGTGCATATATTGGTTGCAGGACATAGGGAAATCAAGCTGGAGCTGAGTTGGGATCTTCTTCCCTGATGGGTAGCTTCCGCAGCACCAGATGGTGGGAAACAAGCTGTTGAGGGAACAGCTAAGAATCCTGGGAGCTACAGCACCAGCATGCCATGCAAGATGTGCCCACTGGTATAATAATGGCATGGTTATATGAGGGCAACCAGACCACTTCCTGATTAGATTTGACACCTAGTCCATGGAAAGGAATTCTTGCATGGTAACATGAGCCTGCCTAAGAGTCTACAGCAAGGTAGACCACAGGCATAGGGAAGACAAGCAACAAGCAACTAATTTTTTTTCTAAGTAGATATGCTATCCATCTGTCTTCTAAATGTTGATGTTTATGCCCACAAGTTAGTGCTTCTCTCAGCTCTGATCAGAGAACCCTCTCTTTTCGATAGATGATAATTAATGCAGAGACTCTACTAGGTAAAGTACCGAAAATAAGTGACTGTTGAGTGCTCAGTCTTAAGCAGGACACATATTTCTAAGTTTAAAAATTAGAATATTTAAATACTATCTTTTATTTGTTGGTTTTAACATTTCAGCTAAGTTTGCATCTATGTCTATTGACTATTATTATCGTGATGTTTGATTTCATTCCACACAGTTCTGAACTTTGTGCCAGAAATTGTGTATAGCAGAAGTATGAATAATAAAACTTGTTCAGAGAAGAATATGCCCATGCAAATAATAGCCTATGTGTAATGAAACTGAAATAGTTTAGCTGTCTAAAATGACGCTGGGTCTGAGCTTTTGTTAGAGTAAATTTTTGCATAGGTTTCAAATGTTTTATAAAATTGAGACTTGTACATCTTAGCACTGGTCTAATTCTGGAGATGTCTTCAAGTATGTCCTAATCATAATCTTTTGATGCTATTCTAGATCTTCAAGTTCCTACAGTACTCCTTGGTTGATAGTTTGTTGAGATAAGGACTTCATATGAAGTCCTGACATTAATCTTGCCACTCTCCTGCCTTAGCTTTTCTAGTGGTAGAATGGCAGTCATGGATCAACTTGCCCTGTTCTTTTAGTGATCCTCCATCCCTTCAACCCTAAAGCTGACAATCTGAGCTTCATTACTTCTAACTATATCAACTAACCCCTTGTTGGATTGTTCTTAGCTTTTGTCATATTGTCTGTCTACTGGTCCCCAGGTGGAGTCTGGGGTGGATATGGGATGATTTCTCGGATGTACTGCTATTCGTTCAGTGGTTCTTTGCTGTATATTTAACTCACATTTCAGTCCATCTCTCAACAGGCAGAAAAATCAATGTTTTTGTTTCCTGGGTCATAGGTGAGATATGGACACCTCTTGCAGCCCATATGTTCTGCACCATACTTGTGTGGGCTGTGCCTGTGTTCTATCAATATGAAAATACATTCTGACAAGGGTTCCTTGACATATTTTATTCTTCATGCCAATCTCCATCATGACAAGGTTCTCAATATGAAACATTCTTCATCTAGTAGAAGCACAGGTTGAAGGCAGTTGATTTACCACTCAATTCGGAGAATCTAAGCTCAAAGGAGACAAGGCACTTGGTCAGTAAAGGACGTGCACTATAGAATGACAAACCAATGTGTGCGATAGAGAATTAGTATTGTCTTTTTCTTGAGCAGCACCTCTAGCCATTCATGCAGGAGATTATGTTTCCTTAATGTCAGGTTTCATCACATGACTAGCATGGACCAGTGAAAAGCAACAGTGTAACGTTTCAGAACCAGGCAGAACTTTTGAAAGTCATCGTATTGTTCTTGTCCTGCCCTCTTCTTCCCTATTGAAAGATTAGTTGAGTCCTTGGTAACAGCAGAACCATGAGCCTGTATCTTAGAGAAAAGCAGAACATTAAAAAACAAAACAAAACAAAACAAAACAAAACAAACCTATTGTAATCTACTCAGAAAATAGAGCAGTTGTTTGTGGCATCAATCGAGTTAAATTTCACTTTTACTAATAAAGGATTTTGAGCATTTTGAACTGTACTTTGCTTAGCTGCCACATTCAGCATAGAAGTACCATATTTGAAAAATGATTGTATTTCTATATGTCCACTCATTAAAATATATTTCTTATAAGACTGGAGGTAGGAACTTATCTAAAAGCTAATTCCTTTGTCTGCCTCATCTTACTTGGATGAATTTCTTTATCTACCTTTTCTTCCTCTTCCTCCTTCTTGTTTCTTTGCCAAATGTATGAATATTATTTAATTACCAATAGTATTTGTTTGTAGGCACAGTGCCTAAAATTGTTTGAGACCACAAAGTGAGCGCATAAATGTGTATTCATGTGTAGAACTAGGCCTATAATTTGAGAAAGCGGAAGTGGCTAATTTGCAGCAGAATTTAACATGATTTGAACTGACTTGACAACAGAATTTTATATTATCTGATTAAAAAAACTATAGTTAGGAATTAATTAGCTCACATAAAATAGACATTAATAATTTTGTGGGGAAAATATGTTCCACAGTAAGGGGCTCTCACACAGCTTCTGAGTAATGTTACATTACATGTTATAGCCATCATTTTTGCCTTGCTAAAATCTGTCAACTTATGATTGTTTTTTTAAATTTAATTTAATTTTTTTATTATTAGTCACATTTTTTAAACCCTGTATCCCAGCTGTATCCTGCTCCCTTATTCCCTCCCAATTCCACCCTCCCTCCCTCATCTCTTCCCTGCCCCTTTCCAAGTCCACTGATTGAGGAGGATCTCCTCCCCTTTTATCTGATCCTGTTTTATCAGGTATCTTCAGGACTGGCTGCAAAGTCCTCCTCTGTGGCCTAGCAGGACTGCTCCTCCCTTGGGGGTGGGGAGGTCAAAGAGCCTGCCATTGAGTTCCTGTCAGAAATAGTCCCTGTTCCTCTTACTATGGGAAACCAATTGGTTACTGAGCTACCATGGGCTACATCCTAGCAGAGGTTCTAGGTTATATCCATACATGGTCCTTGGTGGAGTGTCAGTCTCAGAAAAGACCCCTGTGCCCAGATGTATTTGGTCCTTGTAGAGCTCTTATCCTTTCCATGTCATAATAACTCCCCTTCTTTCATATGATTCCCTGCACTCTGCCAAAGGTTTGGTTATGAGTCTTAGTATCTGCTTTGAAACACTGCTAGGTAGAGTCTTTCAGATGCCTTCTGCAGTAGACTCCTGTCATACCTCCAATGCACCTCCCATTTGTCTTTCTAAGTGAGGATTGATCATCTTACCCAGTGTTCGATTTTTTGTTTATCTTCTTTAGGTGTATAGATTTTATTATGTTTATCATATCTTGTAGGTCTATATAAGCAAGTATACACCATGTTTGTCTTTTTCTTTCTGGGATACTTCACTCAGAATGATCTTTTTAGCTCCCACCATTTGCCTGCAAATTTCATGATTTCCTCATCTTCTATTGCTGAGTAGTATTCCATTGTGTCAAAATACCACAATTTCTGTATCCATTCCTCCGTTGATGGACATCTGGGTTGCTTCCAGGTTCTAGCTATTACAAATAAAGCTGCTACAAACATGGTTGAGCAAATGTCTTTGTTGTGTACTTGAGCAAATTTTGGGTATATACCTAGTAGTGGTATAGCTGGGTCTTGAGGAAGCACTATTCCTAATTGTCTGAGAAAATGCCAGATTGACTTTCAAAGTGGTTGTACCAGTTTACATTCCCACCAGCAATGGAGGAGGGTTTCCCTTTCTCCACAACCTCTCCAGCATGTGTTGTCACTTGAGTTTTTCATCTTGGCCATTCTGATGGGTGTAAGGTGAAAATCTCAGGGTTGTTTTGATTTGCATTTTCCTAATGGCTAATGAGGTTGAGCATTTCTTTAAGTGTTTCTCTGCCATTCAATATTCCTCTACAGAGAATTCTCTGTTTAGCTCTGTTCCCCATTTTTTAATTGGATTACTTGTTTTGTTGCTTTTCCGCTTCTTTAGTTCTTTATATTTACTGGATATTAGCCCTCTGTCAGTTAAATAAACCCACACACCTTTGAATACTTGATTTTTGACAAAGAAGCCAAACCATTCAATAGAAAAAAGACAGCATCTTCAACAAATGGTGCTGGTCCAACTGGATGTCCACATGCAAAAAAATGAAAATAGATCCATATTTATCACCCTGCACAAAACTAAAGTCCAAGTGGATCAATGACCTCAACATAAAACCCGATACTCTAAATCGGTTAGAAGAGAAAGTGGGGAACAGCCTAGAACTCATTGGCACAGGAGACAACTTCCTGAACAGAACACCAACAGCACAGGCTCTAAGATCAACAATCAATAAATGGGACCTCACGAAACTGAAAAGCTTCTGTAAAGCAAAGGACACTGTCATCAAAACAAAACGCCTGCCTACAGATTGGGAAAGAATCAACTTATGATTGTTAATGGCCATCTAGGCACAACCGTGTGAGATGAGACATCATGAGTCTGTGTCACTAGCGAGTTGTTTCTAGAATGTAACTAGTACTTTTCTCTAACTGCTTACCTCATTGGTGCCTTCATACTTTATTTATATGGATCTTCCATAGACATCTTAAATACATTTCCAGCATTTAGGGGCTGAGCACTTGACCTCTTGAGAAGAGCTGTAGGTTTGCAATTTCAGCATCCACTGTGTGATTACAACATGGCTTTACTACAATTCAGTTGCTGCAGGTGACAATGGCTCTTATTCAGAAAGCTTGCCACTTTTGCATCAAAGGAGACATAGAAATATTAATATTATGCTTTTAATTTACAGAGTGACTTCACTGATTAAAAGTGTCCAATCTGGAAATTTAACAGAAAATTTAAATGTAAGGAAATACTATTTGTTTGAAGTGACTCTACTCATAACAGGAGCAATCATCCCAGGCTAGGGATGTAGTTAATTTATACAATCACACCATAGACAGAAGAGTCACACAGTTATCCATGAATATGCAAGGACAAGAATCATACGTTCTGCTGAATAACCTAATTACACCGTAACACACTGTAATACATATTACACCGTAAATACAAAATTCTCAAAGCTTTAAATGGCATGCCTTAGTTAATGCTGCTCATGCTTAGTCTGTAGAGAATTATATTTTATCCATGTGTTTAAAATTGTATTCAATCATAAGTAAAAGGAGACTAATACATACCCCACAAGATTTCTAATGAAACCCATGTCATTCATCGTTTTTGATAGAACCTGCTTTATATTCTGATTATGTTGCTGCTATGAAATGAACAAAGAGTTACATGGAATTTGATAAAGACAAGAAAACTTTTATTAAACTTTTACAACAGTGAAATAAATTATTCATGCAATTGCATGAATAATGGTATCCATTCTGATTAAATCAGCCAAGAGGATGCAAAATATTCACGTGCATGGCATGAACTCCATTTTCAAACAGTTCTGAAGTGAAAATGTAATATGAAACAACTCAGTAGTCGGTCCCCAAAAATGGAAAGAAAAAAATGTGGAGTACAGTATTAATTCAAAAGAGGAGGGAAAAGTTTAAAGCACTTGCCTTTCTGAAATCCCCGGGCCAGAAGGAATTCCTCAAAGACAGAAAAAATAATCCACAACTTCAGAGGAATTCAATGAAAGAGAAAAGTACTAACGATGACTGGGGTGCAAGAGAGGCAGACCCAGGGCTTAGCGAAAGGAAAAAATGGACGTTTATCCAATGACCCATTCATAGCACAGCCCATCTGGGATTTGATTCAGTAGGATTCTCTCCAAATTGAGCTGCTGGGCACATGCCAGCATTGTGGGGTGGCTTGAGAAGGAAGCCAGTGCTGTTAGAGGTGTCACCCATGTCTCCTTTGCCACCTGTTTTAAAATATCTGGCTACCACTCTTCCTTTGATCAAAATGCTCACAAAAAGAATGTGTCCCGGTTTTGTGCTTCTCTTTCTACACCACCGAGCATATGAAATGGAGGAGAAAACCCCAGCCACCCACAGAATTCCAAAGAGCTGAGTGAATGCTGCACAACACACTGAGAAAGTGGGAGGATGGAGGGGAATATCTCATAGATGGACCAAGCAAAGGAAAGGAGAGGAAAAGGGTAAAGGGGGTTGCTGGGGAAGAGACTGGCCAAAATGATGGGATTCCTACCAGGATGCACAGAGCCACCTTCAGAGAGAGTCTGCCCACAACGGGGGTGTTGTGCTAATCAGTACTAAGCAGTCCCTTAGGTTAGGGATTGCATGTAAGACAATGAGGCTGGGGGACTGTCAGCTCATCTCCCAGATTCTGTGAACAGCTGTCACCCTTACAAGACATTCAGGGTGTCTTCAGCACCCTGAGGAGGCCATTCACCAATGTTTCAGGATGTTTCCACCCTGTGTTCCTCCTGTGTCTCCATGGTGCTCTTCCTTACTTTTTTTTTTTTTTTTCTGACTACATTTCTGATTTCCCCATGGCATCTGCAAGCATGGGAGACCTTCTAGGCCTGCTTCAAACTCTTGTAGAAAAGCTACTATTGTCACCCTGTGACTCTCCTGTAATTCTTGTCCTCTTCTGTAATTTTCTAGGCTCTTCTTTGTTGTGACCATCAAATAATATGCATCTGAGTTCCCGCTGGCCTAACTGTAGGAAGTCCAGGGTGGTTTCTTCAGTATTTCCATCTTGGCAACTTTTCCATCAGTGTGAAGAGGCACTATGACCAAGGCCACTTGTAGAAGAAGGGGTTTATTGGGAGCTTGCAGTTCCAGAAGGTTGGAGTGCATGATTATCACGGTAGAGAGCACAGCATCAGGCAGGCAGGCATGGTGAGACCTTACGTGATAAGACAAAAACCACAAAGCAGAGAGAGAGAGAGAGAGAAATAGCTAGCTAACTGGGAATACCATGGCTTTTGAAATGTCAAAGTCCACCCCCAGGGACTCGATTTCTCCAATAAAACCACACTTTTTAGTTGGTGGGATTATTATTATTATAATCCATCCTAAATAGTTCCCACCAACTGCAGACCAAATATTCAAGTAATTGAACCTATGGGGGACATTATAATTCAAACCACCACACTCTTCTAGCGTCTCTGATGAGAGTTAATGGAGTTGAAAGGTTTTCCTGCCTCCATTTTCACCCTTTATCAGTACTCACAATGTTTTACTCACACACACTTGGAAGCTTCCTCCATGGTCAGGACTAGCATACCACCAAAAGTCTTATGTACTGAGCCTACCCTAGAGTACTGGGGGATGGGGAATCATGTGCATCCTGACTGGGAGATCTCCCAGTACAGAGTGGATGGAAGCCCAGGATACTGGCCAGCAGGGTCCTGGCTCCAGCAGTCAACAAACATAACCCTTTTACTGCTGACTGGTCGCCCTATGAGAAGGGCAAGACAATGACTCCTGGGCCCAGAAGAAAGTACCATAGTTAAACCTCCTTCCCAATACCCAAATTCCAAAGCAGTTCTATTACTAACTAGCGTCCACTAGTACTTGTGTACATCATCACAGCCACGAATATTGCTGGCCATTGGCTACAGCTCCTGTCTGGACACTAAAGGCAGTAAAATAAAAACGGTGGAAGGTTCCCAGTAGACCTGCAGTGCAAGTGGACACAGAGAGGCAGCACTTAGTGTCTTTTACAGAAAGACAATGCTGAGCTGAGCCTAGCAGTGCAACCCTGGTCATTCCAGTTGCTTGGGAGGCTGAGGAACTAGGACTGTGAATTCCAGGCCAGCCTGGAATAGAGACACTGTCTAAAAGGATGAAAAGTTGGCGTCTGAGCTGAGTGTGGTGGCACATGCATATTATTCTAGTAATGTACCTGCTAACTAGCCCACTGATTATTTTTTTATTTTATTTTATTATTTTATTTTTTATTTTATATATTTTATTTTATTTTTTTATTTCTAGTAATGTACCTGCTAACTAGCCCACTGATTATTTTATTATTTTATTTTATTATTTTATTTTTTATTTTATATATTTTATTTTATTTGTTTATTTCTAGTAATGTACCTGCTAACTAGCCCACTGATTATTTTTTCCAGGTTTGCTACTACCATTTCTTTAAGTCCTCGAACACAAGACCACCATATGTAACAACCTAGTAACATTCATAGGATGTGAAAGGGGATTTGTAGTATTTCATGGAAACAGGTCAAACTTTCACCGTCATCATCTTTACGGCCTGCTCCCTTTAGCTGCCGTGATACTGTGCACCTACAACTCCTTTCTTAGGCTCTTTTCCTTGAATACAGAGTCCTATACAGCTATACCTGGGCCTATGGAAAAAGGAAAAACACATTACTGAATATTGTTAATGATTTAAGAAATCTCACCAACTGTCAAGAAGAAAAAGACTACTTAAATACAAATGACCAAACAAACAGTGTAGTATACACATACCCTATTCACAAGTATTGTGCATTGCTATTTCACCAGTCAGGACTTCCCCCAAAGCACTGGTCAAACAAATACTGAAATTGAATGTTTTGCAACATGATGTTAAAACAGAGCATCAATTGAAGGCTTTATGGTGCTTTAGATTGTTGTCTCATTCAGTAAAATGTTTACCCATAAGGATGCTGATCTGTATTTGATGTCTAGATGCCATGTGGGAGTGCCTCACTTGGTGGTATTCATTCACAACCTCAGTTCAGGTGAGACAGAGACAGCAAGATCTTTGGGGTTCCCTGATCATACAGTTTAGACTAGGTTGTGAGCTTCAAGCCACTGAGAGATCCTGTCTCAAAGGAAGTGGATGGTGTTCCTCAAGATGACACTGAGGGTTTTCTCTGGCCTCTGCACACAAACTCACACAGGTACACACATACCCTCACACACATACTTTACCAAAAGGCTGTTGATCCTATTTCTTTTCATGTACCAGTCTGCTATGACAGGGATGGCTCTGTTACATAGTGATGCGCCTTTATAAGAAAATAAACTATTTCAAATCATAGCACTAGACTAGACATCTGTCTTAGGTACTTTTCCTCTTGGTATGACAAAAATACCCCAACAAAAGCAACTTAAGGGTCAGAGAGTTTCTTTTGACCCTCAGTTCGAGGGCATTGTCCTTTGTGTCAGAGACATCATAGCAGCAGGAGCATGCCACAGATGGTCACATTGCATCTGCAGTCAAGGAGGAGAGAGGGACAAATGCTTGAGCTCAGCTGCCTTCCTCTCTTTTTGCAATTAGAGTCCAAGCCCAAGGAATGATGCTGTCCACTCTTAGGGTGTTTCTTCCCATCTTAACCTAATCAGGATGATCCCGCACAGGTATGATCTTGTCAAGTTGACAACACTAATCGTTACACCGTGCTCACATGCTACTGCGTTGTATTTAGTGATTTTAAGGTTGAACAACCAGCAACATTTCTATAATCCAAAATGTACTAAGTATTGGGATGAATGTTCCAGATAAGTAGGTGATGAAATTAGGCTTACCATCCATGAGTGCTTCCAGACCTAGAGTTACACAGCATCAGTAATCAAAATGCATGCAAGATACATAAATCCTGGGAGAAGAAAGGGGAGGAAAGAAGAAGAAATTTATTTCCTGAGTAGGTCCTGTTTCACTTGAATCCTGATAACACCCAGGCAGGTAAAGTGAGGGGCATCAGGTATGACTTGGTATCAGGATGGATGCTGTAACAAAATACCCACATGAGCCTCTCCCTGACTGGCTTAACCCCTATATTACTGGGAAGTTTCCAGTTTAACTTAGTATTTCCAAAACAGACAAAAAAAGACTTGGAGATCATTCATGCTTCAATAAAGCCAAGAGCTTTTTTTCCTCTTCTCTTTCTTTCCTCCCTTCTCTCCTCTTCCCACCTCTATCTTCCTCCTCTATTTTCTCCTCTCTCTACATTCTTCCTCCCCCTCTTCTTCTCCTCCACTTCTCTCTCTCTTGAGAGAAGGTCTCATCCCATATCCCAGGCTGTTCAAAACTCATGGTATCCTATCTAAGCCCTCCAAGTGCTGGAACTGCAGGCATCTTTCACTACACCCACCTTCCACATTCAAATATTAGCTGTGTTATAGCTACATAGATGTCCAGTATTTGTAAATGTTAATTGTATGAGCATCAAATCTTTAATGAAGATGGGGAAAATTGAAAATTTGCTGATTAGGCCAGTGATAAATCTGTATGTGCTCAAGAGAGACACAGCCAAACTGCTTGTGAAATGGCACAAACAATAATCAAGCTTCTGATTGTTGAAACAACTACACTATAAATTTATAAGTGCTAGACAGACTGAAATATGTTTCCATAATATAAACAAGATGCATCAGAGATAAGTTCTAGTTGAAGACATCAGTGCAAAGTTTAAACATTTCTTTCTTATGGCGGCTGACCATAGGGGACTTTATAGGCATAAACAGAGAGAGACTGTGTCCCTCCATTAGACATCAATGTCACCTTTCTTCTTTACTCATACCGTGTCTTTGATCTTGGAGAGGCCCAACTTTGATCAGAGGATGAGTGTTATTATAGTGTTTGTATAGTTTTATAACTATATAAACTAAGGTGTTGTTTTGTGGCGGTGGGGTGGTGGGCAAGCAAGTGTGTGCAAGCGTGGATACGAGTGGGCGTGTTCATGCACTTGACTTGTAGAAGCCGGGCTTGATGTGATGTCCATTGTCTTCCCTGATTGCTCTCTACACTATTTTCTTTCTCCTGTCCCTTCTCTCTCTCTCCCCTTCCCTACCTCTCTACTCCCCGCTCTTTCTTTTTGTTCCCATCGTTCTATTTTTGAGATCTTCTTTCACTAATTTTAAAGCTCCCTGGCCAGGCAAGCCCCAGCCTTCTCTCGCCTTTACCTAGATGCCCTAATCCATTGCTGGGGTTACAAGCATTCACATCTACATTTGCTCTTAATATAGGTCTTGGAATATGAATTCAGGTCCTCGAGTCTATATGTAGGAGCCATCTCTTCTGCCTCTGAGCTCTCGGTTTTTGAATGCCTATTTTTCGCTATATTTAGTTGTGACCATAGCAGAAAATTATGAAAAGCAGTCAAGAAGGGGCCAGTGAGATGATTCAGCAAGGAAAAGTGCTTGCTGAGTAAACCTGATGGGTGGCAAATCCCTGTAAAAAAGAGAATCCACTCTCAAAAGTTTTCCTCTGGTTTCTACACAGAGATCATGGAACCTGTGTGTGTGTGTGTGTGTGTGTGCCTGTGTGTGCCAGTGTGTGCAGGTACACACAGAGAAGAGGGTGTCAGATTTCTTGGAGCTGAGCTTACAGGTGAGCATGAGCAACTAGATGCCTGGGACTGGACTTGCATCTTCTGAAAACAAAACAAAACCTTTGCTTAGTTGCTGAACCATCTCTCCAGGCCTCAGTTTTATTTTATCAAAGAAAATCATTTTGGAATATTGTGACAGACTTTGAAGAAAGAATAAAAAAAGATTACAGAGTGTGTCCTACTTCCTGCGCTCCCCTGGGTTATGGTCATGTTTCTTCCATTGTCTTTGAGCTATTTTACAACATCAAAAGTTGCAGAAAACAGACACTAATAAAAAGCACTCTTTCCACAGAAATAAAAGCTCTGTTTGTTAAAAGACTATTGACCACTTTATGTTCATTATTTTTAAATTTTTAATTAAAATATAATTACATCACTTCTACCTTTCCTCCTTTCAATGTTCCCATGACGCCCACTTCCTCTCAAACTGATGACTTCTTTTTCTTCTTTATTATTACATATATAAATACACATATAAAATATATAAAACCTGTTGAGTCTAGTTTTATTGCTTTTGTGTATATGACTTCAGGACTTTGTATTGGAGAATCAATGAGGGGGCTCATTCTTTACTCTGGGTGGATGTATTTTTCTTAGAATTCTCCTTCCATTCAGTAGTAATATTCTACTCTTTTTCTCATGAATTAATGAGTAAGATTAAATGTGACTCATAAAGTTGCATGAGTCATCATTTTCCCTTCAACATTTATCCTTTATCAATGTCATTTTTACTAAGATGTGGAGAAGACCTTGGGCCTCCTTGTACTTATTCTTCTTGTAAGTTAGAAGACACTTAAGGCTTATAGCCATTATGGTATACTGTCATGAAACCACATATGTGGGGTTATGCCTGTGTCTAACAGAAAGAACACATCTGGATGAAACATGAAAATTCCATGCAGCCAAAATCCAGACAGTTGGCTCCCAGCAGATGAAACATCTGGACTTTGAGAACTGATTAATTCCCATCTGTCTCTACTATTTAGGCTTCATTCAGACACAGCTCTTTCCCTGAAATCTTTCTTGGCACAACACAATTTTATATTCTATGTAGAACAAATTTATCTTTAACCTTTCATTCTTATGGTATATAAGATTACAATTCTGTTTTTACTTAATAGTTACTTAAACTATTACTTAAGTCCCTCATTAAAGACAAAGAAAAAGAAGGATCAGTTTATATTTAGTATATCTGAACACTAAAAATATTGTAGCCTTTGGCAATAATGGAAAGGCCATTTATTTCTTTTCATATACTCTTTGGACTTTCTTTATGTGAAAGCTAAATTGTATACAAACTGATATAGGTACAGACAAAAAATAATTTATCTATCCATTTTGAACTCATTTTGAACTGGAAGAGAAAAAAATCTTCTAAACATTAAATTGTTTTAAAAAAGGTTTCAGAAAGATACCTAGACATATTCCATAAACTCACAAGCATGACTTGAAAAGAAGTTGAAAGAGCCGAACTATTTGTGGCTTAGAAAGTGCAATGCAGCATGAACTTCAATTTCTTGAACAGCGATTCAAAGTATTAAAAGCCAAGTTGTGAAATCAATAACTTTCGTTTTTATTTTCTATTACAGATTTACCACTTGGCCACCCTCACAACAAGGGGAGGGGGCAAAGAGCACAGAAGGAACTCGTATAGTGGGTTGTCACACCTATATTCATTCCAGTTTATATTCACTTTTGTCAATTTGACCTTCACAGGTCTGTAATTACCGTAATCACAGCTTGCTGAACGTGCTAACAATCAAAGCATCCCAGTTTGAACAGTTCAACAATAGCCATTTTAATGGGGGGGAAAGCCGTGCCAAAAAGCTTGGCTGGTTTACTCCAGCCATCCTGAAAACTGTGGATAACGGGGAACAGGTATCAAACAATCTTTAGAAGAAAACAAAACAAAAGCCCCACTATGCAGAGAGAATGTCACCAATAGGACCACTCTGTGGCTAGAGTGAGTCTCGCCTCCACTCCTTGGCAGCTCTTCTTCTCGCTGAGGTTGTCTAATGAGGTACGCAGAAACGCTGCAATGGCTAAGATGCCTGCAAAGGTCACCAAGCATCGGTAAAATCCAGGGTGGGTTGGTACCAATGCCCTCCCTCCCTGTTCTCCGTGGAGGGGAAGAGGGAGTAGGGGTGGGAGGTTAAGCCTGGAAGGAGAGGAGGGAGGGGCTTTCTTTGAACAGGCTGTAAAGTGATTAAATAAAAAAATTCCCCTCCGAGTTGGAACGAATGAATGAGAACTAGACTGATGGACAAACACGCGGAGCCTCACACCTCTGCTTCCTCTTGTTGTCTCCCTGCAACTCATGGAAGCAAATTTCTCCCATATCTTTCTCAATGTTCTTCTGGAAAAATAAAATAAATAAATAAATAAATAAAAAGCGTCTGCGATGAGGAAAACAGTCCAAGATTGTGAAACAGTTTGTGGTTCGTGCTTTTGCCCTTTTCTGCTTCTCGCTGCTTCTTATAGGGACTGCAATCTACAAATTTTTCCGTGCTTAGGTCTAGAGTTTCAAGATTCAAAGGAGATTAAAAAACATCTAGATAATATTTTTAATGCTTGTCCCCTTTTCCTGCCACAGGATACTGAAATCAGTACAGAGGAGTAGATAGAAGCCGTTTCTGTGACTTCACTGCCCAGTGATGTCATCAACATCTTGCTCTCCTCTTTAAGCGTAAATGAGCTGTAGGGCTCCGCGGATCACAGTATAGACTGTAATGGCGTATGATTTCATCCAATGTTCCAATGCCTGGAGCTCTGGAGTGACTCAGCCAAGGTCATTCCCAGCTCTCCAAGTCACACTTGTATGACCAGCTGAGTCAACCAGAAATAAATGCTAAAAATATTAAGGTAAGTAATGCCGTTTTCCCACCACCTCGCCAAGAAAATCAAGTGTTTTCTCAGGGACTTCTGTGGCTACACAACCAACCAACGCAGCAGTGTAGGCCAGTGTCCACTTCCTAGGAGCAGCCATGGTTAGATAGATGGCAAAATGTTCATGAGACAGATGGCACTTAAATGGCATCCAGTTTTCACGGTGGGGCACACGGGCCAGCCTAAGCACAACCTCCACAGAGCCCGCCCCTCTCTGCCACAGCACAGAGTGT
This sequence comes from Psammomys obesus, assembly GCF_907164565.1. Lineage (NCBI taxonomy): Eukaryota > Metazoa > Chordata > Mammalia > Rodentia > Muridae > Psammomys > Psammomys obesus. The sequence continues at coordinate 2,182,295 of NW_026585580.1, read as the reverse complement.
GCTGGGCAGTAGCGAACGCAGCAAACTTTCCATCTTCAGTGCCTTTGTCTGAGGGTATGGAAAATTACCCCGATTGTTTGAACAGTTCTTAACGTCTTTGTTGAACAATCTCACCAGACCTCAAGAAAGTGACCAGACGCTGAGCTCCCTGGAGGTCCTAATAACTTTGAATTAGGATTTTTCTCCTCAGTTACTCACAGAGAGGATAATGACCTGTATGTTGGACCATTTCTGAGTTCAGAAAGAGCCATTAAGTTAGGGAAGACAGGATATGTTGATTATAAGTTACCAGAAGAAAGATAACAGGCTGAAGAAACTTTATTGATGTTGCTTCTGTGCTAGCGCTTTCCTTCACACTGTTACGAATAGTTATAAAAATCTTAACATGAGAAGCCCTGTTACAGTACAAAGACACAGACAGCAGTGTCATAGACCAAACCCATCAAGGTCCTAGGGCTGTCTGGCAACTTAGCCTGCCAGTACTTCTTGGCATTCCAATGGTGGGGCTGGAGGTAAAGGTGGATATTGCTCCTGTAGAACCCACAGGATCCCCTATAACTCCAGCCCCCGGATGATCTGCTGTCCCCGGCTTCAGTAGGCGCCTGCATTTGCATGCACACACTGCCCCCAACGCACATAGAACTTTTTTAAAATATGTAAATTTTAAAATGAATTTCAAGGGTGAGAAGATGAGTGACATGAGTGACTTTGCAGCTCACAATTTGCCAAGTGCAAAGAGCAGTTTTATAAAACAGCCTTGTCTGTATTCCTCAAGAACACACTGCAACTTAACTGAAGGCACAAGAGCCCTGGCTTCCTGGTGTATTTTTAAATAGGATACTACCATTTAACGTCAGGCACAAGCAGAACATGCTATTTATAGCAAGACCCGTGTAACCCCAATCGCTGTCTGTCTCTCTCTCTCTCTCTCTTTTTAATGAATGAGACAAGAAAAATTGGTGTTTGTAATGAATGAAAATTCAAGTGTTTCTGAACTGGAGTTGAAAGAATTCCCACCAATTTAATTCATACTGTGTATTCTGAGTAAACAGTATATTTAAGCTATGAGACATATTTTCTAGATGTGTTTCATACTTTCAGCTAAAGGGAGAAAGCAATTATGAACATCAGCTGCTGTGTTCCACCCCGCATCTAGCATCTACCCCTACCCAGCATAGCTTTGTATGTCTCTGCTTTCTCAGAGTGGCAGACAAATGGCCCACACGGACAAGGAAAACTGATGTCCACAGCGAGGAAGGAAAAATTTAAAACATAGCAATTTCACTAATAAAATGCTCAAGTAGTCTGGAGTAATTTGGGTACTTGGTGAATCATTGCTTAGCAATTCATGAACACTGTGGGTGCTTGGAATTCAATTCCATTGTCCTCTATCTGAATTGCTTTGAAAAAAAAAGGTCACATGAGAAGGAAAGGAAGTTTTGACTTTCACATGCCTGTTATTGCTAAGGAAACCACTTCCTCTGGCATTCACATATTCAGCATGTCTCTACTTCTGGCTTCCACACAAATTACATCTTGGTGCTGCATTAAGAAGCAAACACGGGTGGGGAACATTTTAAAAACTTTGCTCAACTTTGACATGTTCAAAGAATGAAATGAGGGGGGCTTTTTGGATGCCCTTTCTTCTCCGAAGTTCTTGAGGTATCCTTGGACGGAGCCTCTCAGACCTAACAGGATGTCTGAGATTCGAGGGAAGTGGCCTGTGATCTGTCAGTAAACAAATGAAAACGGAGTACAGCTTTGTTGTATTTTCTGATTGGCAAAGGCTCTGAACTATCTCCTAGTTCTTGTTGCAGACAAAGAAACAGGAGATGAATTACCATGTTCTGGGACTGAGTGTTCCTTTCTAATTCAAACTGCAATAAGGAAAAAAAATGATTAGACATCCAGAGTGTAGATTATATAACTCGCTTCCTCTTTTTTTATGTTTTGTTTTGTCTTTTAAAGGGAAAAATGAGTAAAATAAAGGGATATTTTAAAAGACTGATCAGATCAACAGCCTTTTTACACACTGAACTGGGCTCTGATCTGAAGTGGCTATTTTTACTCAAGTGTCTCTCTACTATTTGATGTTATTTTTATTTTTATTTGTATTTATATTTTTAACTCTAACAGAAAGTGAGTGTGAGAGTGTGTGTGTGTGTGTGTGCGTGTGCGCATGATGGGAAGATGGCTCACTATGCCTACCAAGCTTCCCACAAGCATGAAGATCCGGGTTGGAGCCATAGCTCCCATATAAAAGAGGAGTGCAGATGAATGGGTTTGTAACCCCAGAGCTGGGAATGCAGAGACAGGAGGTTCCTCAGAGGTCACTGGGTAGCCCCCCACAGATTCGGTGAGTTCCAGATTCAGTGAAAAACACCATGTAAAAAAAAAATCAGGTGGAGAGGCCAGCAAGATGGTGCACTTGTTAAAAAGAGCTTGTCACAAAAGCCCGATGACTCGAGTCCTGTCCCTGGAATACAGGGTGCAAGGCAAAAACTGACTCCCAAAAGTTGTTCTCTGACCTTGACTTGCTGGTTGTTCTGTGCCCTCATGCAGGTACATGCACAAGAAAAATTAAATAATTTTAATAATAAGGTGAAGCAGCGACTGAAGAATGCTATTTGATGCCAACCTTTAGCCTCCACATAGACACACGCACTTACACACCCAAGAAGGATCTTGTAGAAACTACCTCTTTATCCATTGTAGAAATACAGCCATTTCTAAACTCCTCTGCTTCTGAGAACAGAACACATACCCCAGTTTTGTAGGAGTTGCTTGGTTCCCTAACGCCTAGGCTCATGGTTCATCTTTCTACCTCCTTGTTTTCAAACTTGCTCACGAGTCTTAGATTCAGAACAAAACTGCTCTGTTATGAAGAGCAATCTGCAAACAACAAGGCCATAGTGAGTTATAACAGAGGAATGCTCCTCTGATATTGCAATGGGGCTACTGTGAAAAGGGCAGCTTCTCACTGTAGCCAGACTGTTACTATGGTGGGAGAGGTTCTGGGACATCACACGTGGAGAAACAAAGCGATTAATATAAAGTGATTTAAAAATCCTTCAGCAATCATGGGTTCAGCTTTGATTTTTAACATATAAAAGAGAAATGTGTTTTCTTTTATTGCCTGAGGATATATAGAAATGTATTTACTATTTTATCGATGACTGACTACACGTGATCCGGCAAAGTTTCAAAAAAAAAAAAAGTGCTTTATTTCTAAGTTGATAGTATAAAAATGTTGCAAACTCATGGTACACTTTGTCAGTAAGAACCCAGATGAAAATGTTTGCTCAGGGGGACAGTGGTAGCACCAAAAACAGAAGTAGCCAATTTCTACTTAGCTGTCAGATGAGACTAGTAAATTCTGTGCAATGAGAATTTACTATTACTCACTGGGGTGAACATTTTTTCATGTTGTCTCATTTATCCTTTCACATGGACTCTGTAAAATTGGTTCTATTATCAACCCTGACCTTTACATGAAGAATGGAAGCTAAGAGTAAATTCTAAAGTAAATTCTAAATTAGGTCTAGTCATCTAGAAAGGGGTTAAGACTTAAATGCTGGTGGCTTTTCCTCTCAAAGTCTGTGTTCCTAGCTGGCAGGTATCTGTAAAGAAAAAGCCTTTGACATAAATGCCAAAAGGCTAAAACGGAAGGGAAGGGCCCACCCCTTCCTTCCCTAGTAAGTGCATATGCACAACTCTTGAATGACTCTTTTGAACTACAAGAGGTAGGCAATGTAGTTCTCTGGAGAGCGAGGGGCTTGTCCCAGCTTCAGTCATTCAGGAAAGGGAGGCTTCCACAAGAAGGAGAAGGAGAAAGAGGAGAAGATTTGTGTGCCAAGCTAGATGAGGACCAAGGTCATGACCTGGATATCTGGAATGTGCTAAAAGACACTGTCTTCTAGCATCCAACTACCCAAGAGATTAGAAAGAATCCTGTTGTAGTTGGCCAAGTTGAGGGAAAGTTTTGCCTTGCTGAACTGGAAAACTGTGATTCTTTGCAGCTTCAGTAAAGTAACACTTAGTGAAATCAAAGGCATGTTGGAAGGACACCAAGAGAAGGTGCACGTGGCCACATTTGGACTATTAACTAAAATTAAGATTCCTCTTCCCTTTCCATTCTTTGAACAAAAGATACAGTTTTGCTAAAGGGAGAGCAAATCAAGTGGGAAAACACGAAAACCTGAGGGCCAGTCCCTGCCTGTCTCAGGGAAATCCAGCAATCCATGTCAAATTAACAGAGTCAGCTTTCCCCCTCCTCTTCTTCGTATCTTGTTGTGCGGTGTATGTGTGTGGACATGTTCATATGTGTGCAGAGGACAGAAGATGACTTTGGGGTGCCTTTCTCAAGACACACTCCACCTTAAATTTTTAGGCAGGGTTTCTCGCTGAGCTTGGAGCTCACTGATTGGCTAGAATGCCAGCAAGCCTCAGGGATCCTCTTGTCTCATCCCCACCTCTGCCAGTGTGCCACCTACCTAGATTTTCATATGGGTTCTGAAGATCCAAACTCCAGCCCTCTGCCTTGTGCACCATTTAAGCCATGCCCTCTCCACAATCAGTTTTTTGTTTGTTTGCTTTTTAGGAGAAGGGATTTTTCATCCCACAGTGTCTTTAAAAAATTCTCCTACTGGATATATATTTCCCCAAGGATTCATAGTTCTGGCTTAAGACATAAAAGTCATAATTAAATGCAAATGTTGCCAACATACCCTAGTGGCCATCTTGCCCAGCTTTGTTAAAGAGCACCAACATCCACCCTGTTGCTAAAGTCGAATGTTATCCAGTGATTCCTAACGCCGTTATCCCTCAATTCAATTACCGCTAGGATGTGGCAACTTTGCCGTTAAGGAACCTGGGTCTTCTACTCTCCTATTACCATGGCCTCTTATGTGAACAGCTACAGCACCTTGTGTAGCAGTCTAACTGCTTCTTTCAGTTCATTTTTCTGTATATCAGTCAGGGGCAGCTTTTCACAATTCAATGTCTGCCCAACGTATCGAAAAGTATGCAGTTCAGAATATATTTCTAGCTTCTTTTACTCAGGATGGCTAGTGTCACCTGGACCTGCCTGTCCCTCAAAAGGCATATATCCTTTTACTCCTCTCTTCAACCTCCACACTGCAGTCCAAGGTGAGTGTATTAGTTACTTTTCTTGTTGCAGGGACAATGTAAGTTAAGGAAGGAAGGAAGGAAGGAAGGAAGGAAGGAAGGAAGGAAGGAAGGAAGGAAGGAAGGAAGGAAGGAAGGGCTGATTTTGATTTTCAGGACCACAGAAGAAAAGGCACAGCTGTAAAGGCAGGAGGCAGCTGGCCACATGGAGGCCAGAGTATGGAAGTGAGATGAATACCGGGACTGTGCTCACTTTCTCTTTTTCATTCAGCTGGGGACTTCAACCCATGGAATGATACCACCCAACCCTAGGCCTTCATTCCTTAGTTAGATCAGAGTCACAGAGGTTCATCTCTTAGTTAATGCAAGTCAAACGTCTACCTTAGCTAGTCTGCCATTCGAACGTATTACATTGTGGTCATAACATTTCACTTCTGATTCCTACAGGCCCATGGGTACCTATTAATGTAAGCTGCATTCGGTGCACTTCAAAAGCCCCCAAGTCTTTAACAGTTCCAATACTGTTCAGAAGTCTAAGTGTGATGGTGTCTCTCCTGAGACTCAGGCAATCTCGTAACAGTGAGCTCTTTTTCGTAAAAATAAAAACCAAGTTACGTAGTTCTAATATACAGTGATACACAACAAACATTCCCCCTCTAAAAGGGAGGGATAGAGGAATAACAAGTAAAGATCTGCCCAGGACGAATCCAAATGCCAGCAGGGAAAGCAGCAATCCTGCAATTACATGTTTGTTGTTTGGAGCTCAGGACTAGTTTCCAATAGTCTTGGGTAACGTTGTGCTTTCAGCTATGCTGTCTTGGTGAATGTCTCCCAGCCGTGGCATCTCCAGCATCCTGAGGTTTCTATTTCACTTAGGCTTCACCTTCCAGGACTCACGCAGTTCCATCTAAGCGGTTCTTGCGTCACATTCCCTGACCTCATCATGTTTCTGTAACCCCAGTACAAGCCTTTGTGAACCCTGTTCTACTTTGGTTGTCTGTTACTGTGATAGACGCTATGGACCAAAAGCAGCTTAGGGAAAGGAAGAGTTTATCTGACTTTGGCTTCCAAGTAACAGTCCCTCACTGAGGGCAGTCAGGGCAGGAACCCAAGCAGGAACTGATGCAGAAACCATGAAGGTATGCTGCTTACGAGCTCACTCCCTTTGCTTTGTGTTGGGACACCCTATATCACTCAACAACATGAACACTTCCCCACAGACACAGTCATAACCAATATGATCTGGCCAATACCTCAACTGAGACTTCTTCCCTCTTCTCAGATGACTCTTGGTTGAGTCAAGTTGATGGTAAAAAACTAGCGAGACATGAGACATCCCCTTTCACTTTGCATGTCTACAAAACCAGTGCCGTATGGATGACATTGAGGAGTTCCACTGTCAGCTGAAGAAGATGTCCAATCCTTGGACCACAGGTGCAGAAGCCTCTGCGTGTTTAAACAGGTGATCTGAAGGATCTACTCACCTAGACAGAGAACTTCTATGGTGGCATTCTTAGTCCTTGTTCTTCTCAAATGAATTTACATTTTTTTCCCCCACGATAAAGCCTTCATTGGCTTGGGTTTTGCCATCAGGTTACCTTTTCTATTGTTCCAGTGAAGTTATTTTTTTTTCTCTTTCATGGCACAAATCTCTAAAAATAACAGCTTCTTTCTAACCCTTCTTGGCTGCAAATTAAGCTCCCTCTGTTGGCATACTTTTAAAAACTCTTTTATTGGAATTTCTTATCTTTTTCTCCCTACTCCATCCCAGTCCTTTTCAACATCCCAACACAAGGTAGGAGAAAGAAAAGGTTAGTGGGAGAGGGGGCACAGTTCTTTCTTAGCTGCTTTCTTCTGGTTAGGGTTATCGGGTTCCTTGGAGCCAGTCCACTCCTCATTTCAGGAGCTCTCCAAGAAGTTGGAGATACGTCACAACAGTAACTAGGATCAGCAAGGAGGATGTATGCGCAGCCCATTCTTTCTCTAATCTCTACTCTCTGGGCTCTGGTATTTATTCTCTCTTCAGAGTCCTCAGATTCAAACTGTCTGCAGCTGGCAAAGAGCTCCTCTCAGAGCCCACATGAGGCAAGTAGTCTGCTGCTGTGGACTGTCTAAATCAATTCCACATCCCACACCTGCAGCCAAAACAAAACGTATTTCTATCTACAACATCCCTAAAACACCATTTTAACCAGCAAGCCACATCCTTTTTGTCTTTTGCTTGACTGTTTTCACTCCTTCCTGTAGACAAAGATAAAAGGAGTGAGCAGTAGCCATACCAGAGGCGGAATGGAAGGTTATCTTCGCTTTTATTAATCCTGTTCCCAGTCAAGAAGGAGAGGGAGAGAAATACTGGGGCTCTGTTAACTTTCTTCCTTTCTTTCAGTCCTGGACTACTCCACCTTTAGTGGGTTCTTTCTCCTCAAGTAAATGAATCTAGAATGTATTTAGAGGTACTCCTAGAGGTTTGTCTCCTAGCTGACTTTGGATCTGTCAACTTAACAATCAGGATTTATAGTCACACGGATCTTTGGATGTTCCTTAAATGTGCCATATGGATGTCCCTTAAATGTGCCAAACCAATTCTTGTGATAGACTTTGCATAAGCTGGTCTGCTTACACTCTGATATTTTATTGTCTTCATTTAGCTGTGGGTTGTTTGTTTGGTTGGTTGGTTTGGTTTTGGTCATTAAGATTTCTTCACAATATCACTTTTCTGGCAGACCGTCCTCCAGGTATTCTCGCTAAAGTAGCCCTGTCATTTTCTTGGTTGCCTGCTGACTGTAGTGTGCTTGAGGGGGGAATAAAAACCGCAGACACAGGAGATGTTAATGGATACTGATGCAAAGAGAAAAAAGCAAAAACCAAACCAAACCAAACCAAACCAAACCAAAACAAAACACACTTACAACTACCCATCCTGATCTGGATTGACTCGCATCACAGCCACACTAACCTTCAGCTCCTAGGAAGCCCAAGAGAGAGAAGTCATCGGGCATAGGGTGAATGGGGACTGGAAAGGACTGGGCAGATGCTGTCTCTCAATAACCACAGTGAGTCTGAGCAGCAGCATAGAGGAACTGATACCAAGGACTCAAAAGCTATTGTGTCCTCTCTAGCAGTCAGTGCTAAATAAGCTACCCAGGGTCTGTGCTTAACCAGTCAAGATTGGCTGGGGTAAGAAGATATAATCCTCCAAAAGCATAGTGACTTCAAAACAACTGAAGTTTGTTCCTTGTTCATACTCTCCTTTTATCACTTCTGTTATTTGTAGAGCTGTAGTGACCCAATCTGATGGAGCTGGCGGGATGTGTGCCGAGAAAGGAAAGAAGAAGAAGAAGAAGAAGAAGAAGAAGAAGAAGAAGAAGAAGAAGAAGAAGAAGAAGAAGAAGAAGAGTGCAATAAATTGCAGACGGCTTTTAACGCTTCCCCTGAACAGTGATACATGTTATCTTTTTATTTGTTAAGGCAAGCAAATCTACTGGCTAAATTCAATTGGATGGAGCAAATAAAAGAACAAGAACATAGCTGACGTCTGCTACCTGCCAATTATCTGGTTAGTAAACATTCTGTTCTTTCATCTTCCCACACACTATGTCCTGCCCCATTGAAGGAAAAAAAAATCACTGAAATGCTACCCAGGCACAACAATGGAAGTTCATGTGTGTTTTTTTTTTTTTATAAGCCACAGAACTAAGAAATTAAAAAAAAAATGTACTTCTCTATACTGCTGATAGAAGACAGAAGAACAATGAAAGTAAAACAATGAACACGCCATTCAGAAGTGGAAAGAAAGGAAGTCACAGGTGATCCAGGGAACGATATGATATGAATCTGCTTGATAAAAGGGATGGTTGTTGGGTGATAAGAAGTATTTGCTTGTTTAGGCTCAGATTCTTCATGTAGAAGCCATGAGAAATTTCCCCGTTTTGGATGCATGGAACAATGGGGGCCCCAAGGTCATTTGAAATCTTAGCTACTTCTTTGTTCAAAGTCCATTCTTTCTCTGCCACTATAACTTTTTAAAGATGTAGTAAATTAACATGTCAGTTATTTTTTCTTGTCTACGAAGACTATTCTTTTCCCACCTTACTTTGTGTGTTGTAGTTTTCTTTGTTTTTTTTTTTTGTGTTTGTTTGTTTGCTATGATAAAACCATGACTGGAAGCAGGTTGGGGAGGAAATGGTTTATTACCCCTTATAGGTTAGAGTTATTCATCAAGGGAAGTGAGAGCAAGAGCTCAAGCAGTTACCTGGAGGCAGGAACTGAACCATGCAGGAACACTGCTTTCTTATACAACCCAGTATCACCTTCTCTGCCACACTCACAGTATGCTGGGCAACCCACATAAATTATTAAGCAAGAAATTTCTCCTCTGCCATTCCCATGGACCAGTCTGATAGAGGCAGTTCCTGAATTGAGGTTCCCTTCCCCAAGTGACTCGACTTTGTATCAAGTTGACAAAAACAAACCAGCACACCTCATGTCCCAGGGGCTGACCTCTATGATCTACATTATTCAGGCTTTCTTATCCTCTGGATTTTGTTGGATGGTGAATAGGAGTCTCCAGACTTCCCTTAGATCTGCTCCTCAGTACCATCCCTTTGGATAGTACTCTCTGGAATGTGTAGCTCTCTGGTGGCCAGTTCCCTAGAGACTCATTGTCCCTAGTTAGCACCTTAACACTGACACACCTCTGTAAATTTCTTCTTTAGTGAGTTCTCTTCAGTTAAATGGCTGTATATACAGCTGCTTCCTGCCAAGCGGTTAAACACAGCTGTTTGCCCAGTTGACTCAAACAGCTAGATGTGCCGATGTCCAATCAAAGATCTTGACTCATTTCTCACGTTTCTCTCTTTTTTGAATTAATTTTGAAAGTTCTTAGCTCTGTGATATCTGATCTGCCTGGAAACGTTTACTTTTTTCTTCTAGCCACACTGGTTGGTCATTTCCTTTAAGTTAGTTGTTAAGACTGCCATGGCAGTGGACTCTATACTGCCGCTGTGAGTGAGAGAAATCTTAGTTCTCACAGTTCTGGAGCAGGAAAGCCTAACAGGAAGAGGTTGCAGGGCAAGCTTTTCTCTGTCTTCTCTCATAGTTTGCAGGTGGCTGTGTTCTGGCCGTGCTCTCAGATGACCTTTTCTATGTGTATGGTTCCTGGTGTCTTAGTGTTCTCTGGAGAAAAGGGATTTTTTTTTTTTGTATTTTATTTTTTTTCTTATCAGTTACATTTTATTAACTCTGTACCCCAGCCGTGTCCCGATCCCTCATTCCCTCCCAGTCCCTCCCTCCCTCCCTCCTCTCCACCGTGCCCCTTGCCAAGTCCACTGATAGGGGGGACCTCCTCCCCATTCATCTGATCCTGTTTTATCAGGTATCTTCAGGACTGGCTGCAAAGCTCTCCTCTGTGGCCTAACAGGACTGCTCCTCCCTTGGGGGGTGGGGAGGCCAAAGAGAAAAGGGATTTGATGTGAGATCTACAGCTATCTATCTACCATCATTAATATCTATCTATCTATCTATCTATCTATCTATCTATCTATCTATCTCATATGTATGTATGTATGTATCTTCTTTCTACTTATTATCAATCTGTCCAGCTATCATCTATCTGCCTGTCATTTATATAACATCTGTCTATCTGCCTGCCTATCTATTTATCTATCTATCTATCTATCTATCTATCTATCTATCTATCTATCTATCTATCCATCCAGCTATCTAGCAAGCTATCTAACCTAGCTATCTGAATTAGCTACCACAAAACGAGGATGAGAGGCCTCATTCTGTACCATGGAAAGCAGCAATCTCAGGAACGAGTTGGTCAAATGTAATCTTCAGTGAAGCCTGTGTCTGAAGAGGTGAGAACCAGGAGATATGTAAACCCCATTCCAGGAATTAGTGACAGATGTCCCGATTATGCAGTGAGACTGAAAATAAAGGGATGAACTCCTCCTTTTCCTCTGTCCTTTATTCTGTTCAGGCCCTCAGTCGACTGAGTTGATTCAACTACCTGGGGAGAGAATAGTCAACATTGCTAAATCCACCGATTTAGAGTTAAGGTCACTTGGTGACTCTCTTGTATATGCAGAATCCTGACAACTACTTAAACTGATACATCAGTTTAGCCACTGTTATACCAGGCATTTTATTATCTCTCCTTGTAAGGGCACTAGTCATATTGAACTAGCGATTCATTTTGACTTAATAACATCAACAAAGGCAGTATTCCCAAGTAGAGGTATATTCTGAGATATTGGAAGTTAGCATTTCAGTATGTGCATTTCAAGGGAGACGCAATGCTGTCTATAACCCAATGTTTTCCCCTTAGAACAGTAAGTTCTATCAGGATTTTGCCTCAAGGGCTTTAGTTTTACCCTTTGCCTCTTAGAGAGATGAAGCTGCCTCAGTTATTTCAAAAGGTAAAACTTTTAGACAGTTTTTTATTTTCTTTCCTTATATATTATTGCTTGTAAACTTCCTGGCCGCGTGTAAAGCCATCTCTTTCTGAGGTACCCTGTCACACAGGCACCCCCGCCTCCACTCTATCGATAACGCCTCCAGTGTTATCAAAAGAAATAGTTGTAACAAGTATTCGCTGCCATATTACAAGCACACCACCAGGGTTCTAGTCTCCAGGCTCACTTGCTCTCTCCATGACTCAGCCCTTGGCCACTGACCCTATCCCAGAATTATTCCCTGCTGACACTCATGTCTGGCTTCTTACATTTCTTTTATCCAAGTCGTGCTGGTTTTACTGTAAAGCAGCACTCACGTTCATTGCCCATGCTCTGTACCTTTCCTTCTGTCATTGGTTTCAACATGCACCAGGCTCCACAGAGCAGGAAGCCTTTTGCCTCAGAGAGCTCTCTACAGCTGAAAATGGTGTGAAAGTGGGGAGGCAGAGACAGGAGGATCAGGTATTTAAGGCCAGCTTGTGAGACCCTGTCTCAGCAACCAAAATACAACTTTACTCAGAGACTTTCTTGATCAAAACAAGTTACATAGTTCTTTCTGACTAACGGGGAAAGGAACCTTCTCAAATGCTTGAGGTGAGAACCTAAAAATTGTGAATGGCACTGGTCATTAGCATGTAGGATCAACCGTTAGCACTTTGTATTTAGTTGTAGAAAGTAAGGGGAAAAACAAAGGAAAAAAGTTTCGATCCATGGCGAATCTTGGGTCCATGGCGGCACCTTTGTTTTCTGGATGCTGTACCATCATTCTTCACCTGCTCTTGCCCTCCCCAAGACATTCATCCTATTCCCTGAAGCCACAGAATTTCCCATTCAACACCCCTGCTGTCTGCTGCCTGTGACATGTCATTTGGTAATTTCCATACCTTTCCTTTCTCGCCGCTAAAATGGTTCAAAGAGCTGTGTCGAGTCAGGTGACCTTCTCTTATGCTTCTTGTACCTGTGATAATGTATTCTTTGTATCCCATTCTCATCCAGAATCTTTTTGAAAGTGAAGTCATATTTAAATTTGTCATTTACAAACAAAAAAGAGGTATTTATTGCTCTGCACTGCCAAGCAGCAGACTGGCAGGTGTCAGCAGCAAATGCAAAAAAAAAAAAAAAAAAAAAAAAATCTAGGGGCTCATTATTTTCATAAAATGACTTTTTTTTTTTCAAAATCCATTATTTCTAACTTAGAATATAAAGCCAACTTCAAATGGCAAAATACTACAATGGCCCGGAAACCCTAGTACAGGGAGACTGGGTCTTTAGGAAGTTAGGGATAAGTGAAGTTGAGCTGGCTACCTCACATCTCCCATTCTGAAAGGATTCGTAATTCAGGGAGCCAATTAGAGTGGTCCAGTTTAAAACAGATGTATGCAGTGGGAATCCTTAACAGTGAGTTAAAAATGGCACCAGGTATCGTGTGCACTTGGAAAATGTGCTTAACATTAGATTGTTTTGATTAGATCTGACTTTTCTGCCAAACCTTCTCCAGGAATTAATTATTTTCCTTTATTCCCCACCCCATTATTTCATTCTTGTCTCTTCTTCATTTCATGTCTCTGATTCTAAGTGAATAAAAAAAATACAATTCGAGTCTTGTCATTTTCCTACTTAAAATGACTCTACGTGGATCTAAGTTGTCATTGGGGAAGGACACTAATTCCTGGGCTCAGACAGCATAATAGCGTCTCTTTATGTCAGGTCACTAATTGGCAGCTCTGGTCTGAGTGTTCTTGTCCTTCCAGAAGTGATGCTCTTCGATGAGGGGCCTTTGAGTTTGCTCCATCCTTTTGGGTATGGAAGCTCCTGGATTCCTGGGCATGGGACTTCAGTATCACCAGCGCTACCTCAACAGTATGCTGTTGGCCCTACTGCATGCTAAAACAGTTACTTCTAATCTCTTCCATGCCTTCTCAGAACTCCTCTGCCCGAGATACTCCCATCATCTAAAGCAGAGATTCCATTTTTGTTTTGCATGTATCAGGTTATAAATATTTCAGGTATTTTGCGGTACATAGTTTTGACCACATACTCTTTTGTGTTTTCAAAAGCAAATGTTTAAAAGGTCTTTGCTTTCTTAGTTCAGAAGCCTTACATAAAGAGCTTAGGAGTGTTCTGGCCCGGCAATCTTGCCTGCCTGAAGTCAAGGTAGAGAGGCAGGGCTTTGGGTTAACCCAAGTATTGTTCTCCGTGGAATGCCAAGAGGCAATTGCACTTTATTGTCTCAAGACATCTGTTGCATGTGATGAATCAGCCTTTGTTTGGCTCCAGGTTGGTATTTTCTGTGCATACTTGGGATGATTGAGTAAGGAATCACATGCATTTGGTGGTTTGGATGACAGCTCCTGGCTGGGAAGAGCTTTGGTATACATACATTTATCCACTCAACAACCACTAAGCCAGCAGAAGCTGTGTGCTCAGGGTTAATTGGACTGTGAGAAATGGTGGAAATAACTTAATTTCCCAAGTCATGCTCCAGCAGACATGATGTGAAGATTCTAATGGCTATTTCTGTTCTCGCCTGTGCAATAACTCTGCCGTGAAAGGAGAACAAGTCCTCTTTCACGGAGTAGGGTCCCTCTTATGCAGTCCTCTGAAGGTTTGCCTAAAGACTACTAGCATTCCTCAGCACACCTCTGAAGAGTTAGACTGGGTTATAACTAATCTCTGCCTCCTATTGGCTGTGCAGCTTTCAGCAAGTGCTATTGTTATGTGATGCTAAGAGAGTTAGGATACAGTAGAATAATGTCTACTGAGCAGCAAAGGCTCAACAGAAACAACCTTTGCTTTGAAGCTAGGTCTCTGCCAAGGGCATCAGAGATGTGCTCTTTTTGTTCAGATCTAATGCCAGCCATCTATTTTAACTAAAAGCTATCAATGGCAAGGGCACACCAGTAATGTTATCCAATTGCATTGGCCTGTTTAGAAAACTAGGCTCAGATAGAATGGTTAAAGAAAAAAAATCTATCCAATAGGTTATCTTAGGATCTTGAAAACATGCCATTCTAAAAATATGGGTTGATTTCATCAGTGCAATAAACCAACTTCAGGAAGGTGGGGCAAAGAGAAGCAAATTCCTGATTTAAGCTTATTTTCTGTTTCTCACACAGAGCAGAACTAACACCAGCACCCTCCCCCCACCCTGGCCCTTTCTCCTTTTACTGACTTTCCACTTTGTGCTGGGCCTTGCAGAGGTCCGTAACCTACAAGGCAGGGTTCACAATTTTTCAACACATCTGTAACCCAGATCGCCTCTGACTTGACCAAGGTCTCCTAGCTGGTATAGGAGCAGCCAGGCTTTGAACCCAGGTAGATTTACTTTAGAGCCTGCCTTTTGGTTCTTGTACTCTATCTCACTGTGGAGCAAAGGTTTCATGAATTCAATGCACAATTAAGAATTATGTTCTTCTTGGGTTACATCTTAGAAAGAACAGAAATGCCCGGAGAGCTGGCACATTCCTTTAATTACTGCACTAGGGAGGCAGAGGCAGGCTGACTGCTCTGTGAGTCTGAGACCCACTAGGCTTCACAGTGAGATCCTGTTTCAAAGTGGAGCAAAACAAACACCAAAATAAATAAATAAATAAATTCAAGAAAAGAACAGGTGCAAATTGACAAATGTTTTATTTAGCCAATTAGATCTAAATGTTATCATTTTGATATTTAATCATATTCATTATATTGGTTTATTTGATGGTCTTTTTTTTCACACTTAGTCTTAAAATTGGCGTGCAGATAATGCTGTTTAATGTCTCAAATGCTAGCCTGATTAGTTACGAGGTTTTGTACTTGCATTTCTTATAAGTCCCCTTGGTTTTCTTTTGTTATCTTCAAAAATCGTACGTCCCAGGAATATTAAAAGTGAAAGTAAGTATGGGGGGGGGGAGGAAGAGAAAAAGCCAAACAAACAGAAGTAATATTATCACTGTTTGGGGCTTTGCAATAAAGCTGATTTTTCTCAGGGGCCTCCTGTCAGATTTCTAAAATATTTTGAGTCCAGCTGCATGCCCATTTAAGAACATAAGGTTCATTTACTATACTTCCCTCCTGGCCCAGCAGAAACCTAAAAATAAACTGTTAAGCTCTTAGGTCTGACCTAAGGCTATATAAATATCCATTTGCAGTTGTTACTGTAGCAAAAGAAAAATCCAGCATCCTAAGTCATTTAGCTGTAACAACTTTAAAAAAAAGAAAAAAGAAACAATTTCTACCCTGAACACTTCCTTCCTCCTAGTCACACACAAACCCAGGGGCGGGGGACAGGAGGAAGCTGAGTTAGATTTCTAATGCTTTCCCACAAGGGAACAAAAAGAGAAACCTTCCACGGAACATTCCTTCATTTTCCTTCTCATAACTAATTGAAGTAATGAAGTATGTGAAAATCTACGTCCCTAGAATAAAGTTGCCATCTATGAACTCTGGAGAGCTTGGGTCTGAGATGCAATCTGTTCTAGCCGAGTTTGGAAATGTCCTGTGGGAGGCTCAATGCTGTACAAGTGCCCCTGTCAGACCTTAGCCAGCGTGTCCTCGACATGGGGGCACCGGGTGACGGCAACAGAGGGAGTGCTGTGGCAATTCATTTCATTTATTCCATTAGAGTAAAGGCAGGTTTTATACTCATGGTTTTATTCTTTTCTTTTTCTTTCTTTCTTTTCCTTTTTTGGTTTTTGGAGACAGGGTTTTTCTGTGTGGCCTTGGCTGTGCTAGACTCACTTTGTAGACCATGCTGGCCTCGAACTCACAGAGGTCCGCCTGCCTCTGCCTCCCAGAGTGCTGAGATTATAGGTTTGGCATCACCACTTGTACCACCATGCCTGGCTACTCACCTTCTTAAAGGGAAATAATTGCATTATTTTTTAATATGATGAAAATACTTAGAGCAGGTGTTCTGATGAGAGAGAGAGAGAGAGAGAGAGAGAAAGGGATGGCTGTAAAACATGGTTAATGCTCTTGAACCTAAAAGCATTTGTAGTTTCCTCCTTGAACCTACCCTTAAGTGATGTTTTAATATGAACAAAATGTGAAAATGAAATACTAAAATAGAACCTACACAGAAACATTTGCATGGTTTTGATTAGAACTATGCCATTAAAATATGGCAAGCTTAGAAAATATTATCTTTAACTTCCCATATTCTTAATGCAAACTCATGGATAGAGAAATATATGCACAATAAGAATGCTATCAGAGGGCTGATAAAAGGGCATAGGAGTATAATTCAGCAGTGTGTAAGTTGTTCAGCGCACACAGGGCTCCGGGTTCAGTTTCCAGCACCACAAAAGGGAAACGGGGAGAAAAGCCTGATAATACGTCATGATCCAAATAATCATACAGCAAGCAAAAATAAACTAAGTTGAAAATAAAGAAAATAAAAATGGACAACAGATATTCTGTTTTTCATAAGTGAATCAGGGAACTGCAAAGTACAAACTATGTGAAAATTTGCATTGAAGTTTTCACTTGTGCCATAAAAAAATCCTATAAAAAGAAAAAGATAGAATTGGGGCTTAGTAAAGAAAAAGAAATGTTTGCACACAAGAATGAGGACTGGTAATTTTTGTTTTTCGTTTTTTTTTTTTTTGTTTGTTTGTTTGTTTTTCAAGACAGGGTCTATGTGTTTAACAGAGCCCTGGGCTGTCCCAGACTGATTTTGTAGACCTGCTGGCCTTGAACTCACACAGATAGCCCTGCCTCTGCCTCGTAAGTGCTTGGATCAAAGGTGTGTGCCATCATGCTGGGAAGGACTGGAATTCTTATTCCTCAAAACTGTGAACTGTAAAGGTGAAAACTGTAAAGAAAAGTAAGCAAGGTATCCACCACAATTCCCAGAACTGGGAGGAAGGCCACCATAGGAATCTCCAGGGCAAACCGCATAGGTTCGGCTAGCTGAATCTATGACCTCTGAATTCAGGGAGAGACCCTGCCTTCGTAAATAAAGCAGAGAAGAATCAAGGAAGACACCAGAGTGGGCGCCAAGTTGACACTCATAAACATCTGTACCTGAGTATGCTCACACACATGCACACCCAACAAACAGGCACACAAAGAAAGACAGACAGAGAGGAAGACGATATAAGAGAGAGGAAGAAAAGAAAGACAGAATGCAAGAAAACAAGAAAGGGAGGGAGGAAGGGAGAGAAGGAAGAAGGGAGAAAGAGACTCTTTACCTTTCAGTACTGCTGAGCCCAGACCTCTACATGGCTCCTGGGAGAAAGAGTTGTTAAATCCACCTGGGAAATGGAAATTACAACTTGAAACATCATAATATTTTTAGTTAGCAATTCCAGCTTTGCATCTTTACATGCCAGTCCATCAACAAATGTCCTATACTATCGATTACAAACATTTAAAGGTGGCAACTACCTGGAGTAGGTGGCTGAATGCGTTGCGGTGTCGCCACAGTATTGGCTACTGCGTATCTATTGGAATTAAGACCCGTATGCATCATCCAGGAAGTCAGGGCTCCGAGCCCCTCCTGGATTTCCTCAGACACAAATTGGGGAAGGAAAGGGTGAAGCTTCCTCTGGCTGCTTCACCTCGTGCTCGGGGCCTTCTCTGCTCTTCTGTGGCTGTGGTCAGACACTCCATCTGCATTCCAGCAGTAGCCAGGGTGGGGCTAAATGGCTTCTCTTGGGATTTCAGGAGCTGATTTTGCTGTAGATTTGAGAGACAATTCACGGGACGCCTAAGAAGGTTATCCGGGTCTGAATGAGAAGTGCTCTGACACCTAGAGGAAGAGGACATTCAGGGACATTCAGTTTTTACATCAGTTCTGGTTTCAGTCAGGCTGAGTGCCTGACATTGATTAGGATTCTGTTGTTTTTTTTCTTTCACTTCATGCATTTTCAAGCCTCTACCCCAATTATTATATATTTCCAAGTATCTTTTAATGCTAATTGCCTAGAAAATTGTGATGGTGTTTAATCTAGCTATATGGTTTATGTGTGAGATAGTGGAAATACAAACTAACATGGTTTTTCCAAATGTGTATGGACTTTATTTATTTATAATAAACTACATACAGTAAGGACAGTTATGAAACAATCAGGAAAGCCTTAGGTAAAAGTTATATTCAAAATGTTTAGCTCATTTGTATTTGGCCTTGAAGAAAATACCATCTATCCTATCTAAAGGTGAGTCTAAAGTTTTGTATCTAAATTATTCTTTATCATATCTTGTATTTATCATCTTGAAAACATCTTTCTAGACATTAGAACATTTTCTTAAATCCTAAACAACTGAAGCCTAACTGCGAAATTATAACTATCAAGTCTTCAACCCCATTAGATGCTTGGGAAGGAAGAAAATTATTAAGTAGGAAGTGCAGGCAAGCAGCTTCCAAAACTGAGAGAGGACAGAGACAGTTCACTGCCTGGTCAGTCATACATTCTGTCTCTGTAATGTTGGAGCATCATCTTCAGCCTTCTGGCACAGCATATCTGGCAAACATAATTGTGAAGCAGGAAATATGAAGGACGTGCTTACCCTGTCATGGCAGAGCTTGGCTGTCAACTCAGCCAGCATCCAAGCCTTGTCCATTTTGGACAGCATACTGTCTGTAGAGAGAGCTGGGGCATTTTTCCCCCATTGGCTAGCTTGCCATTAATGCAGCTATCTTCAAAAGGAGATTTTATGAGGATTGTCATTTTTTGTTGAGGTAGGAGGAGGGTGCTGCCAAGAGCTTACATGTCTTAAATCAAAAGGCCTTAAATCAATAAAAATATTTTAAATGTCATATTTTGTAGGTCTCTGAAATTTTTGAGGACCATCTATCTATCTATGTATCTATGTATCTATGTATCTATCTATCTATCTATCTATCTATCTATCTATCTATCTATCTATCTATCTATCATAAGCCTGAATAGGCAAAGGTTGCTGGTTTCTAGATAGTTACTATCTGTTCAACCTAGGATGTATATTTACATAATATTCCAGACCTTGAAAGAACAATTCTCATCTGGGCACTGTGGCACATGCCTGTAATCCTAGCACTCTGGGAAGCAGAGGCAGGTGAATCTCTGAGAGTGCAAGCCCAGCCTGATCTACAAACTGAGTCCAGGACAGCTAAGGCTACACAGAGAAAACCTGTCTCTAAAAAAACCTCAAAAAAAAAAAAAAAAGAAAAGAAAAGAAAGAACTGTTCTCACCTTCATATGCAAAAACAAAACAAAACAAAAAACCAAAATAGCTAAAAACAATCCTGTACAATAAGAGCACTTCTAGAGGTAAGTCCATCCCTGATTTCAAGCTATACTATAGAACAATAATAATAAAAACAGCAGGTACTGGCATAGAAATAGACTGGTTGATCAATGAAATTGAATTGAAAACCTAGAAATAAATCCAAATGATTATGGTTATTTGATTTTTGACAAAGGAGCCAGAACCATGCAATGGAAAAAAGACAGCATCTTCAACAAATGGTGCTGGTCTAACTGGATGTCTACATGTAGAAAAATGTAGATCCATATTTATCTCCCTGTACAAAACTCAAATCCAAGTGGATCAAAGATCTCAATATAACACCAGATACACTAAATCTATTAGAAAAGAAATTGGTGAAGAGCCTTGAACTCATTGGAATAGGAGACAACTTTCTGAGAATACCAACAACTTACGCTCTAAGATCACAATTAATAATGGGACCTCATAAAACTGAAAAAATCTGTAAAGCAAAGGACACTATTAAGAGAACACAACGGAAACCTACAGATTGGGTAAAGATCATTACCAACCCTTCATCTGACAGAGGCTAATATCCAAAATATATAAAGAACTCAAGAAATTAAGCAACAGCAAACCAAATAATCCAATTAAAAATGGGGTACAGAGCTAAATACATAATTCTTAACAGAGGAATACTGAATGGCCAAGAAGCACATGAAGAAATGCTCAACTTCCTTAGTCATTTGGGAAATGCAAATCAAAACAACTCTGACATTCTATTTCACAACCATCAGTGTGCTTAAGATCAAAAACTCAAGTGACAACACATGCTGGCAAGGATGTGGAGAAAGAGGAGCCCTTTTTTATTAATGTGGGAGTGCAAACTTGTACAACCACTTTGGAAATCAATCTGGTGCTTTCTCAAAAAAATGGTAACAACTCTACCTCAAGAACGAGTTATACCACTTTTGAGCATATACCCAAAAGATCTTCCACCATCCAACAAGGACATTTCCTCAGCTATGTTCCTCAGCTTTATTTGTAATAGCCAGAAAATGGAAACAACCCAGATGTCCTTCAATTGAAGAATGGATAAAGAAACTGTGGTACATTTTTATAATGAAATACTACTCAGCTATTAAGAACAAGGAAATCACAAATTTGTAAGCAAATAGATAGAACTGGAAAAGATCATACTGAGTGAGGTAAACCAAACTCAGAAAGACACACATGCCATGTACTTACATATAAGTGGATATTAGCCATATAGTTCAGGATAACCATACAACATGATTTTTTTAATGGTGGAAGATTTGAGGAATATAATATAGTACATGGTGTTATTTAATTAGAATGCTCAAATAGAACATTTGTTGTAAAATAACGTGTGATTTTAAAAATGTAATTTGAAGTAAACATAGCAGCTTTTATGTTGTATATACTCACTGGCATTTATAAATAGCATTAATGTGGTCTCTTTTTGCTCAGAACAGTTGGATGAAGTATCTTTAATAACTGTGTGAAGGCAAAAATAAGATTGCATTCATTGGACATAATGAGATATAATTTATGTATACTTTAAGATCCAAAGTAACATTTATTATCTCAGTAACTTGCTCTAGGCAACGAAATTAACTTTGAATGACATTTGGTGACTTCAATTAAATTCTTCCCTTTGGATCATTGATTTGTCACCATTCTAAAGAATATGAAGCTGACATTGAAGGGCAATTTAAAAAGAATGAGTTCTAAAAAATATTTGGCAATATTAGTATTGACTGAATTGACCCATAACCTCTAAAGATGTCTGCTCTAGTTGAAACATTGATCATTTGAATTCATGAATTCTGCCATCCTTTTAAATATCAGAGATGCTTCTTTCTCACTGGAGAAAGAATAAGGAGTAATTGAAACAGTTTCCGAGTTGAGAAGTCTCCTTGCTCCGGCTCCTCATGAGGTGAGGCATCAGAAGCTCTAATGCTTCTGTGTTGTTAAAATCCCCTTTCCTGGCTGTGTACTGAAGCCCTGAGGCCCATGTCCCTTTCATCATTCCTGTGCTTATGCACATTTTTAGGTCAGCAGCTATGTTCTTTTATTGGCTCATTTTCACCTCACTTCAAATAGAATGCTATAGACAAAAAGCTGCTTTAATGTACTTCCCAGTTATTATCTTCTTGAGTCCCTCACATCCATTTCAAAGCAGATGATGTTTTCCAGTGAAAATTAAAATGGATGTTTTGAGGCTGGGGAGATGACTCTGTAGTTAAGAGTACTTGCAGCTCTTCCAAAGGACACAAACTCTAGAACCCATGTCAAGCAGCTCACAGACACCTGTAACTGCAGCTCCAATGCCCCCTTCTGGCCCCCACAGCCACCCGTACTCATGTGGCACACACAGCCACAGACACTCACATGAACATACATAAAACATTTGATAAATTTTTTTTTAAATGAGTAGTTTTTTTAGATTGTTCACTCCGAGCTACTGTGTCTTGTACACTAAGGGTGGTTTTGCTTGACTCTTCAAATGGCTCTGTGTCATGCTTGCTTGGACCACTGTAAATATCTCCCCCCTCCGGGGGCTATGGCAGCTCTTTCTACCTTACCATTCTCTGCTATGTTTTACATCCAAATCACAAAGTGAAAGCTCACTCATAGCTGTGGCTAAATACTTTGCCCAAAGTATTTCAAGAGTAACTTGTGCCTGAGAAAATAATTTATGTATGTATTATATAGGTAGGTAATATGTAAAACACTCTACAAAGGAGTATTAATAAAATATCAAGCTCACAGAAAATACCACTTTGTTTCCAACAGAAGAATCAAGGATCGAAAATACCAATCAAGGAAGAGGAAGAGAAGCTGATCAATTTGCCAGTTGTTTGTTCCTAATACAAATGTGTGTGGAAAAGGATGGTGTGAAGAGGGATTTCTGTCCATGGAAAGCCATTTGGTTACTCCCATGCAAGGGTGTCTCAAAGTATCCATTCTGATTGAGGGCAGCGTCGACCCTCCTTTGCTGGTCATTGTCCTAAGTAAGTTAATGACCAAGGCAGATAAATTTTACTTGAAGCTAAGGCTGCTCAATCTAACTCTTTGAGTGTTCTTATTTGTTGCAGTAGCCTGGAAAGCTGGAAAGATGATGTCACCCCAAGAAGACTTTCAAGCAGGTACGAGAGTGCTATGAGCTAAAAAGGAAACCACTTTGTGTTTCAGTATTGAGATTAAAGGGCCAGTTTGCAATCACTATAGCAGAATCTCTCTAAGAAAACAAATAGAGTATTTATTGAAAATATAGGATAAACACGTTCTGCTAAAAGTGATCTATGACTGACTTTCAATCTTTTAAACACATTAGTTATTACATAACTAGTTATTACATAACTAGTTATTACATAATCTGATAGCTGCTGAGTGCACTACATTTTTTTACATTTCCAAGTGATTATATGATAAAAGAGCTATTGTTATGAATTATATTAACATGTTCAATTAACCATATTTTTTATATTCTAACTTGTAATTTGTACTACATCATAACCTTTCAACTTTCAAATATTTCAAAACCAAGAAAGCATTTAGATATGATGAAAAATTATTAAAATTGATTTAGAAACATTTTTGAATCTTTCATCATATTCAACTCATTATTATATAGTTAGAGCCTCCTTGTCTATATTTAATTATATTTGTTAAATGAATGTCAGTCATGGTTTCTTTAAGGTAGAGCTCTGCTTCATGTTACTTCCTACACATTTTTCCAGTATTTTATTTTGACTAACAACTCCCTGCCAACACACACACACACACACACACACACACACACACACACACACACACACCATCCCACACCATACACTTTCTATTACATACTCTGACATTTTATTTTCTTATTATGCTCCATACATCCTTTTTGCAAATGGGAATGTATATTTGGTGCCATCATATGCTGGTAACACTTTACAAGAGGTTACAATTAAGAGATTGCTTTGGGTTTCAGAAAGAACTTAAACTTTGGAATTTAAAATATTATTGAGATTGTGAAAGACTAGGGACTTTTGAAGTTGGACTAAATGGATTTTGCATTATGATACGGCCACAAACCAATAGGGGACAAGGAGTAGAATGTGGTAGTTTGAATGAGAACAACTCCATAGGCTCATATGTTTGAATACTCCATTCCCAATTGGTGGAACTGCTTATAAAGGATTAAGCGGTGTGGCCTTGTTGGGGGAAGTGTGTCACTTGGGGTGGACCGTGAAGTTTTGAAAGACTTGCACTATTCTCAGTGTGCCTTTCTCTGTCTCCTACTTGTGGTTCAAAATATGAGCTCCCAGATGTCCCTGCCTCCACTCTCTACTCTTCATACACTCCGTTCCTCTGAAACTGTAAGCCCAACCAAATGCTTTTTTTTTTTTTTATAAATTGCCTCAGTCATGGTGTTTTGTCATAGCAGTAGAAAAGAAAGTAAGACATAGCTTATTTTTTTATTCCATTAAACTAGAAATGGATGGATTTCTAGATGCATATGACCTACCAAAGTTAAATCAAGGTGAAATAAATACTTTAGACATACAAGAAGGGGGAATATTTAAGCAGAAACTGAAATTTTCTCAACTAAAAAAAGCATAGGTCCAGATTGATTCTGTGCAGAATTCCATTAGACATTTGAAGAAGAACCAAGACCAATACTTTTAAAATTATTATGTAAAATAGAAATGTAAACATTTCCTAAATCTTCATAAAGCCAGCATTATCCCTGTTCCAAAACAAGACAAGAATACATCAACAAAAGAAAACTGTGAATCAAGCTCCTGACAAACACAGATGCAAAATTTTTCAACAAGATATTTCCAAACCAACTCAAAACAAAACAAAACAAAACAAAAAACAAAACAAAACAAAAACCACACACACATCAAAAAAGATCATTTACTATGTGTTTTAGTTGGAGTTTCTATTGTTTTGGTGAAACACAATGACCAAAGCAAGTTGGGAAGAAAAGGGTCCATTTGGCTTACGCTTCCACATTGTGTTCCATTATTGAAGGAAGCCAGGACAGGAACAATGGAGGAACTGGAGGCAGAAGCTGATGCAAAAGCCACGGAGAGGTACTGGTTGTTGGCTTGCTTCCCATGGCTTTCTCAGTCTGCTTTCTTATAGAACCCAGGACCACCAGCCCAGAGATGGCAATTACCACAATGGTCTGGGCCCTCCTCCACCAATCACTAATCAAGCTGGCTTAATTTCAGACATGTGGAGATAATTCAAGACACATAAATTAGTAAATATAATTCATCATATAAAAGGTATCAAAGACAAAAAACATAATTCAGCTTAATAGATACAGACTATCTTTGCCAGAATGTGACATCCCTTTTTACTAAAACCCCAGAGACATGAGAAAGGGATGAAACACGTCTTAACTTGAAAAAGGTTAAGGCAACACTAATGCCAACTTTAGGTTAAATGAAGAAAAACTCAGAACTTTCTACAAGGACTAGCAACAAGGAAAGCATGCCTACCTTCCCCCAACCTCTTCAGTGTAGTGCTTGAAGTCTTAACTAAATCAACAAGTCAAGAAAAATAAATAAATGGATACTAGTAAGAAAGGAAAAAATTTAAGATACTGGAAAATGGAAATATCTCACATGATCTTGGACTGGTAGGATTAATGTTATGAAAATGACCAGCTACAAATGTAATTCAACCCCATCAAAATGTCAACTCAATTCTTCACAGAAATAGAAAAAAAAAAGGATATGTGACTTAAAGTTATATTACAGAGCCATAGTAATAAAAATAGCATGGTACTGGCAAAAAAAAAAAAAAAAGACTCATAGATGAATGAAACAGAATATGGGTCTAGAATACACATTCATGCAAGTACAATAACTCAATTTTTTTATACAGAAGCAAAAAGTGTACATGCAAGAAAAGATAGAAACTTCAACAAATGGACTGGGAAAACTGTGTGTATGCATGTAGAAGAATGTAACTGGATCCCTTTTCTCTTGGACACATGCAAACACACAGAGATACACACACACACACACACACACACACACACACACACAAACCCTCAAAATGGATCTGAGACCCCAATGCTAGACTTTAAACTACTAGAATATTAAGTAGTGAGTAAGCTTAAACATAAAGGCATAGATAAGGGCCTTCTCAATAAAACTCTGGTTATAAACGACAAGGCCAACAATCAGCAAGTGAGGCCTTCTGGAATTAAAAGGATTCTGTGCCTCAAAGGAAACTTCTAACTGAGTAAAGAGGTAGACTAGAGAATATAAGAAAATCTTCAGAAGCTACACATCTGACCAAGGAATCATGCCTAGAATAAATATACCATGAGCTCTAAAAAGAGCAGACATGGTCTATAAAAGCTGAACAGATAGTTCTCAAAAGAAGAAACACATATGATAATATAAACACCTTTAAAAGTGTCCAGCGTCTTTACTGTCGTGAAAACACAGATCAAAACTTCTTTGAGATGTCAAGTCATGGTTATCAGAATGGTTATTATCAAGAGACCAAGGAACTAAAAATGCTGGCAAGGATGTATCGAGGGGGAACTAATACTCACTGTTGGAGAGAGCATAAACTAAGAAGGCCACTCTGGGGGTCAGTGTGGAAGTTCCCCAGGAAGCTAATTCTAGAACTGCCATATGACACAGCGATGCTACTGATGGGCATACACCCAAATGAAGCCATACTCTACAACAGAGATGACTATACTTTGGCTGTATTTGCAACAGTGTGGAAATGGAACCAACCCAGATACCCATCAACTGATGAATGACTGGATAATAGAAATGTAACACAGACACATGTTGGAATTTTATTTAATGGTTAAAAAAGGAACAAAATTATGAACTTTACAAAAGATAGATAAGTGTGGAACATACATTGATCGCTATAGACAAACATGACCAGTTTTCCTTCATATGAGGATCCTAGCTGTGAGTTTGTAGAACAATGTGCTTAACACTGAGCTCCAAGAAAGGCCAGAAATGTAAAAATAGGTTATTAGAGGGAGAAGGGAAGGGGTGGAAATAGACCTTAAGAAAGGAGAACATGTAGAACATGGTAGAACATGTCAGATGTGAAAGTCGAGAGAGGAATCCTGGGGCTGGGGCAGTTGAAAGATCTAAGTAGGGAGGGAAGATGGAAGGCTAGGAAGGAAGAAAGAGGGAGAAGTACTAAAATTAAGGATATACAAAAAACATATGCTATCCTACAGTTTTACATGTGCATTAACAAACATATTAACATATTAATTGCACATATTGACATATTAATCACACAATTAACATATTAACCACATAATTAACATATTAACTACATTTATATGTATATATGTATATATAAAATAAGTCAATAATCAAATATTGTAATGTGATGAAAATTCTTGGAATGCTTAAGTTATTAAGCAATTTCCACAAATGTCATCATTATTCTGTCTATAATTCCCAAATTAATATGCTTGAAAAGGATCTAGAAGTTTGTCATTAAATATGGTGTTTAACAAAGTGACAATAACAATAGGTACATTTAAAGAAAACATCCTTTGTACCAAACACAAACACATGCATGCACACACACATCTATATATAATAAATGTCAGGTAGCTAGATCGGTAATAGCTAGGGATGATAGATAGATGGATAGATAGATAGATAGATAGATAGATAGATAGATAGATAGATAGATAGATAGATAGATGATAAAAGTTATTTTCTTACCTAGAAATGTGACCAAAACTGTATTCACAAAAAAACTATAGTCTTAATTCTTTTTCTATTAATCATAGAAGAGTGGCGATCTACTTCTTCCAAATGCCCAGAAATTTGAAACTAAAGGGAGCAAATATACAAGAGAATTGGAGATCTAAAAGCACAGAATTTGATAATGCACAATAGAGAATAAATAAAGCTAATTTAGTTTCATTAAAGAACAATATATATTTTAAAAGCTTGTTATTAATAAGCATAATTTTATTATGTATAGCTTTATGAACTCACCAGCTCCAGAAACCACTAACGCTGAGATCCTATAGAAAGCTATTGCTTCACGGGGGTAAATGTTTTCCTTTGAAGAAATAGGATTAATTATACTTCAAATATTTGTATTCTAGAAGATATCATGGTAGAACCTATTTTCATTGGTGAAAAGAAACTAAAGCTAGACCCTCCCAAATCCCACATATATGTATGTGTATAATTGTATGTATGTATATACATACAGAATGAGTGGAAGAGGGATGAGAGAGAGGAATTGGGTGTGTGCAAAAATGACTAAGATTCATTATGTAAATGTATTAAACTATCAAACCATAAAAACTAATTTACTCTATGGAAAATCCATCTTTTTGTTCCCTATCAGGCAACTCAGTCCTCTAGACTCTCGATTTGACTGAGGAGCCAAGCTTCTTTGTACTCAGGAAGCCCATTCTTGCATATATGTATGTGTGTTAGTAATACATGTTTGTATGCTTTGGGCTGATTTTTCATCTGAGTAATGGAACCTCATGAAACGATTACAATAAAATCCAGAAAGACAAGCCAGGCATGGTGGCACATGCCTTTAAGCTCAGCCGGTTGAGGTGGGTGAGGTGGGTTTTTATGAATTCAGGGTCAGCATGATCTACATAGAACGTTCTAGGGCAGATAGGTTCACATAATGAGATGAGACCCTATAACAATAATAACAATGAAAATTACTAGAAAAAGAATGTTGCTATATGGGGGGGGAGCATGAAACAATGGTAAAAAGAGGGGCAGGTGCAGAGTTTTCTGTATCTAAAGGTTCAAATTAAGATCTGAGCAGTAGCTGCAGAGTATGTATGTGCTTTAAAGCCGTGCCGGTTGGGATGGTTTTTATTTTAGGAGGCTGACTCGGGGAGGACTACTGGTGGAGATGCTATTTTTGTGAAAACTTAATAGCAACTTAGAGACAATAGTTGAACAGGGTAGAGTTCAAGGCTGGTACTAATCACTGAGATGATGAATACAGGACGAAGGGGAGTGGGTGAAGACACAAGGAGAGCACGGCGCCACTGCGAAGGTCACTAAATAACGATATAGAGAGCGCCGAGATCCATGAGCTGTTTGCAGACACACTGACAGAAGTCTGGGTGAGGCAGGGGAAGAGGTCAGATTGGGCATAGTACTTATTAAACAATGTCATTTGGATTGTCTTCAAGCCCAGTCTCTTCACAGGCTTTTGAATAATTTACAAGCAATCACGCCAAAGTTTGGACTGATGCTGAAAGACTTGAACCCAAATACACAAATTAAACAGTATGTGTGTGCGATATAAAGGAAGTGGAAATTTCCTGTTTTGTGTTCTGAGAAATAGTTTAAACAACCTTAGGTAACGATCAGTACAGAGTCATGCCAGAATCCCATCTGTGAAAGATACTCAAGCTGTGCTCACAGTGGTTGGGACCTGGCGGGCAGCTGAGAGCACAAGGCTTCTGATGAATGAAGAGGAAGAAAGCCTGGTTCTACGCTGCAGGTTTGCAGAGATCGCTTACTGCTTGTGAGCTAGGGAAGCATGCACTACAACACAGGAAAACATGTGCAGCTGAACCTAGTCCTGAACGGGACTGTTTCCCAAAACCCTGGGACCTATAAGAGTACTTGGAAGTCGAAGGCCACATTCGTGAAGTCAAGTTATAACCTGCTGTTGCCATCCTCTGATGTGTGATCTACTCCAGGTTCCGGGAAATCTTTAATAAGTTGTCTTCTTCTGTAGAAACAGTTTGTAAGGACTGAATAAGATGGCACACAAGACCAGAATGGTTTCTAGCAAGTCAAGTTTTGTCATAGGGTACTAAAGACTATGATGATGATGATTTCCAAAGCTGTGGAAATAGTCAGAAATTCATCACATGCATACACATGTGCTCACACACACATGCAGATACATACACAGATACATACACTAATAAATAAATAAATCAACAAACAAGTAAATCTACTCCGTTCATATTTTTAGAACCTTTTTAAAATATTTCATTCTGATATTTTAAGTGTTGTTATTTGTATCTACAAACTGGTGAGACCCAAGTTCCTGTAGATTTTGTGGATAATGAGAGGCACATTTATGAGTAGTGTAATGGTCGTTTTGGTTTCCTTGTATCTTATGTAAATGTGCTTTTTTTTTTATTCCCAAGTGTGGGATTTTTAATTGGGCTATAGTTGGTCCACAGCTGTTAATTGTTATGTGCAGGGCATGATCTTGACAGCTGGTAACGGCCTCTCACGTGAGACACAGAGAGGGGCATGGATCAGGACTCTGGGAGTATAAATATGAGGCCAAGAAAGAGACTGGGTGGAACTTGGTGGAGGTCAGTGTGGAGTTCGGCCTTGGTGTGTGGTGTCAAGCAGTTTAGAGAGACCTGAGAGACCAAAGACCAGAGACCGTGTGGTAGTTTGGAGCAGACAGACAGAGAGAAACACTTCAGGGCCCAGAGTCGGGGAGGAGACTGCTGGCTGCATCTGTGGTTGATGGAGATTGATGTAGAGCCCTAAAAGAACCCTTTAGCCCTAAATAGGGGGGAGAAGTAAAGGAGTCTGGGTCCCCTCTCCCCACTAACCTTTTCTCCCTCTTACTTAAGGTTGGGGGGGTTGGTGGAAGGGACGTAAAGGTCTAAACACCCAAATAGAGTTTTTAAAAAAGACTGCTTCAGTGAAAATAAGGAGCCTACCATAGAGGGCCTCTGGAAGACTCTACCTAGCATGTATTACAGTGGATGCTGAGACTCATAGCCAAACTTTGGGCAGGATGCAGAGAATCTTATGAAAGAAGGGGGAGATAGAAAGACCTAGACGGTCTGTAGCTCCATAAGGAGAATAAGAGAACCAAAAAATCTGGACCCAGGGGTCTTTTCTGAGACTGATACTCCAACCAAGGACCATGCATGGAGATAACCTAGAACCCCTGCACAGATGTAGCCCAAAGCAGCTCAGTTTCCAAACGGGTTCCTAGTAAGGGGAACAGGGGCTGTCTCTGACATGAACTCAGTGGCTGGCTCTTTGATCACCTCCACCTGATGGGGGAGAAGCCTGACCAGGCCACAGAGGAAGACTATGAAAGACAGTCCTGATGAGACCTGATAGGCTAGGGTCAGATGGAAGGGAAGGAGGTCCTCCTCTATCAGTGGACTGGGGAAAGGGCATGGGAGGAGAGGAGGGAGGATAGGATTGGGAAAAAACGAGGGTGGGGCTACAGCTGGGATACAAAGTAAATAAACTGTAATAAAAATTATATTAAAAATATTAAAAGTAAAAAAAAAAAAAAAACTTGCTCCAGGTGGCTTTCTGCTACAGAGTTGTCTCATTTTTATTTGAAAAATACATTGAATGCCTACTTTGTGTCATCTACTGTCTTATCTCCTCTCTTAGATGCTAGGCATACAATCAGGACTCAAACAGCCATTTTGTGCTGGACTACATTTGTCTAAACAATGAAGCTCGCTGCACACAACTGGTCTGCTTTGAGGGTGCAAACACACGCTGCCTTAGAGGGGTGGCGGTGATGTGCCGAGGAACAGTAAATACTGTTCCGTGTTTTAAAAGTTCTTTAGTATTTTAATACTTCTTTTAAAATAAGTAACCATAAATTTCCCTTCCATAAATAAATGGAAATCTTGGCAAAGAGAACCTAGTGAACAGCTGTCTTGAAAGAACCTCATGTTGGTTTTTTTTTTCCCCTTATACTCCAAGCAAATTAAAAATCACTTAATTCTCTGATGAAAAGTCTCCACCACTCCATTTTTGCACCGACGGTTTACCCGAGCCAGCGGCTTCCATTTGATCATTTCCCCCAGCTTTCAGCCCAGTTCGTGCAGGATTCATTTACCTTTGAAACAAGCAGCTTTAACATTTTCTTCACCTACACAATAGATTCAAAAGCAGTGAGTTGTTTTAGGGGGAAATTATGTAAGAAGTTGTATCTCTGTCTCTCTTCATCACTGTATCTTGAAAAAATTAAGGGAGTGAAAACCATCACGGCTTTTAAGGAGTGAGTTAAGTTCCTACGTGAGGAACTCAGAGGGAAACAGTGATGTCAGAGAAATCCAGAGAAACCAGGATCACAGATTGAGGTACTTTGCAGGAAAAGATGAACATGGATTAACAACCTCAGTTCATCCTTCCACTGCACATACACATACAAACACACACATGCTGTGCATAAGGATTCAAGATGATGGGCATAAAATGTCACAATTTAGCCTATGCACTAGCTGTAGGCTAAAATGTGAAATTATTATCAAATTCAGACTGTGCTATAAACCGAAATACACAGTGCTATAAAATTTTCTTTCAGGAAGTGACCATTTTCCTCAGCTATAATGAACGGTATAATGAAATGTATGTGATTCTCCTGGCTTCATGGTAAATATCAACTTAATTGCAGTCACAAACTGAATTGAGAGCACGTTTTCACACACTCGCTTGTATGTCTGAACTAAGGAAGTTCTTTGCGACTGACTCAGCCCCTGACCAAGTTCTGTCTAACACAGACCGGAGGCCCCAACCGTGGTTGTCATTAGGGAAGTGGAACTAGTGAGTATGTTGCAGAGTGGAGACTGAAGGGAGAGGCATAAGGAAACCATGATAGCAGGTAACTGGATGAAATAAACAAATGCATTGTTGTGCATACATTTTTGCTGTTTGTAAAAATTTACTTTGTTTCTATACATTTTTCCCCTCTATGTTAGCTATTAGGCCAAATAATCTAATTTTAAAAAAATTATGAAAAGTACAATGTATTTTATACAAAAATCACTGTGTTTGTCAAGAGGTCTCTGCTAAAGACATGTATTTGTGTGGAAATATTACAAAAATTCAGTATGGAAAGAATTAATTAAGATATAAAAAATTGCCTAGTTGACAAGAAAATGAAATGCTTATGAATTTGCAGAAAATAGCAACCTTCCTGGCTGTATGATGTACAGTGTTTAAAATATAGATTTTTTTGATACCCGTTTGGCTTAACATGTTATTAACAGTAAGTTTTAACCCTAACCACTCTCTTAGCAGGCATAACTTGTCAAACTTAGTATATGACTGAAGGCATGGTCTTAGTTTGAGCAATATGAAAGTGTATGGGAACTCACCAAAATGTGCTGTTAATTGGATTGTTGGACACTGTTGGTTGAGGTCTTGACAAGTAATATTAAAGCTGACAGATGGAAACTCAAAATACTTCCAGGGTTTTAATTTGTATTTAATTGAAGAAAATTATTCAGCTAACTGACCCTGAGAAAAACCATTCTATTTATAATCCTGGAGCCAGACAAGTCTTCCTGGGGGTACCGGGGGCCTATGGGGCTTAAAGAAGAACCAGAGGACTTTGTCCTAAAAGGAGAAAAGGGAACTGAGCTGACCATACCCACTTTCATCTTAAATTCCCATATGGCGAAACAGCCCATTCCCCTGGGATAAAAAAGGGGCTAAATGGCTGGGAAGAGGGTGGAGTGCTTAAGGGGAAACCCCTCCTCACACAGACTGGGGCAGCTGAGAAAATGTGTTTCTTCTGTAACCGAAATAACTCCCTAATCCGTTGGGATTTGTTCTTTCAGCACTCCTGGTGGCTTCCGCACAGGGCTTCAAGGTGGCTTTGAGGGATTAAGCATCAAATAGGTGGGATGTGCAGCGCTGTGCAATTGGCAGCACCGTTCCATTCCGTTCCGTTCTGTTGTATTCCTCTGGGTCCCACGTTGGGAGCTGTGTTAATGTGCTGTGGTGTTTTCAGCCTATTATAGCCAGCTACAGCGGGTCAGAACACTGACTAAGAAGCCACCAAGAGGCTCACTCTTCAAACGGTCAACTTCTACAAACAAATCAAAGGCACTTCTCCTCATTCTACAAATGTTTTTTCCAATGCTCCCCCTTACATCACGGTCTAGAACTTCACATCCAAGATTTCACTCTAAACACAGCGGAGGATGTTTTCGATTTCCTAAAAGTGTAGAAAATGGGGCATTCTTGTGTGAGCCAAAGCACTGAACTTCCACTGAGTGCTAACCTTTCTGTTTGTCTCTCTGTCCATGAACTCGTCTGTCTTTCCCCGTGCCTCTCCTCATGCATTTGCTAATTGTGTTGTACTATTTGTGGTGCAGCTATGCTGAACAAATGAGTTTCAAAGGCCCCAAGTGAAGCTTCATTTTCAATAAACAAAATGAAGCAGGAAGAAAGCTCATGTTTTTATTGTTTTGCCAAAAGCTATACTTTTTTTTTGTTGTTGTTTTCAAGATGATCCTGAAGAAGCATATAGCACTGGCTTACGAATTTGTCAGTATCGCTGCTTCAGTGTCTATTGATAGCCAATAGGTTTTAAAAGAAAAGCTGAGAGAATAAATGAGAACTTAGGAGCTAGGAGTCCAAGCAAATCCTTAGTGTTTAGGGGCCTTTAAAAAGCTTCTTACAGTCTGGGGGGAGGAGACTGTTCTTGGCTGAGGTCCCCAAGTACACACAGGGCCTGAGAGAAGCTGAGCAGAATTTCAAAACAAGCCAATATTTACAGTATCCACAAAACGTGGGCAACCTATAGTTGGGACCAGTCTCCTTTTCTTTATACAAAAGTGTAAGAATGTCCTCAGGGGCCCTGGCTAAAAAATTAAAAAAAAAAATGTCTCACACATTCATGAATTTTCCAGGCCTTCAAGACAGACATGACAAAAGTCATTGGCAATGTTTTAATTAGCTCTGTAAATGATAGAAACTGGGTGATCGACTGAAGTCACTTTGCTTTTAATTTCTATTCCTGCCCTCAATTGTCCTTTGGGCTTTTTCCAGCAGTGTAATGTCACTGTGGACTTTCCTCACCTCTTCATCCAGAACACCTTGCTGAGGCTGTACAGATAGGCTGATTTGTATTGTGAGTTTGTCAACAATATAATATTTTTATATAGGTGGCATAATCTTGTTATTAATTTTTCATTTTAACTACCTATAAAGTATGTCATGTTATTTAATGCTGAAGCCATAGAGACTCCACATTTGGAGACTTGGAATATTGGTTCAATGAAAATTTTTCTATCAAAGAGTAATGGAAGATTAGAATTCATATAATCCACTTCAAAAACAAAGCCCAAGTTTTTTTTTTATTTTTATCTAGAACCTGCTATCTTGAGGCTGAATTAAATTAAGTTATAATTACACAAACCTTACAATAAATGTATGGATGAACCATGATAGCCGTGACAGTTTCACTACCAATAGGTAAAATATTAAATATCATAAGTGGCTTATAAGAGGCATGTGTGACTAAGGTAGGTTAAAAATCAGGAAGGGACTCTGTTCCTTCAACTTCCAGTTACTATATTTTGCAAAGACATATGGGAACCAAACTCAGAAAACTTAGACCCAAAGGACCCATCGGTGTGGTAGTCAAAGGTCCATCAAACACTCACACTTGCTTTCTAGTTGGGGGAAACTTCTTGAACACAGTCAGTGATCTCCAGGATGTGGTAGCTAGTTTCCACCATGGACCCTCAGTGATTGCTGCCCAGTGAGATTCAAGTCTTCTGGTCTCTTCTCTCCCCGAATAGAGACATTGCCAGGATGCTTACGGGTTACAGAATAAGGGTAGGCCATAAAACTCATTGTGGTGTCTGGTTCACTCTCTCTCGCAGCATGTGCCCTTTAAGAATCAAGCGGATATATTGTAGCAATCTTCTAGCAGCTACAGAGTAGCTTATGTGGGCAGGAACTGAGGCCTGTATCTGATGACCAGAGTAAACCTGACATGACTTCATGTCCACTCTCTTGAACTCAAAGCCTTCAGAGGACTGCAGGCCTGGGTGACCTATTTGAGCTGCAGGCTCAAATAGGACTCTGAGCCAGAGTAACCCAGATAAGCTTGTCCTAAGTTCCTAACTCAAACTTTATTCTGGGAGTTAAAAAAAAAAAGAAAGAAAAAAAAGGTCTGCTGTTTCTTTAAGCCAGAGATTCTCAACTTGTGGGTCACGACCCTCTTGGAGTTTGTGTATCAGATAGCCTGCTTATCAGATGTTTACATTATGACTCATAAGAGTAGCAAATTTACAACTATGAAGTAAAATGAAAATATTGCTATGGTTGGGGGTGGCCTCCACAACATAAGAAATTCTATTAAGGGGTCAAAGCATTAGGAAGGTTGAGAACCACTGCTTTAAGCTGATAAAGTTTGAGAACATTTATCATGAAAAAACTGATAACAAATGGAGAGAGTAATATGAACATAAATTTCTCAATAAAGTAATTTCAAAGGTCAGTAAGTATCATGAAAAAGAAATAATAGGACAAATATGTTAGAGCAATGAGAAAGAAACTATTGGGCCAATACTAAAGAGGAAGATTCCCCTGAGAAGTTACATTTGAGTCAAGACATGACTGATCATGAAGAGGGAACTATGGACACAATGGGAGAAAAAGCTCAGACTGAAGCAGGAGATGCAAAAAATCCTCGAGGTAAGGAAGAATTATGTGAACGTCTGTAATTAGAACGAAAGCAAAAAGAAGAGAAACAGTTGATAACTGAATGGATTTTTTTTATATGGGGTGAGCTGGGCACAAAGGTATCAACTGCGCGTATTCTTGTATTCTCTCTGTGGGAATTTTATTTAACAACCATTCAATGTTCTTCAGCTTGAAGAACTTCTTAGTATTAATGACCTTTCTCAAGTTCATAAGAGCTGGTCTACTTGGGGAAGTCAGCAAATACCAGGGCGGACTTGGCTGGTGTGCTGATCTCATGAATCAGAATGAATCTCTGCCAGGGAGAATGCCTTGTTAACTGCAGCACAAAACATTGTCTCTGGGGTCAATGGATCAGTGGAGTCTGAGTCCTACATTCCTTAAAGGAGAAAGCAATTTTCAGAAAGCAAATTTCTTTCCTGCAGAAGAACAGTCATGTATAGTATTGTAAGGCAGGTGGGAGTTCTTTTATTTCATTTATTTAGGTTTTATGTTATGTAAACTTAAAGTTTTCTGGGGCTAGTGGTAAAGGTGCTTGCTGCCAAAGCCAGTCCCTGTGACCCTAATGGTGGAAGGAGAGCCCAAAGCCCAGAAAACTGTCATGTGATTTAAGCACATGCATTCTGTGGTATGTGAATACTTCCCCAAGTTGACTAACCAACTAAATGCAATTTAAAAATGATTTTTATATATTAGCTATCATTCCTACTTGATGATGATAAAAATTAACAAGCTGTTTAATAGTTCCATTCTTTTCACGTAGGAAATACAGTTATGATAATACTAAAATCAGATGGCAGTTGATTTTATAATGACAGTATAATGTAGCCTGTAAAGAACCTTGATAATTAAATACTGGACAGGAAAGATAGCTCATTGGATAAAGGGGTTTTCCACCAAGCCTGATGATCTATATTGGAACCCTCGAACCCACATGGCAGAAGGAGAGAACCAGCTCCTGAAAGTTGTCCTCTGACTTTGACAAGTACACAGGGAACACACAGCACCAACACACCCACCCGCAGAGACAAATGAACTAATAAATGTGATAAAATGTTTTAGAGAAAAAAAGAATTAAGTACCTACTTTATTGCTAGTAGTGGCTCCATGGATAGGACGTGATGATCTGAAAATGATAAAGCATGTCTCTGTTTGTGCTTGGGGTCTATCTAATAAAGAGTTCCACTGTGTTTTACCCCACAGAAGAGGTCACTGTGGCATCTGTAGCTCAGGCCCAGGAGAGTCCCTCTGTCAACTGCTCTCCTACCATCTACAGGCAACCCTGCTTCCTTACACACAGTCTAGCACATTTTTGTCAAGCAAAATGGAACTTCATTCAAACACCAAACAGATGTGAATAAAAAGAAGAGGGTAGTTTAAAAATATTTCTGTTGCTATCAGCAATTACTCTGTCGCATGAATGGCGTTGGCGATCAGCACGGAATGTGAATAGAGCTGTCTGGTTACTGAGAATTTAGAACAATAGCAAGCTTCCACTCCCAGGACATGAGTTTTTTCCCGCTGGAAATTCATTATGCTCTCTAAACCACATTTTAAAGAAATCATAACGTTTATATAAATCATGATTTTTTTTTCCTGTATGCTACCACAGATACGGCTGTACATAAAAGGCTGCAAAAGCTGTTTCCTAATACACTTTGGCTCAACGGGTCAGGGTGCTTTCTGTTCTTGCAGGGGACCAGAGGTAGATTCCCAGAACAT
This sequence comes from Psammomys obesus, assembly GCF_907164565.1. NCBI lineage: Eukaryota > Metazoa > Chordata > Mammalia > Rodentia > Muridae > Psammomys > Psammomys obesus. The sequence goes on along the minus strand of NW_026585580.1, from coordinate 2,144,332 downwards.
TGACAGATAGCTTGCTACAGTCTGTAACTCCAACCCCAGGGCAGTTGATGCCCTCTTCTGGCCTCTGTAGGCATTGCACTCATGTTCCTAAATGTCCCCATAATTAAAAACGAAAATGACATCTTAAAAAAACAAAAAAACAAAACAAAACAAAAAACAAACGAACAAAACAACTTCTTAAACACTAAAATGACATCTCTATTTTATTGATGTAAAATTTTTTATTCAAACAAACACTTCAAATAAAATAATTAGAAATTATTTCTCTCCTATGATATTTTACTCATGGCACTATTAGCTTAGAGGATAACGAGGCATCATAAATACACACAGCAAGGTGATTATATATGGTAGTTATTTGGTTACCCGAGGTAATATGAAGAAATTTAATGGGTAGAAACACAAAGTTTTTACTGTTCTTTTCTTGAAGACAGATTCATCACAGGAGACTGAAGTTAAATCTCTGACCTAGCCGTGGTGTGGCCTAGACTTGATAGGACTCACAGAACGCTGAGCCTGAAAAAAGGACGAAGTAAAAGCAGTGACCCAGGATTCTGCTAGAATTGTTCCAAGGATGGTGCATTTGTTAGCTAATGACAACAGCGTCACCGTTTCAAGTTTGGTTTCCAAATAATGACGTAAAACAAGTAATTTTGAAAAATTACAAACATGTGCAGCCTTCCACAGAGGGCCTCTGAAAAAAACCTACCCAGCAGGGTTTCGAAGCAGATGCTGAGACTCATAGCCAAACTTTGGGCAGAGCGCAGGGAATCATATGGAAGAAGGGGGAGACAGAAAGAATTGGAGGGGACAGGAGCTCCATAAGGAGACCAACAGAACCAAAAATCATGGGCCCAGGGGTCCTGCAGAGACCAATACGCCAACCAAGGACCATGTATGGGGAGGACCTAGACCCCGTGGGCAGATGTAGCCCATAGGCAGCTCAGTCTCCACGGGGGTTCCCTAGAAAGAGGAGCAGGGCCTGTCTCTGGCAGGAACTAAGTTGCCTGCTCTTTGATTACCTCCTGCTGGCAGGTGGTCTTACTAGGCTGCAGAGAAAGAGGATCCATTCAGTTCTGATGGGACCTGATAGGCTAGGGTCAGATAGTAGGGGAGGAGGAGCTCTCCTATCAGTGGACTAGGGGAGGGGCTCGGGGTGGTGGAAGTGGGACACGGAGGGTAGGACTGGGAGGAGAAGAGGGAGGGGGCTACAGCCGGGATACAAAGAGAATAAATTGTAATAAATAATAAGACAATTTAAAAAACTACAAGCACCTACAGGGGTTTCTCACAGTGATCAGGTTGAGTGTGGTGGCACCCATCTACATATCTGAATCAGGAGGATTGGGAGTTCAAGGTCAGCCTGAGCTTTACAGACTTGGTGTTTCATCAAAGAAAATAATAAGATAAATTAAAAAAGAAAGAAAGAAAAGGGAAGAAAGAAGATCATTTTTTTTATAAAGTTGAACAAAATCCAATGAAAATATCACTTAAAATCTGTGTGTTACTTATGAAATTTTCATAAATAATAAAATCCATGAAAATTTGAGCAACTCTTAGATGTCTGGCAGTTACTAGGCAGTTGCTCTATTTACCATTGAGCCCAACCTCCAATATTTCCCTTTGAGCCCAAACCCCCAGGCTTTCCATTCCTTATCATCACTGGTCATTCACATATTTTCAAACAGTAAACCTTTCAGTAGATGTGGTAGGATACTTTTAAAAAAGCAAGACATTATCGGTGCATCCTGTCTGATGAAAGCCTAGGCACTGTTGGACAGTGTACTTCCGTTCCGGGAATGGCTGAGGGATGGAATCTCACTCATGAACTGTGCCTTAGAGAACTGTGTGTGCCTCTGTTTTAGCACAGGTGTCAGGATACACTCCGAAGTATGGAACTCACCCGCAGAACGGTCATATACGACCCTTCTGTCATTTCGGGACAGGTGTAACCAAATCACTCTGAATTTAAATAGTTTAGAAGGAGGCTGATGGAGCATGAAGCGAATGTCGGAGTATAGCTGAGCAATACTGGGAGGCAACCCCTTCTTACTTCGTTTGTTGATTAGTTTAATAAAACTCTATCTGTTGAACACGTATTTAATATAGCATTTTGTATACTGAAATAATCTATTTTGCAAGGTCACTTCCCCTTCTTTGGAAGCCGTCACTGGTTCTTCTTGGCTTCAGTGAAGAGGAAACCTAATGTGGGTTAATGGCAAATCTTTGTGCATATTTGCACAGATTTGTTTTATGGATTTCGGTCCCTGCCGCTGAGGAAGGCAGGGTTCAGGAATGTCTGAGGACAAAGAACAGGACCTTCTGCATTTCTGTTTTACATTTATGCAGATTTTCCTCTTTTTTCTAAAAAAATTTCTTCCCCTTTTCTGATATTTCACACATTAATAATTGTTTCTGCTCTCATTTGCTTTTTAACCTTATAAAAAAACAGGTCCTGCCCTGTTGTTTTTCAATTCTTCATAATCAGCTTACAGTCAAAATTAATTTATTGACTTAGTAAAAATTATAGAGGTCATTATTATAATGAAATATAAGCAACATAAAAAGGCAGTTAAAAATATAATACGACTCTGGTCTAACCTTTTCACTTTTCAAACCTATAAGGATAAACATGGATATTCTTCAACAAACGCTCAATGTAGAGTGAACGTCCCTCCTTTGCTGCATTCTTCCATTGTCGTAAATGGTTACACACAATTAACAACAATCACAATGAAGACATGGTGCATTCTCATCACTCCCCAAAGAGTCCCAGTATGTGTCGGTGGTCTATGTTTTCCATTGGCCCTACTGGAGTGATCTTTGATCTGGTTTTTGTTGTTGCTTGTTTCTTTCTTTGATGTGTGTGTGTGTGTGTGTGTGTGTGTGTGTGTGTGTGTAAATGAAACCATAGAGTATGTGACTTTTTCCCTTAAACAGAGATTTTTGTTATGCATAGCATTCAATAAATTCTAATTCTTTCCCTGTGATGTTTTGTAGCTTTTCAGACCCCAGTGATTTTTCTTTTAGCTTTTTATTGCTTTGGCAAAAGTATACTTCTCTCATTTCATGATCGTGCACCATTCAATTCCTCTGTCACTACTGATTTTTATCTGTCCTTTTTATATCTGCCATTTAGGCACATATAAATTTATGATTGCCATATCTCATTGGTGAATTCAATCTTTCTAATGACCTCAATGATCATTTAACCTGTACAAAATTCATTGTGTTTAGTACTTAAATGCTTTGTCTCACAGTCTAAAATTTTCATTTCTCTCATGTATAATTTTCCCTAAGCCTAAAGAGTTGTTAGTATCATACACAACACACACACACACACACACACACACACACACACACACACACATGTCTGGAGGCAGTAAGTTCTCTTAGAGGTTTTAGTTTTTGAAAACATCTTTTTTTAACCTTATTTTTGCTAGATCTAGAATTCTAAATCAATAGTGTATTCACTTTAAATAAATTAAAGACAGTATTTTATTTTTTTTCTTCATGCTTTCTGTTGTAAAGTGCAAGGTCACAAATCATTTTCATGAGTGCAAATACATTTTCCTCTGTTTATTTAATGATGTACTTGTATTTTATTTTCAGTAGTTTGATTGTGATGTGCTTAGGTTAGGCATGGTTATGTTCCAATTAATCATGTTTGGACTTCCCTAAGTTTCTTGGACATGCAGTTTTATAGCTCTCCTCAATTTTATGCTTTTAGATTATATCTACACATAGTTTGTGTTTTACGTTTAACAATGTCCAGCTTCATTCTCCGCTCACTTTCCGGGACTTCAGTTTCCCATATTGATGTTTGAAATCATTCTGCAGATCTTTGAAGCCTTGTTTTGCAAAGGATAATCTCGCTCCTCCCTTCCTTCTCTTTATTATATTCTTTCCCTCTTTTCTTCTCTTTTTCTTCTTCCACCTGAATGATTTGCATTGATTTGTATTTGAGTATCTAGACTCTTTCCTCTGTTGCTTGTGTTCTGTTATGAAGACCATACATTTTCTACAGTCTGTATCTGATAATTCCTACACTTAGGTCCTCTTTTTATTGACAATTTTTGTCTTTTCCCTTGAAAAGTTCCCTAGAAAGTTCACACTTTCTAGACTCTTTGATGAATCATTTTAGACCAGATTATGGAAACTACAAGCATTATGCTGTCTTTCTGTGTTCACAGGCAATTGACTAGCCCAATGGCAATTCCATATGGTCCCATTAGTGCAGTGATTGGCACCTCAGTGATGATCAGCTTATTGCTAGCTGCCATATTTTAATTTATTATAATTTATTCACTTTATATCCCAGCTGTAGCCTCCTCCCTCCTCCCCTCCCAATGCCTCCCTCATCTTCCCATGCCCCTCCCCCAGTCTGCCAATAGGGGAGGTCCCTTCCATCTGACCATAAATCTATCAGGTCTCATCAGGAATGGCTGCATTGTCTTCCTCTGTGGCCTGGTAAGGCTGCCCCCACCTCAGGGGGAGGTGATCAAAGAGCTAGCCACTGAGTTCATGTCAGAGACAGTCCCTGTTCCTCTTACTAGGGTACCCACTTGGAGACTGAGCTGCCATGGGCTACATCTGTGCAGGGGTTCTACGTTATCTTCATGCATGGTCCTTGGTTGCAGTATCAGTCTCAGAAAAGCCCCCTGGGCCTAGATATTTGGTTTCTGTTGCTCTCCTTGTGGAGCTCCTGTGCCCTCCAGGTTTATCTCCCCCTTCTTTCATAGGCTGCTATTTTCCCTCTGTTTGTCCTGTCAATATATGGTTCAGAGACTGGCCAGAGATTTTAAGGAAAGAAGCTTGGGGTTTTGCTTCTCTGGTTCTACCCTTTTGGGGGCCACTCAGAAGCAGGTTTTCTGCTGTGAGGCCTTACTCACTGGTTTTAGAAAGAAAAGGCAAGTGGCCATAGGAGTTTTACCATAATCCTGCTCATTCAGGTTTGACTGTTCATTCACTAATAACTTTGCTCTTAGTGGAACTATTTGCATGCATTTCACAGGTATGATTTTCCCATCAGACTCTCTGTGGCTGATCAACTTGCCTATGTGTGTTGTGTCCTCTTTTATGGGTTGCATGTGAAACTTAGAGGGATTTGTGTTTGCAGCATTGGGATTTCCAATCAAGAGCTTCAAACCAGTTTCTCACAAGGATGTTTTGTATCATATGAGTTGCTTTCATCCAGGCTGTGTCTGACACTCGGGTCTAAATTTCCTATTCTTCATAAGCATATAGTTTCTACCCTGGCTCTGGGATATTGGTATGCTGTCTAAGCTGGTTAAGATTTTAGCAGTGTAGCTTTTTCATCCCTGTCTTGCTTACAGGGTAGCCTCCTAATTCTTTGATGCATGTCAGTAGTTCAGATCCTGCCTCCAGTAAGCTCTCTGGATAGTGTCATCAACCATCCTGAAAGGATCCAGTCTTTTATGAAGGCTTTACACTCACTTCTGTTGTCTACTCTGACTTTGTTTTCAGCTTTAGAGTTATTTTATGGTGTATTGCTGTAGTGTAATACTCAGTAGTTAAGACAAGAAAGAATGTTTCACTTGGCATCTTGCTCTGTCATATCAGCTAGAATTCTTTACTGTTCTACTACCTGTAATCTATTAGTGAAGCTTTGGTTTTTCTTCTTCCGTTCTTTGTAAACACAGTTGCAATTCTCTTCATTCTAATCCCTGTCCTCCAATCTGTTTAGGCTTCTTTAATATCATAATACATTGGTGCATTTATTTTCTAATTTTCTTTTTTTTTCTATTGTCATTGTATCACTACTCAAGTTCATCATAGGGGCTGCTGTCTTAATATTTAACATATAATCTGGCCTTGAACCTGTCACTACATGCTTGGAAGTGTTTAATGGCTCTTCAGTGCCAAGAACAAACTCTGCTTCCAAAGTAGCAATGTCTTAAATCTTTCTACCCATTTATATTCCTATTCATAGCACAAGCCCTGGGGTACAGGTGATGTCTCTACATTCCATATCCTTTTAGTTGGACTCCTTCCTCACTCCTTCCCATACCACACTAAGTAATGAGAAATGCCTTCTCCCAGTGTGCATACATTTCCAAATAACAGGTTTCCTATCAGACAGAGCTGAGAGTTCCCAATTTCCATGATCAGGGTTGCAAGTACATTTTATCTGTTGTTTTTGCAGACATTAATATTCCTCCCTTCCTCCTTCCTCACTCATTATAGAGGAAAACTTTATTTGTAAAATTTATTTTTCATAGTTGAAAAGTGCTTTGCATATCAGAATGAGAAAGTAAATTTTGCTGCAGGGAAGGGGCAGAAAAGAGACAGGAAGTAAATTCATAATTGTCCCTGAAAGCAAGAGGAAACTTGGGAATAAAAGTGATTGAAATCCAGCCACTTGATTAGCTATTGTGCTAGGGACAAGCCTCCCCAGCTACATGAAGGAACAGTTACTTAAAACCAAGCACAGCACAATAAACACCAAAGACACAGCTTCATTCTTATGCAACTGATCATTTTATTCCTTAGGAATTGTCGTTTGTTTTAAATGGCCATTGCTTTCGTTATTCTCATCTTCAACTTCCTTTAACAAAAGAAAAGTGAACGAGGAAGACAGCTTATTATCGGAAGTGCATCATTTCGATGGTCCAATGACAAATTTTATCTGTTAGGTTTTTGTTTGTTTGTTTGTTTGTTTGTTTGTCTGTTTGTGCCTCCACTGTATCTGGTGCCAAAAGCTTAAGAGCAGGCCAAGGTCTCAGCTTACTCCCAGTTAGCATCAGAACTTTAGAGGGTGTGACAAAACATGAAAAAACAAAAAACAAAACAAAACAAAAACCAACACGTTAGAGTACATTGAAGAATTCATGCTCATACCCTTGGGAAAATAATCCTGAAATACTTGATATTCTACAAGGACTGACTGCATAGGATCTCATGAAGCTAACTTGACCCAGAATTATAAGCATTTATAGTTGAACAAGTTTTTTGGTTTTTTTTAAAAAATGTTTTTAATAGAAGAGTCAGGAATGTGGGGGTTCCTTCTGGGCCTCAGTGTTCTGGTTGAAGCTGGGATTCATCAGTTTCCCTGGTCTAGAGCTCTGCCCGCTGCCCCCGTGTTCCCACAGGGACTGGATGCTGCTGGAAGCTTTTAAACAACTCATTATGTCTTGAGGAGAGATGGTTTGGTAAATATGTGTGTAATTTCCCATATCATGGATGGTGGAAACTCTTTATTTTGAGACAGGCTCTCATTATGCAGCCCTGGCTGGCTTGGAATTCACAGATACACACTTGCTTTTGTCTCTCAAGTACAGAGATTAAAGGCGCACGCCACCATGCCTCACCAAGTTTTTTTTAACTGTTTTTTTTTTTTTTTTTTTTTTGCCTGCACACATGCCTGCAGTACTTGGGAAGGCCAGAGGGAGTATCTGTTCCTCTGGGAACAAAGTTACAGATGGTTGTGAGCTGCCATGTGGGTGCTGGCAATTGAAACTGCATCTTGGACAAGAGCATCCAGTGTGTCTAATCAACAAACCATCTTTCCACCTCCAGTGACAACAATTTAAAAAAAAGAGAGAGAAAGAGAAAAAGATATTTTTCCTTTTTCATGGTTCCCTTTCTGGTTTCATGCTTCATGCCCCTTACACACTGCCCATCCCCCAACACACATGCACGCATAAACACACATACACACAAAAATTAAAATTTACATTCCTTATATAAGAGAAAGCATGAAGCATTTGTCTTAGAATCCGTCAACTATTATACCCAGGAGTTGTACAGCTGAGTCATATGGATCTGTTTTTAGTGTCATCTAAAAACCTCCATTAGCATTGTCACCGTCTATCCAGTTCATTATCCCATTCCTTTATTGGAAGAATTCTGGGGCTTGGCATTTAACTTTTGTAATATGCTCCAGATACTAATCCTTTGTCTGATAGATGTGTCTTTCAGTTTTCATTCTTCCCATTTTTCCTACTCAATTTTATTTGACATGAGTCTTTCAGATGAGACCTTGTCACTTAATGTGTGTCCTCCACGCGTGTTTCGGGTACCACCCAGGTGCTGTAACAGAGCAGCCTTGGAAAGAAGCTTGCAGTAGGAGACACTTGTGCAGCTACCCTTGTATTCTTGATAAGGTTGTGAAACGGGGCCCAATAGCAGCCCTGACTTGGAAAGATATAACAATGTTTTGTTTGTTTGTTTTTGGAGTAAGTATATTAGTAATTAAGCAGTGAAAGGAGGATTGGAAAAAAGAAAAAGAAAGAAGTAAAAAGAAAAGAGGGAGTGTACGGGTTAGAGGTTGGACAAATTACACAGAAACTGTTAATACAGAGTAGGTACAGAGAAGAAAGCTTAGTCCTAACAGCCTATTCAGAAGAAAGACAAGCTGCCGCAGAACAACCAAGCAAACTGCTAAAGTGCAAACAAAAATAAATCACAAGAGGAATAAGGAAACCTGAGGTACCCTCTGTCAGCATTGCTTCTTAGGACAAGTGTAGTTTCTCCCCGATTTCCCATCTGTGGTGTTTGCAGGTGGGATGGAGGCTGAGAATCTCAGTCATTCCCCTTCTGCAGGAAATCCCTAGTCTCAGAGTCTCAGACCCCTCCCTCCACCACCTGTCAGGTAAGACCTTCTTTCTGTTGATCTGGGGTCCATGGTTTCCATGTGGGGTTCTCTGTGACTGAGAGGAGGGTTGTCTGAGGCCCACCTTAGCTGCAGTCATCCCCTTCCTGGACACCATGTTTACTTAACACTGCTGAGGAGATTGTCTGGCACTCTCCCCCACCACCACACCTTCCTCGTTTTGTCAAAGGTCCAGGCAGTGGTCTGAGTGGTCCTTTCCTTCTATTTACTCCAGGGTGCTTACTAGTGAAGAACCTCAGCCTCCCGCTCTCTGGCTACACTGCCCTACCCATCTTCTTACTTATGGTGCTTTCAGGTCTGTTCCGGCTCTCTCCAGAGAGCTGTTCTTGCACAATCCTCCTCCAGAAGAAAAAGCTTTCTCAGAAGCCACAGTAACATTCCATCGGCATATAGAGCATGGCTTGGCAGAGAGGCAGATGGCTTTTCTGTGAAACAGTTCACCTAGGTTTATAGCTTCTCTCTGAAGCTCCTCTCATAGCAAGGGTCTTGTTTAGCGTTCTATCTTTTCTTTCACTGTGTTATACAGAAGCAGTTTCTAATTTACTATTTTCTTCTGAAGTCCTATAGGAAACTAATTGTTAACTGCAAATGAACATATAGTGTTTTCAATTTTTTTTTAAGGAAACTATGAACATATATTTCACTTAATCGTTGTATATCATCTCTTCAAAATAAGGAAGACATTTTAAGAACTTCTCCTTACAACCATTTTCCCCCTTTGCAGACACTATCATCTCCACACCACCTATACCAAAGAAAGTGTTTCAGCAGCAGAGCCAGCTACCTTTAACACGACTCACCCAGGAAACGTTCACCCATACATCCACCAAATGTATATTCATGAAATGTATATTCATGCAGGCTAATCCTGCGTAGGAAGTAGCTTGAGTTCTTCTTTTTTATAAATTCACTTTACATCGTGTTGTAGCCCCATCCCTCCTCCCCTCCTAGGCCTACCCTCCCTCCCCTTCCTCCCTTCTTCTTTTCTGAGGAAAAGGGGAGCTCCCTTTCCCATTCAGCCCAGCTCATCAAGTTGCATCAGAGCTGAGCATGTCCTCTTCCCCTGTGGCGTGGCAAGGCAGTCCAGCCAGGGGAAAGTGATCAAAAAGCTGGCAAATGAGTCCCTGTCCCATGCAGTCCCCATGTTCCTCACTAGAGGACCCACACAAAGCCAAAGCTGCCATCTGCTCCATCTTTGCAATCCCGTTCCTGGCTTGAGGTCTTTAGGGCTCAAATTATTTTACTTCACCCTTGTTCCTGGAATAGCCGTCTCTGGCTTCTTTCAGATGAAATTACTCAGTTCTTCCTACTTCCGTGTACTGTGACTTCCTACTTTCTGTGCATTTTAGTGGGGAGTCTTACTGGGCTCAGTCTACTGCAGTCTGCTTTTCCTTCAGTGTGCACATAACTAATTTAGCGTCACTACTGGTTTACTTTCTTTCTTTGCGTAAATAAGTTCCTGTTTGACCTTGACCACCCAAGATCCAAGTGTGCATGTCCAGATGCATGAGCTGTCTGTACCTTGGTGCCCCGTTGTCTTCCTACTTAGGGAAGACTAGCTTTTCCTCCCAAGGCACTGAAGTTCTTCAAAGCCACAATCCATGTGGCCTGGCCTGCGCTTGGTGTCTTAGTACAAGAATACCCACCAGTGACCATAAATGCTTCAAAATGGTTGGCGTAATTTTCTTGTAGTTATTAAACAGCTATTCTAATAGGGTGTACAGACAAGTGCATCTCAAAGTCACATTTTCCTCTCATCTTTTTTTTTTCTGTTTCCCATGCAGCTTCTTCCAAGTATTTTTTTTCTGTCTGACAGCCTTTAGCATTTTCAGGTCACTTTCTTCCCTCTCCTCTTTTAATCTGACATCACAAAAGACTTAATTCTTTTTTGGTAATAAAACATTCCTTCTTGGAGGCTGGGGAAGGGAAAGGCTTTGAAGGCTCAGTGCTGTAAAACTTCTCACCTGGCCAGGAGAAAAGGTGGACAGTCCTGTGTACCATTTCCCATCAGTGGTGCTCTGCTTGTCACCTTGTAATGACCAATGATGTATTAACAGTTATCTATCAAGCTCTTCTTTTGATAAGACCCATGGTGCTCACCTGTTAGGGCATCTGCCAGTGGACAGACCCTTTTTCTGTGTCCCTCCATCACACTGATGACCTCTTGGTGTTATTTTATACAACAAAGCCTACAGTGCCTATAGGCTCTGATCATAGATAAACTTGACCAATCTCTTACCAGGGATATTATGAAATGGGATTGAGAGATAGTCCTCTTAACACTTGGATTGATATTTCGTAAGTTCAAGTTCTGTTTGCACTGGCAGATGATGCTTAGAGTGATGGCAGCCTCTTGGGCCTTCATATCTTTATTTGGAAACATCTACTTCTCTAGAGCTTCTATGTTGTTTGCTGGACTCATCACACTACATCTACACATTCAATTACCCCATCCCAAGGGGTCAAGTGGGAATTCTAATTATATGGGTTCACCAAGACGTTTTATTCCTCTCTTAGTACTCTTAGCTTTGATAGAATCATAAGAGGGGGGAACCTTATGGAAACATCCCCCATATTTCTGCTCATTCAGCCACCAGTGGGAGCCCCCTGGCTCTGTATCTGTTGTTTTGATCTCATTCCTTTCTTCCATTCAGTTTCTAAACTCTGTTCACCATGCCTTCTGGATCTCCGTCAGTCAGTCATCAGCACAACTCCATATCCTTGCCACTTTTCTGAAAATTCCTTGATTTTTCCAGACTGGTATAGTTTTCCCCAGAAGTCACATTTTCTCCCACATCCCTCCTGTCTCTTCTGGGAGTTAAGCAGATATCTTTCTTCCTACTCATTACTGCATCCAGAGCTTTGGCTCATTCTCTTTCTTAGAAATCCCTAAAGCCTGTTCTCCTACCAGATCCCTTCAGTCTCTCTTCCTTCTGCGATTCCTGGATCACTGCCCTTCTTCAGAACACATTGGAAGCATATAGCTTAATGATTTCAAAACCCAGCTCTCCCAACTCCTTTCCTTCTCCTCCTCTTACAAAAACACCTTTTAAAATCTGGTTTTCCCCCTGTTGGTAAAATGAATTCAACTTAGGGTTTCTGGGGAGAATTATTAAGGGATGTTGAAAATGCAGGCTGCATAAAGGCTACCTGAGGTGCATCTGAATAACTTAGCATTTTAAACTTGGAAACTGTGCCTTAAATAAAATCTCTCACAGAGCAGGCTAAGACATGTAAATGTGGAGCTGCTTTTGTTAAGATATAGAAAGGAGGTGAGAATGGGGGATCTCTGGAATAAGGGCAAGTAAGCCTGAAGCCCCAGGATAGAATTTTGTTCAGCTGGCGCCAGAACAGCTAGGAAACCACTGGAAATGTGGAGATGGCATGCCAAGGCACCTGTCGCACATGGAGAACTGAGTGTAGATCCCCCAAATCTGAAAGAGAACCAGGTATGCTGAGTGCACTTGTGAACCCATGCTGGGGGTATGGCAACTGGAGGGCGTCTGAAGATCATTGGCCAGATAGTTTGATGATCTTTAGGTACAGTGAGAAACCCTGGCTCAGAAGATAAAAGTGGATATCTATGTATGTATCTGTCTGTCTGTCTGTCCATCCATCTATCTCTACTATATATCTGTATAGCAGAATTTATCTCAGCCACCCATACTAACAGAGCAGAGCTAAAAATCAACAAGGAGCAAGTTTAGGAAGAGAATACAATAGACGTCAGGCTAGTGACTTCATTATCATATATTGCCACCTAGCTCTCACTCCCACTACAGCTTTCCTTATCTATATGATGCCCAAGGTCAATCCATATAATAGCAAGGTACACTGTCTGCTACTGTTCATGCCATCTAATGCTTGGCATTTTCTTTTGTTCCTTTTCCTTCTTTTCTTTCTTCTTTCTTTCCTCATACACTATATCCTTTCCTTGTCCTGATATTTCTATTATTGCCCAGAAACTGATATGGCTTACAATATCTGAGGAGTATCTCTTTGTGCTTCTTCTCTTTTTAGTCTACTATTAACCAAAACTCATATATCTCCCCTCCCTTTCCATTCTCCCCCCCCCTTTGCTTCTATTATTCCCACTCTTATGCATGTCACTCCCTTCCACTTCCTACCTAGCAGCAGAATTCTAATTGTTAGTTTTGCTATAATGCTTTTCTTACTTCTTACTTCAGAAGATTAGTTCCATAGAGAAAAACATCACCATGGCCCTATTACAACCTTGTCTCTCCTTAATGTTGCAAACACTTCCACTGAAAAGAGAGATGATCCAAATTAAAAAAAAAATAACAACAATGGGGAAAATATCTTAAACAATAATCTAATCCAAGAAAGGTAGATCCCATTCCCAAAAACATAAGAAACATGAAATAAAGGCATTTACAGAGGCCCCATATCAAATGGACCTAATAGATGTCTACAGAACTTTTCACCCAAACTCAAAAGAGTATACTTTCTTTTCAGCACCTCATGGAACCTTCTCCAAAATAGATCATATAGCTGGTCACAAAGCAAGCCTCAGTAGATACAAGAAGACTGAAATAATCCCTTGTATCCTATCAGACTACCATGTATTAAAGCTGGACCTCAACAACAACAGAAATAGCAAAAAGCCTACACACACATGGAAACTGAACCACTTACTACTCAATGACAGCTGGGTTAGGGAAGAAATAAAGAAAGAAATTAAAGTCTTCCTAGAGTTCAATGAAAATGAAGGCACAACATACCCAATTTTATGGGACACAATGAAAGTAATGCATAGCACTAAGTGCCTTAAAGAAGAAATTTGAAACATCTCATACAAGCAACTTAATGGCTCACCTGAAAGCCCTAGAAAAAAAAAGAAGCAGATACACTCAAGAGAAATAGAGGGCTAGAAATAATCAAACTCAGGGCTGAAATCAATAAATTAGAGATAAATAAAACAATTCAAAGAATCAATAAAGCCAAGAGCTGGTTCCTTGAGAAAATCAACAAGATAGACAAAACCTTAGCCAAACTAACTAAAAGGCAGAGAGAAACTATCCAAATCAGCAGAATCATAAATGAGAAGGAGAACATAACAAAAGACACTGACAAAAGCCACAAAATTTGAAAATCTAAATGAAATGGATAATTTTCTTGATAGATTCCATTTACTAAAATTAAGTCAAGATCAGGTAGAAAGATTGAATAGTCCTATCTACCCCAAGGAAATAGAAGTAGTCATCAACAGTCTCCCTTCCAAAAAAAGCCCTGGGTCATGTGGATTCAGTGCAGAATTCTACCAGACCTTTAAAGAAATGCTAACTCCAATTCTCTCCAAACTATTCCACAAAATAGAAACAGAAGGAACATTACCAAACTCATTCTATGAAGCCACAGTCACCTTGATACCTAAACCACACAAAGACCCAACAAAAAAGAGAACTTCAGACCTAGCTCTCTTATGAACATTAATGCAAATATACTCAATAAAATACTAGCAAACCAAATCCAAGAACACATCAAAGATATCATCCACCATGACCAAGTAGGCTTCATCCCAGGCATGCAAAGGTGGTTCAATATACGGAAATCCATCACTGTGATCCACCAAATAAAGAAACTGAAGGTGAAAAACCACATGATCATCTCCTTAGATCTGAAAAAGCATTTGACAAAATCTAGCACCCATTCATGTTTAACGTATTGGAGAGATCAGGAATACAAGGCACATACCTAAACACAGTAAAGACAATATGCAGCAAACCTATAGCCAATATCAAACTAAACGGAGAAAAACTTAAATCAATCCCACTGAAATCAGGGACAAGGCAAGGCTGCCCAGTCTCTCCATATCTCTTCAACATAGTACTTGAAGTCTTAGCTAGAGTGATAAGACAACTGAAAGAGATTAAGGGGATAGAAATCAGAAAGGAAGAAGTCAAAGTATCATTATTCGCAGATAATATGATAGTATACATGAGTGACCCCAAAAATTCAACCAGAGAACTTCTTCAGCTGATAAACACCTTCAGCACAGTGGTTGGGTACACAATTAACTCAAAACAATCAGAAGCCCTCCTGTATGCCAAAGACAAAATGGCTGAGAAAGAAATTAGGGAAATAATACCCTTCACAATAGCCACTAATAACATGAAGTTCATTTGTGTGACTCTAACCAAATCAAGTGAATGACCTATTTGAAAAAACTTCAAGTTTCTGAAGAAAGAAATTGAAGAAGATATCAGAAGATGAAAAGATCTCCCATGCCAATGGATCAGTAGGGCTAACATAGTGAAAATGGCTATCCTGCCAAAAATAATCTACAGATTCAATGCAATTCCCATCAAAATACCAACATAATTCTTTACAGACCTGGGAAAAGCAATTCTCAATTTCATATGAAAAAAAAAAACAACAGAATTTTCAAAACAATCCTGTACAACGACAGATCATCTGGAGGTATCTCCATCCCTGATCTCAAGCTGTACTACAGAGCAATAGTAATAAAGACTACATGGTGTTGGCATAGAAACAGAATGGTGGATCAATGGAATTGAATAGAAGACCCTGAAATAAATCCACACACCTTTGGATACTTGATTTTTGACAAAGAAGCCAAAACCATTTAATGGAAAAAAGATAGCATCTTCAACAAATGGTGCTGGTCTTACTAGATGTCTCCATGCAAAAAAAAAATAAAAAATAAAAATAAAAAAAAATCCATATTCATCACCCTGAGCAAAACTAAGGTCCAAGTGGATGAAAGACCTCAAAATAAAACCAGACATATTAAATTTGTTAGAAGAAAAAGTAGGGAAGAACCTAGAACTCATTGACACAGGAGACATCTTCCTGAACAGAAAGAACCGCAACAGCACAGGCTCTAAGATCAACAATCAATAAATGGGACCTCATGAAACTAAAAATCTTCTGTAAAGCAAAGTACACTGTCATACCCAAATTTTGGGGAGAGTGCGGGGAATCTTATGAAAAATGGGGAGATAGTAAGACCTGAAGAGGACAGGAATTCCACAAGGAGAGCAACAGAACCCAAAAAGCTGGACCCAGGGGTCTTTTCTGAGAGTGATACTCCAACCAAGGACCATGCATGGATATAGTCTAGAACCCCTGCTCAGATGTAGCCCATGGCAGCTCAGTCTCCAAGTGGGTTTCCTAGTAAGGGGAACAGGGACTGTCTCTGACATGAACTAAGTGGCTGGTTCTTTGACATCTCCCCCCGGAGGTGTGATCTTGCCAGGCCACAGAGGACAATGCAGCCAGCCCTGATGAGACTTGATAAGCTAGAGTCAGATAGAAGGAGAAAAGGACCTCCCCTATCAGTGGACTTGGAGAGGGGGATGGGAGGAGATGGGAAAGGAAGGGTGGGATTGGCAGGGAATGAGGGAGTGAGTACAGCTGGGATACAAAGTGAATATAGTATAATTAATATAAAAATTTAAAAAAAGAGAATTACCAATCTGGTAGTAAATGGTCATTGATGAAAGCAACATATATAAAACTACAGACATAAAATTAAAAATAAAAGTTTGTAAATATGCTTTATCATTTCAAAGAGGATATAATATTATCCAAAAGACACACTTAAATGAAATAAGGAAATCTATGAAAATAGAATTCAATGAAGAGTTAAAAAATTGAAAAGGATCCTGTCCTGTTCCCTGTTTTCTCCTTCTTCCAATGTCTGTCTCATTTGCCTTTCTGACTGAAGATTGAGCCTCTTACCCAGGGTCCTCCTTTTTGATTAGTTTCCTTAGATATAGAGATTTTAGTATGATTATCCTGTACTGTATGTCTATTATCTGCTTATAACTGAGTATATACCATGTGTGTCTCTCTGCTTCTGGGATACCTCACTCAGGATGATCTTTTCTAGATCCTACCATTTGCCTGCAAATTTCAATGATTTCTTAAATTGCTGAGTAGTATTCCGTTGTGTAAATGTACCACAATTTCTGTATCCATTCCTCCTTTGAAAGACATCTGGGTTGTTCCCAGCTTCTGGATATTACTAATAAAGCTGCTATGAACATGGTTTAGCAAATGTCCTTGTTGTGTACTTGAACATCTTTTGGATATATGCCTAGGAGTGGTATAGCTGGATCTTGAGGTAGCATTAGATTGGTTTCCAAAGTGGTTGTACAAGCTTAGATTTCTACCAGCATGGAGGAGGGTTCATCTTTCTCTACATCGTCTCCAACATGTATTATCACTTGAGTTTTTGATTATCCATTCTGATTCTCATGACTGTCATCAGAAAAAATGACAGCTAATGGATTGGGAAAGGATCTTCACCAACCCTATATCTGACAGAGGACTAATATTCAGAATATATAAATAACTCAAGAAGTTAAACAGCAACAAGTCAAGTAATCCGATTAAAAAATGGGGTACAGAGCTAAACAGAGAATTCTCAATAGAAGAATACCAAATGGCAGAGAAACACTTAAAGAAATGCTCAACGTCCTTATTCATCAGGAAAATGCAAATCAAAATGACTCTGATATTTCACCTTACACCCATCAGAATGGCAACTTATTTTTCAACTGAAACTGTAAAATTGCTTAGAATAGTGAATTTCAAACTCTGATATATATAAATGCCAGCCCGGCTTAACATATCTGAAAAACTCTGGTTTGTTTATGTATTTATTTATTTTCCAGAGAAGCAAAAACTTTTCCGTGATTAAAACAAGATAAAGGAAATATGGTCATCAATCCAGCTGTATAGAAAATACTGGTGGGAACACTTTGGACTGAAGAGGACAAACACATCCATGATGCTCTGGCCGAGAGAAGAAATAAATGATGCTAAGACACTTGTTAAGCAAAGAAAGTCTAAGAAATAACCAAACACTGTCAAATAAACACAAATGGCCTGGAATCAGTTCATTCATTTCAACTGTAATTCCAAATAGTAATTATCTTAGTTGCTCTATCAAAAGATACAGACGTGGATTGGACTGGAATACAGAATTCTTCTTTTTGGTTGTTGTTCCCTCCAAGAAACAGATACCATGATCAAAAATAACATGATTGTGGTGCTTTGAATGAGAATGGCCCCCATAAGCTCATGTTTGAATACTTTGGTTCTTAGTTGATCGAACTGTTCTGGAAGGATTGGGAGGTGTGGCCTTGTTGGATGAAGTGTGTCACTAGGTGTAGACTCTGAGATTTCAAAAGACTCGGAGAGTCCCAGTGCTCTCTTGTGTCGTGGTTGTGATCTCAGCAATTTCTTCACTCTGCTTTCATAGACTCTAACCCTCTGTTTCTTTTATAAGGTATAGTGTCACAGTCGGAGGGATGTAACTAAAAGATAATGACCACATGATTTCTTTCCTCATGTCTATGTGTTGTATCACATGTTTTAAAAGTACGTATATTGTATAATTATTCCACTTCTGGAATTAAACATCTTGGGCGTAGTATATGATTGTCTTAATATGTTTTTAAATTTAGTTTTTAAGAATTTCAAAATTTTCAGTATTTTTTTATATTCATCATGGGAATTGGAATACAGTTTTCTTTTAAAAAAATCCTTTATTTTTGAGATTATTACATCATTTTCTCCTATTCTTCTACTTAATAAACCCTCCCATATGTCTCTATTTTCTCTCTTTCAAATTAATAGCCTCTTTTTTCATTAATTGTTGTTAAATGTATAATTACATATGGATATACATATATATTCCT
Organism: Psammomys obesus; assembly: GCF_907164565.1. Lineage (NCBI taxonomy): Eukaryota > Metazoa > Chordata > Mammalia > Rodentia > Muridae > Psammomys > Psammomys obesus. Next base: position 2,126,005 of record NW_026585580.1, on the reverse strand, counting down.
GTATATAAACTTGTCAGTCTGGTTGATGTTACTTGTATGCATACTTTCAGGAATGACCATTTGGTATTAGATACTCAATTTTGGGGTGCCCTTTCCTGGGGAAGATGATTTCTCCCACTATCTAGGCACCTCCAGAGTTTATGGTATTAATTGACCCTAGGCTCAGGATGATCAAATGATAGAGCTCTTCTTAGTTGATAAGGTTTGCTCTGCTTTCTTTTATTCTGATCATTCATCTTTGCCAGGACATACAGAGGCAGCTTCTAGTCTTTCCTGCTACTTATAAGTCTGGTGCTAAATATACTTAACCTATATTTAACTCTTTGAGGACACCACAAAAAACGTGAATCAACTAAGCAGAGCTCATAGAGACTGAAGTGACAATCACAGAGCCTTCATGGTTCTGTTTGTGCTAGGCCCTCTGCATATATGTTATATTTTGTACTTGGTGTTCTTGTGAGTCTCCAAATAGTGGAAGTGAGGGTGCCTCTGACTCTTTTGCCTGCTCTTGGGACCCTTTTCCTCCTCCTGGTTTGCCTCATCCAGTCTTGATATGAGGGTGTGTGCCTCATCTTACTGCATCTTGTTATGCTGTCTTCAGTTGAACTCACCGTGAAGCCTGTTATTTTCCGAAAGGAAACAGAGGAGCAGTGGATCTGGAAGAAGAGAGAAGTTTCAGGGGTGGTGATGAAGAGGGGAATGGAGGGAGAAGAGGCTGCAGTTGGGGTGTATTGTATGAGATAAGAGTAAATAAAAAGAAAAAAGAATAAGGAATAATGTGTTATTATAGAGTTTTAAAATACATTGGCTTTGAGTTTTTCAATTTTATGTACAAGGAAACAAAACCGAGTGTTATGATAAATAGAAGTAGGCATGTAGGAGAAGAAATTTAACATCTAAAAACAAGTTTTCTGTAAAAATGAGCAGAAGCAATGGGTTACAATTAAGCGACATTTGGCTTTGAATGAGACAGCAAGGATTGATCTTTTATACTTATTTCAGTCAATATATATTTGGCATAATTCCTAAAAGATTTTGGCTAGAAACAAAAACCTGCAAAGAGGTCTATGTTTAAATACCATAGTTGTGACATAAACTGACAAATGCCAGGCCCTTCTGTCTGTCACTTTCCCAGGCAAAGAAAACAAAGCAGAGATCCAAGGAAGGAGTGGCAGGAACACATAATTTTCTGGCTTTTGTCATTATGTCACGCACTGTGCTTCTTTTAAGATAGGCTTTTTTTTCTATTTCATACAATCCTCTCATAGACCTGGGGTGGGTGACAAGAAGCCTAGAAATTAAAAAAAAAAATAAATAAAAAATAAAAATAAAGACAGTGAAGAAATTTAAAAATATATCCTTTAATCAATCATGTTATGTGGCATGAGGCCTGTCAAGTGTGGGTGGAATGCTATTGTTGTGAGAGGGCCTGGAAGGGGAAGGGAAAACCTCAGCCTTTAATCAGCAACAGTTGGGCTTTGATCTGATGGATGTCAAAGCTGGAGCTTTGCAGCTGATCCCTATCTCAGGACCATTTGTAGCTGACAAAAGTATAAGAAACAGGAGGTAAGAGGTTGGAAAGGAAACACCGGTAGCAAGTAGCACAAAACACTCCAAACGGAGGTTTGGCTATTTTAAATCCAGTGTTTGTTTCCAGTGTTTGAAGATGACCTGTCAGGACGGGGTTGATATGATTATGACCATGGAAGGACAGAAGTGGGAAGGACACTCGCCTTCCCTGGAGCGCTCTTTGGATTCGATTACTTCAAGTCCCATTGTCCAACATGGGCCTCAAAGTAATAAAAGTTTACACAGTGTGGGTTCAGGTTTGCCACCTGCACGAATGAAGTTCTCACCTGGACTTTGACTCTAAGACAGTGAATCCTATGGATTTCAGTTAGACACTGTATCCATGATTATGATACAGGACCATAACGGTCATAAGCAACAGAATAACATCAAGCTAAGTTAGGGTATTTATTGCTTTATCTTTCTGAAAATGTCAGGTATCTGAAACCAGAAGCAGACAGGTCACCAAATGACATCATTGGGATGTGATCTTTGCTTTGTTTGGTATCCTTTGGTTCTGCTTTTCTATGTTTCTCATCTCAGCAGACGGTTTTCTTCTATGTACTGGCAAATGTGGTAGTTAGCAGTTCAGGATTATGTCTTAATAGCTCATTAATGTCAACATTAAGAGACTATCTCTTTCTAAAAGACCCATCAGAAATTTTCACTTATCCTTCTTGAACCAATCATCACTGCTGAGTGTGGGAGAAATGATCATTCAGTCTGTGTCCAGTTCCTGTTTTGGGAGTGAGGTTTGGGCTGGGTAGGATGGAGACCTGTCTTGAACCCACACAAACAGAAGACTGAGTGTGAGGAAACTATATGCCTACGGAAAATGACCAACATAGCCATCCAGCTTTACCATCTCTGCTATAACCCACACTCTTTATTCTCAAGGTGTCTCCAGACCCATGAGGGAAAATACCCATATGTAAATAGTTAAATATGAATTGCAGTTAGAACGTTTAAGCAGTATCTTCAAGGTACAAATATCTTATTTAAATGTTCTCTGAAAACATACATATACAACACACATATACAAACCCACACTGTTCTCACAAATCTTATCAATCAAGGGTTAGTTTCCACTCTTCAAATTTTTAACAAAAAGTGTTTAGAAAAGTTAACAGAACACAGATCTGTATGACCAGACCATATTGGCTAGAGAATCACTGTATTATGGTCAAGGTCCTAATACAGGTAATAGATGTCTTTACACAGCATCTTAACTGAGAAGCAGAAGGATCTGTTGGTGTTTGCTCAGCTGAAGCAGAACAATCACAGAATAGATGGAAAAGGGGATATTTAATATAAAGAAATCCAAATTGTGGCAGAGTTTAGTATTCAAGGGCTGGCCAGTAAAAAGCAGAAAGACTAAAGACTGAAAGCATTAAGACTGAGCTAGAAAGCTCAAGAATGTACTCTTCAAGCTTTATTGGAAAGGCTTCATGTCCTGGCTCATTGGATAGCGGAGAAGTCAATATACTGCCACATGAAAGAACTTGCTGGTGACATGCTCTTTAGAGAGCCAAGGGAAGTTGTTCATGGAAGTCTTGGTTGTGTAATAGTTTCCCCTGAGATTGAAATATCCTGCCCTCCTTAAACAAGATGACAAAGTACTCAAAATAACTTCAGGAACTCCTTGAAACTGACAAAATTCACAAGGCCCCTCCCTGACAGAATAAGCAATAAAAACTGAGAGTCCCTCTCAGACAAGAAAAGCTTCAGAGAAGACTCTGAAACCAGACTAGCTTCCTGAAAGAAGTAGAAACCAGCAGGTTAGACCAAATGAGGGAATCTGAAGAGGTTAGACCAAATGAGGGAACCTGGAAGGGACACTGTCTAACCTGCTGAGCTGCCTGCAGGCTGTGAGGTATGGTCCAGGTTTCCCGGCTTTTGAGAGCCGTCACCCATGCTGGGATGGGCTTTGACATGCTCCTGTAACTTCTTACTCATACTCCTGTAAAGTAATCCCAGTAAAAACTCTGATTCACCAATCTGGACTTTGGTGGTATCTACACTTTGTTCTATCTTGGGCTTCCTATTCGGGGTGAGTAGACCCACGTGTGGCATCTCCCGAGAGAAAGTTTTGTCACACAACTCTCTCACAGGAGGGAGGCCGCAACGAAAGCACACGTGGATGTGCTTTCTGGTATCACTGCCACTCTGCCCTTCAGGACCTGAGCACATCGGGAGTCATAAATGCTATAAGAATTAGAGATGTTCTGCCACACACAATCTCATAGGAGCTTTTGGCTGAGGAGTATTGAGTACTATGCACAACAAAGACTGGACGCCAGCACTGCAAACACTTCAGAAGAGAGGTCCTGGAGAAGCTGGGAATGCAGCAGGAGGCTGCCAAGGGTGAGACCTCTTGGTTATGTCTCTAACATCTCATATCCATAGAGCTTCAGAGATGCAAAACATTCTTTTAATTTTTTTATTATTTGCAATTTATTAATTTTATATTCTGATTATTGCCCCTTCCCTCATCTCCTCCAGGTCCCACCCCCTCTCGTTCTTCTCCCCATCCCCTTCCCTTAGTCCACTGAAAAGGGGAGTCCTCCTCCTCCCCTCCTTATCTGACTCTAGCTTATCAAGTTTCATCAGGACTGCTTGGATCCTCGTCCTCTGTGGCCTGGCAAGGCTGCATCATCAGGGAGAAGTAGTCGAAGAGCAGGCAACCGAGTTCATGACAGAGGCGGCTCCTGCTCCCGTTACTCAGGAACCCATTTGAAGATTGAGCTGCCAGTTGGCTACATCTGAGCAGGGTGTCTCGATCCTCTCCATGCATGGTCCATGGTTGGTGCATCAGTTTCTCTAGGCCCCCCTTGACTCAAATATTTTTAATTTGTTGGTCTCCTGTCTCCTCTGTGTCCTTCTATCCCCCCTTTTCCCAAAAGTCTCCCTGTGCTCTGCCCAAAGGAGAAACATATTCTTAAAAGGCCCAGGTCCATTTTCATACAGCAAGAAGACAAGGTGAACTTGAAACTGAGACTCAATACATCAGGCAGAAGCTTCACATATGTTGACTTTGATGCCGCGCCTGTTCATGACCTTTGTTTCCCTTATTTTCCTGAATTTTCTCTTTTGGTAGAGATGGCGGGGATAAGCACATAGCTCTGTCTCTCAGGCAGTGGGGTATATGCACTGCTGTTCTAAGCATCACTGTAAGGGAAGAAAGTGAGAAAAGGCCAATCGGAGTGAACGTTGGAAGCAGGAATCAAGTTTCAGTTGTTATTTATTCTGTAAAGTATTTTTAGTAACAAGAAAGTTCTTTACAGTAGAGAGCTTGACTTTGGGCTTGCAGAGCTGGCTCACGGGGCGGACGTGCAGACCTGAGTGTGAATCTCCAGGACTAACGTAAATGTCCGACATGGCCCCTTGTGTCACTAACCCCAGTGTTGGGATTGAGGGGAGGTGGAGACATGCAGACACAACACAAAAGGTTCAGTTTGAAGCTCCAGTTTCCACAGAACCCCTGGAAAGATGTACTGAATAAAAAAGCAAAGTGAACACTACCTCCCTATTAGAACAGTCCACCCATTCATTGGCGTTTCTTCAGAGAAGCAATGATAATAAAGTTCTGTTCCCACGAGCTTCTTGAATTACTGAAGAGCTTTACATGTTGTGCTTTACATGTTAACTGGCATAGGCTGACTTTAATTACAATACTCTGGTTAAATTAGTAATGGATTTTTGGTTGTTTTTTTAAATTACAGACACATTAAATATGTTTTGAGATCACGACATATTCTAATAAAATAGAGGATCATGTTGTTTCTTACACTGCAGTTTTGCCTCTTCTTAAATTGCAAAAAACCCAAGTTATTATTTATATTCTTTATAAAAAAGACTCATCCGAAGTAGAAATGCTAATATTTTGTATACTAAATTTATACTATCAATTTTTCAAAATCAAATTGTACCAAATTGGGCATTTTCTATTAAAGTTTTTTTTTTTTTCTTAATTATTAGATGCAACTGGAAATATTACTTTGGCCACCAGATGGAGCCAGTATTATTTCAGAAATGATATGGATAGTGATAATTTCCACTTTTTTTTCTTTTCCATTTTCTACCAATCCAGGGGTTTTATATTTGATTCTGAGACTGCTGAAGGATTCCAGAATTTTAGCTCTATAACGGAATAAATTCTCATCAACTGGAAGCTCTGTCCATCATTTCCTACAAAGACGCATCTAAAGTTTTTTGTTGTAAAATGAAGGGATTGTTTAAGACTGCAGTGGATGCCTGCAGTGGAATCCGATATCACAGGCTGCGAATGTTCTGCCAGTGCTGGTCAAAGGCCATTGTGGCATCTAGAAGGCATTCTTTGCTGCTTCATTTTTCATAATCATAGAGGTCAATGCTGTTGTTATACATGAGAATTTAAGTTATATATTAGGAACAAGAGGTATTAATTAAGATATCAAGATGAGAGTCAAAAGACTCTTAAATGGCATCTATTCTAAAAGCCTACTGAATCTGTACAGAGAAATGTTGAACAATGTTGGAAGAATGTAAATGTATGTGCACAAGAAGGGAGTCTGAGGCTTCTTCCAGGTCTGAAGTTAATTCCCATCCAGCAGACCTACAAGTTTTCACAAACGCTGAAGTTACTTGTAAACGTTTGAATGTGTGAAAATTATAATGCATCGAAATTAAACTTCTAAAAATGTGATACTCAGAACAACTTTTAGTATATAGAAGAAAACACCCCCTCCCTTTAGTGAGCAGTAAAAAAAAAAACAGTAACTATCTTATGTTGCCTTGGGTTATGCCTCTGATTTTACTGCCCGCCTATTAATATAATAATAAGTCTTCCAAATGTTGATTTGTATGTTTGTGCACGCATGTATGTATGTATGCATGATGAACATACATCCATATATGTTGTGTATGCATATGTGTTTCGTGTTTTAGCCACATACTCTGGTCATGTCAAAACAGATGTCTAATCTGAGCACAGTGTTACTGGTGAACAGGACATTGTCACTGAGAGCAGATACGCCCAACAGAGCAATAGGAAATGGTTAATTTATAACAAAGCTGAGGTATCAACTTCCGAAGATTGTCTGTGCGGGTGGCCAGGTGATGAGGAGCTCAGCAACCTTACAGAGCTTGTAACTCCAGGGAGTGGAATTCACACAATTAGTCTGAGCCTGTAGTGTGATAATGGATTTGACAAAATGATTTCATGGATAGGAGGCCAAAAGGGAAGCTGTGGGGTGAACAATAAGAGAAGTTGAGTGTTTGATGGCTAAGCTTAATGGGCATAGTTTTGAAGTAGCATGTGGTTCCCAGGTGGCTATCAATCTTAATATAAAAATAGTGGTTTGCTGTTGCTAGGATTATATCTAAATAGAATTGTGCATTGATTAGGCTAATGGAATATAAATACCATTCTATAAATGTGAAATTGGGGCATGAGAAATAATGGAAAGGAAGAAAGAAATAAAGAAAGAAAGAAAGATAGATAGAAAGAAAGAAAGAAAGAAAAAGAAAAGAAGTAAATCCAGTGGCTGAGAATATTGACCCAGGAGTGAAACAGAGTTGTTAGCCAACACTGCCCTTCCTAAGCTTTTTTTTTATTTTTCCAGTTCTCAATGTCTCCTCCTCTTACCGAAAAAGAGCAAAAGTGATATCCTTGTAAGAAGTTCTTAGGAAGGATATCCAATCTCAGGCTATTTCTTACAACAAAGAAGAACTCAGAGGAGATGGATAGAAGGTAGGAATGCTTTCTGTGCCTTCATGCTAAGTCTGCTGGGGGACGCATATGGGGAAGTACCATCTTCTGGACATGCGTTATTAAGTGGCTTGCAAAGGCTTTCTTGTTCAATGGCAGGGATCCTTCAGAATGATGTTCTAGGAATGGAAGTGAGCATGAAAGTCCCACCACAGCTTTCTTACGGCCTGTAGGGTAGGCTAAGGATTGTCTCGCTGTGGGCATTTCCTTGATAAAGAACTTTTATCTGCAGAAGAAAGTTGCAGATTATCTGTTAGAAATACAACCATGCTTAAAGCAGTGTTTCTAAACATTCTCGACTTCTTGCAAAGATATTTGCTTTACTCAGAAGGTAGATGAAACAATAAATAGATGGGAGGTTTTAGCCTTTGGACAGATACTGTGCCATGGGTAACAATCAGATTGTAACAGAGGTTCAGGGAGGGGTGCTGGCCAAGTGATAGCTCAGCAACTGCTCATATGAAGGGGGTGTGTGAGCTGGCTTGAATAGCAGTTCCTGAACTTAAGTCTTAGTCTTTTAGAAATACGAGAAAAAAAATTGTGATATCATCTTGGAAATAGGAGATTGAATTTAAGACCTTGAAAAAAAAAAACCAATATATTTTCCAGTTCTAAAAGTGGACATGACCAATAGCACACTGAAGTCACATGTTCCTGGAACACATCCAGGTTTTTGTACTCTCACAGAAAAACACCAAGGGCACCTAGGAAAGTGGTTGATTCCATACCCTAGACCTAGATGATAGAAAACTCGGAATGAACAAAGAACATTGCATAGTTTTGAGAACTTAGTAAGACTTTGTTTGATTAGCTTGATAATTTGATTAGAATGAAAGAAAGTAAGTGAGCAATCTATGAAACCTCAGAAAGACACTATGTCTTGTCATCTAGGAGGGGAAACCTCAGGGGTACTTCTAATAATATGATTAGAGCAAAGCACACGTGAACTTTTGTGTTGGCTTACAGGCATTCCCACTAGCCTGCCTTTCGTGGCCATGGCAACCTCTGACATCATTACCTGCCACTGCCACCAGGTGTGCCACCGGTGTGCCAGCTGTGTGCCTGATAAGAGGACCCTGCCAGCCTTCCAGGCTGCCTTACACTCTCACTCCCTCTCTCTGTCTCTCTTTGTCATGGGTGTTGTTCTCTCTCCTTCCTTGCCCTCTCTCCCCCTCCCCCTTTCCCACAATAAACCTCCTTTATACCAGATCTGTTGTGTGGTGTACTAATCATTATTATAACACTTTGAAAACATAATGGGCCAGGTCTATACAGCAGGCTGCGTTGAATTTTAGTGAACATGCTGTTTTAAACAGTACAGAGAGAAAGATTCTCTGTTGTAAGAAGCTGAAAAGAAAGCATGAAACTTAAAAAGCACAGTGACTTATAAAGTCTAGCTGAGAAAAAAACAAGCAATGCACCAGATAGCTGATTGGTAGATTATAACCCTTTTACCTTGCAAGAGGTAGTGAGACTTCCCACCCCAGGGCTGGCTGGCTGGTTGCCTAATCTTGGAGCATCAATATCCTGAAGAGTTCAATGAGGTGGGAAAGTAGGTCAGGTCAAAAATCTCAAGCAAAATAATGATGAAACAGCAAATAAGACATATTGAGTAAGACAAATCCAGGGCCTTAATGTTTCAAAATAAATATAAACACAGGGATAAATTTTATTTTCACTGTGTCTGTATACATTTTGCTTCTCAGTTTTGGAGTGTAAGAATAGTCAAAATAAGGGATCATGGTAGATTTTTAATCATTGTTTAAATAATTTAAGAGATCTTAAGACTTCAATCGATGTTTAACTGTTTAATAGGTTTATTTATTAATAAATTTTAGTAATCAGCATAAATATGTTTAAAACGTTGGACACTAGATAAAAGTAGTGGTGGATGTTTTTATGAGAAGTAAAAACCTTCCCAGGTAGAAATTAAACTACCTAATAATTAAATTCATAGGATCACTGGCTTGGAGACTAACTCAGCCCCAACACTGAGAAACAGGACCACAAAGAGAGGAGGCTCACTCCCTTTCTCTTGTTAATTTCCTGCTTCTCTTCCATCTGAATGTACAGCTTGATGTTTGTAGGGCATTTTAATTCATGTACCAGAAGCTGCCCTTGTTCCAAGGCTCATGCTTGATTCATCATCCCAACCGACAGTACATTTACTCTTTCTTCTCTCTCAATTTTTTCCCCTTGGAGTGTAAAGATTTTCATCCCTGAGCACTGATTAACAAGAATGTTGGTGTTTCCTTTGTCATCTGATCAACCTTCATTTTCATAGGAGAGCCCTCTAAAAAAGCAAGTGAGTAATTTTCTTTTTTTGTAATGCCCCTACTGTCATTCCTGAAGTTTGGTCATCAGAGCGGGCTTCAAAGGGTTAGAAATTATCTTCAATAAAGATCTAACTATTTTTGCTTTAAGTCTTTATTTGGCCAAGGAGACTTTTTTTTCCCCCCAATGGCCACTAGCAAGCCTTGTGTGCTGCAGAATATATTTAGGAATTGTAGCCACCCTGGGTTCTGAAGTCACCGGAGGAAAAAGAGTGGAAAGTAAAAATAAAAAAGCAGAAAGTAAAAATAAATAAATATAGTGGAAGTTAAACAAGTCCTATTATTATTTACACAGTAGTGAATAATGGGCAAAGTTAAGCCAAAGAAAACAAGCAAACCCCCCTCTCCACCAAACATGCCAACAGCCAGAAACAAGGACAGCACGGGCTGGTGGAGGAGAGAAGCCTGACTCCTCTGTGTGCTTCTGCCACTGTCTGTTGTGCAGCGATTTCCTCTGAGGTAAAATGTTCACTATTGGAAGGAACCCCTTTAAGACTCACCATTAAGAATGCTCTAAATGAATGCTCCTAGAACTCAAAAAGTAAGCAATACAGAAGCTTCAGGGGGTCCCTGTAAAGGACCCGCTGCACCAGACTTTTTCTCCACCAGCTTAAGTAAGAAGTAAGGAATGCTGAGAGACAGGCTCAGATAAGCAGACCTGCCTGGGAGAGACCAAGACCAACTTGACTCTGCAAGACAGACCAGTTGCATGGAAGGGGTTCAGACCAATTGACCTGCTTGTAAGCTGGGCAGTGAGGTCCAGGCTTCCAGCGTTCATGAACTGCCATCCATACTGTGGTCCGTTTTGGGCGATGCAGCTGTATTTGAGTTATGGGGATGACTGAAACAGTTGAGCAACCACTCCCAGTCTTCCTACAAGTAAATCCAGTAAAACTCATCGGTTTACCAAGTTGGGTGCTCTTGGTATCAGTTTTCTATCTGGGATGATGAGTAAACTTTTTTTTTTTTTTTTTACATCCCTTCAGGAGTAGTATCACACAACACCAACAAAGCATGTGCAGATCCTGAGGTCTGAACATCTCCTGCCAAGATAGCATATCAGGACTTTTAAAGGTCACACTGAGGATTAAATGAGGTTGTGTTGTGTGGAATGGCTGATACGGCACCTGGTACAGCAATTGTTAAATAGATGCCAGCCTCTCAGTGTGATTTTTATACACTCAGTCTAAAATGTTCTTTTTCACGATATCTTCAAGAAAATGAAATTTTTTTAGTTGTTTTTAATGTTAGATAGGACATCCGGCGCTTCAAAGTCTAGTTTCCTAGAAATAAAGTAATACAGTTGATAAAACTCCCTAAAATGTCTAAATGAGGCCAATTTTAGATGCTACTATAGTTTGATTATATAGAAATATTTGAATACTTGGTAAAGTTAGGACACACCCACAAGAACTGGCTGTCCCCAAAAAGGATCTTAGAAGTGGTTGGCTGTGGGAAAATTATACAACAGTAGAAACATAGGTTCCACTGGCCCATGTCTGGACAAGCAAGGACTGATCATCTCTCAGGGTTGTGCTGAGAGTATATATGCTTTTGGAAAGACTTAAGTGTACGGTAGAAAAACAGCCGATTCGCAATGAACACAGTGATGGTCAAAGGGACAAGACTGCTAGCTCCTGCATTTTTCACCTCATGCCACCTTGCTCTGAAGCAAGCCTGATGACCGGTGAAATCGTATTCTGCTTTTCACTTGAATACAAAACAAAGAAAGGTAACTGGCTGATAATGGCCACTTGTTTGGTGATTGCTGGATACCAGATGTTGAAGAAGCAGGATCTTACTCAGTAGCTTCACCAAGGTTCTTCACAGCCAGAATCACCTGAGGGCAGATTTACCATGGAATAAACTGGAAAGCAAAATGATTATGGAAGAAAACATGATTACTAAGAGGCAGGGCCAGGTTTTGTGTTGTTTTAATGTTATCTATAGCTTCTTTCTTGGCAGCTATGCCTTCCCTTTCCTGCATATCACACATACACAGAGTTTCAAAAAGTTTTTTCCTAGTCCTTCAAAATACATACATATTATTAATTTCTAGCCTTTCTATTTCCATGAAGTCACCATCTTGCACTTGCATTTTGCTACTGTTCTTGTACTTTCAATAGCTCATGGATGATCTCTAGTTTTGACCTTGTGTCTTTTCCCAGTATTCACTCCCTTTTCACCTCGGCCTCCAAGAAATTCTCCACATCTTTCTGCAGTTGCTTCATCCATGAGCTGATCTTTTTTTTTTTTTTTTCCAAAGGAGGCCTGCAAACTCCCTTAGTCACTTCTCAAGTATCATTGCTCATTAAAAACTTAACCATTCAAGTTAATGACATCGTACTTGTGGTTTGAATGAGAATGCCCCTATTAGACTCTGACTTTTGAATATTTGGTCCCCATGTGGCAACATGTCTTCATAGCTTTAAGAGGTATGGGCTTGCTGAAAGAAATATGCCATGGGGAGGAGTGAGGGAGAGACTGTGTGGTTTCAAAACCCCATACCATTCCTGTACTTGCAAAGCTCTGTGCTTACAATTCCCAGTGGGAGCCTTTAGCTTCTGTTCCTGCTGCCAAACATTGCTCCATCATCATGGAGTCTACTCTCTGTAACCATAAAATTCAATAAATTCTTTTTTCTACAGGTCTCCTTGGTGTTGGTGTTTTGTCATAGCTGTAGAACAATAACTAATATACTAAACACCAGTACACTAAACCATCCTAATTATTTTAATATAATATTTGTATTTGTTATTTGGGAATTTCCTTTTTTAAAAATTACCAGTTTTTTTTTTTGTTAATTCACTTTATATCATTGTTGTAGCCCTATCCTTCCTCCCCTCCAAGTCCCACCCTTTTTTCCTCCTTACTCCCCATTTCCTCAGGAAAGGGAAGCTCCCTTTCCCATCAACCCAAGCTCATCAAATTGCATCAGGACTGAGGCTGTTCTCTTCCCTTGTGGCCTGGCAAGGCAGTCCTGCAAGAGGAAACTGATCAAAAAGCTGGCACGAGAGTCCCTGTCCAATGCAGTCCCTACTTCTCTTACTGGAAGACCCGCAAGAGGCCTAAGCTGCCCATCTGCCACATCTTTATAGGTGGACTAGGTCCAGTTCTTGCACGGTCCTTGGTTGATGCTTCAGTCTCAACAAATCCCTCTGGGCCCTGGTTAGTTGGCTCTGTTGGTCTTCTTGTGGAGCTCCTGTCACCTCCAGGTCATTTTCTCTTTCCTCCCACTTTTTCACAAGACTCCCTATGCATCGCCTAATGTTTGGCTGTTAGTCTCAGCATCTGTTCTGAGGCTCTGCTGGGTAGTGCCTCTCAGAGGACAACTCTGTCATGCTCCTGTCTGCAAGTCTAGCTGAGATTTGTTCATAGTGTCAAGGGTTGGCAACTCTCCAATAGGGTTTGTCTTTGTTTAGGTCAGACATTGGTTGGATATTTCTTTGATCTCTGTTCTATCTGCTCTATCTTTATCCCTGTACATCTTGTAGGCAAGGCAAATTTTGGTTTGAAGTTTTTGTGGGTGGGTAGTGATCCTCTCCTTCTGCTAGGAGACTATAAGTAAGTAGGTATCCTCTTCAGTTTCCTTGGCCTCTGCTACTAGGAATGTCTGCTTGAATCCTCCTCATATACTTGCAGGAGCCTACCCTGACTTAGGTCTCCAGCTTGTCACAGAGATACTCACACTCTTAGATTCTCTTTTCTCTATAGTCCTTCTGTCCTCTCGCCCTTGCTCTCTCCAGATTAGTTCTCCACTCTCTTAACTCTCTGTGCCCCACCCCCTACGTTGTACTCTCTCTTAAGCCACTACCTCTGTTTATTTTATCTCCTTTTTCAAGTGAGATCTATGCATCCTCCCTTGGGTCCTCTATCTTACTTATCTTCTTTGAGTCTGTGTCTCCTAGTATGCTTATCCTGTTCTATGTGGCTAAAATCCACTTACAAGTAAGTACATACCATGTGCGTCTTTCTGTCTTTATGGGTCTCAGTTTCCTCACTTAGGATGATCTTTTCTAGTTCTATCTATTTGCCTGCAAATTTCATGATTTCTTTGTTTTTAAGAGCTGAGTAGTATTCCACTGTGTAAATGTACCACAGTTTCTTTATCCATTCTTTGATGGTGGGGCACCTAGGTTGCTTTTAGATTCTAGATATTGTGAATGAAGCTGCTATGAACATAGTTGAGCAGCCTTGTTGTATGGTGGAGTATCTTTTGGGTATATACCCAGTAGAGGTATAGCTGGTTCTTGAGGTAAAGCTATTCCCATTTTTCCACGATAGAGCCAGATTGATTTCCAAAATGACTGTATAAGTTAACACCCCCATCAGAGGAGGGTTCCCCTTTCTCCACAGCCTAGTCAGCATGTGTTGTCCCTTGAGTTTTGATCTTAGCCATTCTGACAGTCATGAGATGGAATCTCAGAGTAATTTTGATTTGCATTTCCCCGATGACTAAGCATTTCTTAAATTGCTTCTTGGCCATTTGAGATTCCTCTGTTGAGAACTCTCTGTTTAGTTCTGTGCCTGAGTTTTTCATTGATTTATTTTGTTTATTGGTGCTTGATTTCTTGAGTTCATTATATATTTTGGATATTAGCCCTTTGTTGGATGTAGGATTGGTGAAGAACTTTTCCCAATCTGTAGACTGTGGTTTCATTCTATTGACAGTCCTGTGTGTTACAGAAGCTTTTCAGTTTCAAGAAATCCCATTTATTAATTATTGATTTTAGAGCCTGAGCTGTTGGTATTCTGTTCAGAAAGTTATCTCCTGTACCAATGAGTTCAATATTCTTTCCCACTTTCTCTTCTAGTAGATTTAGTGTATCTGGTATTATGTTGAGGTATTTAATCCACTTGGATTTGAGTTTTGTGCAGGGAGGTCAGTATGGATCTATCTGCATTTTTTTCTGCATGTAGACATCCAGGTAGACCAGCACCATTTGTTGAAGATGCTATCTTTTATCTATTGTATGTTTTTGGCTCCTTTGTCAAAAATCAAGGTGTGTGGGTTTATTTGTGGGTCTTTGATTTGATTCCATTGCTCAACACATCTATTTCTATGCCAGCACCATGCAGTTTATTACAATTTCTCTGTAGTATAGCTTAAGATCAGGGATGAAGATATCTCCAGAAGTTCTTTTATTGTATAGGATTGTTTTAGCTATTCTGGGTTGATTTTTTTTGTTTGTTTGTTTGTTTTTGTTTTTCCATATGAAATTTTGAATTGTTTTCTCAAAATCCGTAAAGAACTGTGTTGGTATTTTGATGGGGATTGTGTCAAACCTGTAGATTGCTTTTAGTAAGGTAGCCATTTTTATTATGTTAATCCTACTGATCCATGAGCATGGGATGTTTTTCCATCTTCTTATATCTTCTTCAATTTCTTTCTTCAGAGACTTGAAGTTCTTGTCATACATGTGTTTCACTTGCTTGGTTAGAATTACACCAAGACACTTTATATTATTCATGGCTATTGTGAATGGTGTAGTTTCTGTAATTTCTTTCTCAGCCCAGTTGTCATTTGTGTACAAGAGGGCAATTGAGTTCATGTCAGAGACAGCCCTGTTGAACTCAGTGACTGGCTCTCTGATCACCTCCCCCTGGGGAGAGTGCAGCTGTACCCAGGTTACAGAGAAAGACAATGTAGCTACTCCTGATGAGACCTGATAGGCTAGGGTCAGATGGAAGGGGAGGAGGGCCTTCCCTATCACTGGACTTTGGGGGGGGGATGGGAGGAGATGAGAGAGGGAGGGAGGGACTGGGAGGGGATGAAGGAGGGAGCTACAGCTGGGGATACAAAGTGAATAAATTGTAATAATTTTTTTTTAAATGGTGGCCTTCAAAAGGAAAAGAAAAGAAAGAGGGTTACCAATATTATCTCCAGGACTTACTGCAGTAGGCCCTCTGGTTTCTGGTGGTGTCATATGGCCCTGAGTTTTGTTGTTTGTGTTATGATAGCCTCTAGCCATCTGGTTAACCCTGGTGTTTGCTAGCCTGGTGGTCCCTGTGCTGGCTTCACTGTCTGTGTCCAAGGTGGGCCAGGCAGATGGGGAACAGGTGGAAAGATCATCAAGCTTGAGAGCTGCTCTGGCTCCACAAAGGCCTCCTTGGGATGGGGGACGGTAGGGCTTGGTCCTGCATCCAGCTCACCTTCACTGAGTTTACTGTCTCTGCTATGCTTGGTATCTGTGAGCCAGGGAGGCCAGAGAGGAGGAAATCCCCTTGAGAATTTCATATACTGTATTTTGGTAATATTTATTCCTCGTAGATCTACGTACCCCTCCCAACTTAGTGCCATTCATATGTATGTATGTATGCAAGTATGTATGTATGTATGTATGTATGTATGTATGTATGTATGTATGTATGTACTCACAGGTGTGGGTTCATCCATTGGAATATGGACAAGCTACGAGGGGCCACATCCTTGACTCTCCCTCCCCTTGCAATCAACTCCTGATAGCTCTCAGCTAGGGGTAGCACCTTGTAAGCCCCTCTCCTATCTATGTGAACTGGATTCATATTGTACAGGTCTTGTGTAGACTACTACAGCTTCTGTGAGTTTATGGAAACAACAGCCCTGTCATGTTCGGGAGACACTATTTCTTAACAGTTCTTCCCAATCTCTATCTCATAGAAAATATATTTCCTCACTTTGTGTGTGTGTGTGTGTGTGTGTGTGTGTGTATGTACTGTTGCTGTAGCCTCGCTTGTTCCCACTCGGTGCTGAGAGCATCCTGATCACTTATTCTTTGCACTTGGACTCGTGGTGAGACTCTGTGCTAACTCTCCTTTACTGTGAAGTCCCTGATCTGTTTGATTTATGGCCATCATATCAGCAACAGAGAACCCAAAGGATCAGACATGCTGTAAGAATACCCCATTTCTTCAGAGTCTTCTTGGATGAATAAAGTAAGGCCACAGTTCTTATTTCTAATCCAAACTCAATGGTTTATCAACGCCTTCTTGACAACCTCTCCACTGACATAGCAAAAGGTCTTTTATATAAGAGACAATTTTGACATAGCTGGACTCAGCTCTTTCCAGGTGATTTCTTGTTTCACTGTTTTCCCTGAAGTATTATCTTGCACTCCAGTTATGAAGGAAGGTCATATTTCATGGCATCCTATGAACATCTAAAATGTTAGTCCTCACAAACCATTGAAATATACCAGATGTCCACTGCTTTCTTCAAGCCAAAATTTCCTAATATCAAGACAACATTTTTTTTTTTTTGGTCAAAAATTTTGTTCAGATTTTGCATTTGGCAATAGAATTACTATACACACTAGAAACTATGTGGTTGCTATTGTGTATTTTTTTGCATATTTTGCAGATAAGAAAATGCCTTGTTCTCAAAGACTTTGGTTGTGTAAATTAACCAATTCATGTCTAATTGAAGTGAAGAAGCAAGAATAAGATAACAAACTCACCTACCCCCACCCAAATGCAAAAATAACTAAAGATTCTACTGTCTTTGTTCTGGCAGGCATAAAGGGCAAAACCAACCAAAGTCTCAAACAAACCTGGGAAGCATTCAATTTCAGTTATGGTTTATTTTTTTCCCAGTGTCTGCTTTGATAAGAGACAAATAACAAGACAAGCTTTAGTACATAGTGAAAATATCTAGGCAAGTATAGTGGGTATTTGCTGTTTGTTTTTCTGTGTTCTACATCTTCTTTTTTATTTTATTTTATTTTTTTTTCAGACAACACATGACATGGCTGACAATGTTCTTTTTCACGTGGGGAGAAAACGAATTGCTTGAACTGTATAATCACAGTATTCTCTCTTTCTGGACACAGATCTGTTCTGTTGCTAATATGCAACCCAAATAAACACAGCATCCGTTGGACAGAGTCATGTAGACACTGGGATGAGGCCTGAGATGTCTTTCTGCGATGCTAGATAAGGAGAGAGGCTTGAGGCTGGTGGGACTGGTGACCGTCTTCTCGGATGAAGAGAAATGCCTCAGGCTTAAACCGTCACTGAGCGAAGTACACAAAGAAGGCAGAACAGTATAAATTTTTCTAATTTGAATTTCCAGAGAAGGCTGTTGCTAAAGTCAGCTTGCTCTTCTCTAGGCCTCTCAATTATATGAGCCAAAGGAATTTATCTCCTCTGTTTTAAGTGGCTAGTATAATTTGGTATTTCTTTCTCCTTTGACCTAAAGAGTCCCAACTAGTGAATCAGAATTCCACATCAACATCTCCTCAATTGCCTGAGATCTTGTTTTATAACAAATAAAATTCATATGCAAAAATCACTGTAGAATGGTTCTCAGCCTGTGGGTCACAACTTCCACAGGGGTCACATATCAGATATACTGCACATCAGATATTTACATTAAGATTAATAACAGTAGCAAAAGCACAGTGATGGAGTAGCAATACTTTTTTTTTTGGTTGGGGGTCACCACAATACAAAGAACTATTTTAAATGGTAGCAGCATTAGGAAAGCTGAGAATCGTTGCTCTAGAACAATGAAGAAATTCAATTATGCTTAACTTCATGTTCTTCTTTGTCTTTCCTTCCTTCTTCCCTGTTTTTTTCTTTCCCTCTCATATTTTATCCAAAAAGGATTAATGAACTGTAGCCACCACATCAGAAGGTAAATGTTATTAACAGATATTCAATGTCAATAATTACAACTTCAAATTTTATGACTCTTTTTCAATCACCAAGAGAGCTAAATAAAGTAGTATTTACCCCCAAATGTCCTACTACTTGGTTAACACATATTTTCCCTAAAGAGTGAGTCCCTTTTTGTGTGTGTGTGTGTGTGTGTGTGTGTGTGTGTGTGTGTGTTTTGAGGGGGAGGCTACTTTGTACTTACTAGTTGTACTTTTTGACCTCATTGTAGCCTATCTGACAATTAGTTTTATTATCTGTAGTGAGAATTACCGTATCTTCACCAAGAATGCACACACACATTACCTACATGCATACACACATATGAACACACACACACACATACACACACTACTTACACACATACACAAACACATATTGTCTACTCACACATGCACACATGCTTTCTACACATATGCGCACATGCACAGACTGTTTACACATACACCATCCATATCCACATATACAGCCTACACACATCCTCACACACTGCCCACACACGCATACACACACCACCTTTACACATACACACTTGTACTGTCGACATCCATATACACTCATACACATAATATCTACACACATACACACATACATACATATGCACATACTGCCTACAGGCACACACACACACACACACACACACACACACACACACACACACAGCCTTTTCTGGGAGTAGGTGTTCAGTAAATGGTAGTTATTTTTGTATTATCACTATCACATTACTTTCACCCGCTATATTTAGATTCTGGAAGGAGAAAGGCATAAGAAGGTATTCTTACTCAGTCTTTAAGAATAGCTAAGGAAAGTAGGACATTGCTAAGTAAGCAAGAACACTTGTGTCTCTTTCTCATGCCTACATTAGCAATAATATGAATAGTCAACAAGATTTTCTTTTATGGGGCACTCCATATTTTCTATCCTTAAGCTAGTGCTTCCTTATTTTCTACTCCTGATTTTAAAGAGCCTGACAAAAAGATAAAAACCAGTGGTGTGTGAGAGCACCAGTACTAAAGGGCTATAAGAAAGCCTTCTTACTTGAAAGTTCACATACCTTTCTGAGAACAGAGCAAACCAAGCTTTACCAGGTTAACCAGATATCTGATTGCAGATGTCCCTGACGTGAGTATTTTACTGGTTCTGGTAAAAGTATACATTATTGTGTCATTATTTCCATTCAAGATACATATTTTTAAAACTTTAAATATGCAAAGTACACAGTCAGGAAGGATGGGAGGAAGCTGGGATCAGAATATTCAGAAAGCATCACCTAACATTATATTATCAGCTTTTCTCAGGCTGAGCATTTCTGGTTTGTTTAATATTTCAACGATTCAATGACACACACACACACACACACACACACACACACACACACACACACACACACATATATATTCATGCCAATAGCAACATTGATCCTTAAAAATACCCGAATAGATTAAAATGGGAGGCTATTGTAATAATGCACCTTGGCCTTAAAATAACCTTTTATCTTTCTTATGTTAGGTATTCAAATAAAACCAATGTCTTCTTTTGCACAGGCTCAGGGCTTTATAGAATGCTTTTATGTGGGTTTTAATGTGTGTTACAAGTTATTTTTCTGTAAAATACTAATTGACAATGTTTGTGCTCATCTCTCTTTCTGTTTTAAATTTGTAAAATTTGCAGCCCTGTTTTTTAAAATATTTTGCCAAAGGTCACAAAGCTACTCAAGGACACGCTCCTTGAGAATTTGTGCAGCACTTTTTTGCCATGTCGAAATTCAAGTGTGGCTGTTGCTGTTCTTGCTTATTTCTTTTAATTTCTTGAATTTCAGTGTTGTCATCTGGTTAAGAAAGTCTTACTCAGTGCAGCCACTCCTGATGAGATCTGATAGACTAAGATCAGAAGGAAGGAGAGGAGGACCTCCCCTATCAGTGGACTTGTGGAGGGGCATGCGTGAAGAAGGGGGAGGGAGGGTGGTATCAGGAGGGGAGGAGGGAGGGGCTTATGGGGGATACAAAGTGAACAAAGTATAATTAATAAAAAATAAAAATAAAAAATAAAAAACGAAAGTCTTACTTTCAGTGAATGCAGGAAAATCCCTTGTTTTCATCTGAGGGAAGAAAAGCTGATTGATTTTTCTACTGGATCTGGCTCCTACGAGATACCAATTGCTTCATTATCTTTCAATATGCAGAAACTATTTGTGAATTAGTAACAGCTCATGAGTTAAGTAAGCCTCTGTCATGGAAACAACAACAACAAAAAAACCTCAGGTAAATGAAACATGGGGATAGGTTTGCTTGAGCGCATTGTTTCATCTTTGCTTCTGGATATTAATAACTCTACTCTAAGAAATGTGGGCTATCACCAAAAGCGAAAAAAGGGGAGAGAGAAACAACCACCTAAGATGTTCTATTGTTATCTTAGTCCTCCATTTGTCCCTGCCAAGAGTCTTTAATATCGTCTGTTGCTATGATGTCAAGGGCAACCATCAAGTCTGATTATATTGATAGTGTTTCCATGTAGTTAGGAATAGTTTCTTTTTAGTATATTATATGATCACATTATTTGGAAAACAAGAGTATTTGGGTAATAAATCAGTAGCAAGATGCACATTCAAAGGAAATGACAGGTGAGAAAACAGGATCACTTTATAACTGTTTGCAGGATGTCCCAGGTTAACTTTCTGAACTCTTCCATTAAAAGCAAAAGTACAGGTTCCAAGATGGCAGTGAGCAGAGTGCACCGTTTTGCAGAGGCAGAGGACATGAATCTCCAGAATTGGTGAGTGGAGAGACAATCGAAACTAGAATTTGGGCTTGTGGGCTTTCTAAAGGAGAGGGACACCATAGAAGCATAGAGTGCTTGTAGATTTAGATCAGGCACGGAATTCTCTGGGAATGAAGTGGGGCGCTTCCCTTGTCTGGGCCTTCTGCCTGGGGGAAACCTGCACACAGCACCAGGCAGCTGAGCGCAAAGCTCACAGCCTGGGACTAAGACAGCAGAGACAGTGCTCCAGGCCCCTTAGCACAGTGGACAGCTGGAACTGCCTGCTGAACAACACCCCTTGGACACACGTCCAGGATCCCATACCCTGGGCCCCGCCTAGCCCTCTTGCAAAGCTCTGGACCCTCAGAGTGCACCCCCACCAGGCCCTGCCGGAGTGCACACACCACCGGAAACCCCAACCCGCCAGAGCACCCGCCCAAAGAGTGCTAGCCACAGAGACTCAGATCTGCAGTACAATCTTCCCAGATCCCTAGTCTGCAAGTGGCAGTACTGACAACACAGGGCTGCCCAGCCAGTGATTGTATGGGCCATCCAACCCCTCAGTGGCAGATAACCAGCTGAATAGCCACCGAAGCCTAGCAGACCTGCAAAAACAATACACACCCGCAATCTTGCGATCCCTTAAGCGCCTGCAACATCTTCAGTGCCTGCAAGGCACCCCTCTCACACACTGAAGGCCTCTTCATTCTCCAACACCCTGTCCCTTAGGATACACCTACAAGCACATGCTCAATCACATGCTACCCCACATTTGCCCTTCTGCGCCTGCAAGCTTTCCTCCTACAGGTATAGCTGAATCACCAACACACACACTGAAACCACTGGACCTCCCTCATTTTCCTGAAGAATTCTCCAGACACCAGAGAAAGACCAGTCTGATCTGCAGAATCCAGGAACAGACAGTGAACACTATGGATAACCAAATGGCCAGGGGTCAGTAAAAGAACACAACCAACATAAATCAAGATATCATGGCTTCACCAGCAACCCCCCAAATTAATGGATACTCCAACTCATCAGAAACACAAGAAAATGATTTGAAAGCTATGATTATCCAGTTATTTGAGGCACATAAAAAGAAAACCAACAAATCTCTCAGAGAAATAGCCATACAGATTCAAACAGTTAAAGAGGAAACAAATAAATTTCTCAAAGATTTGGCCTCCCAAATGGAAACAAAGAAAAACGAAGTGAATGAAGCTCTAAAGAAACACAGGCAAATATAGCCAAACAAATGGAGGCAGAAGTAGTGGCATTAAGAGAGGAAACAAACCAAAAAAATAGAGACCATCTTGGAGACACAGGAATCCACATTCAAACAGATGAAGGAAATATTGCAAGGCATGAAAACAGAATTAAAATCAATAAAGAAAACACAAACTGAGAAAACCCTTGAACTGGAGAACTTAGAGAAAAGAGAAGGAACCATAAATGTAAGCATCACTAATAGAATACAGGAGATGGAGGAAAGAATCTCGGGTGCTGAAGATACACTTGCAGAAACTGATACTTCTCTCAAAGAAAAAGTAAAATCGAAAAATCCAAAACACAAAACATCCAAGAAATCAAGGATGTGATGAAAAGGCAAACTCTAAGAATAACAGGAATAGAAGAAGAAGAGGATTCCAGGCTCCAAGGTCCAGAAAATATTTTCAAGAAAATCATAGAAGAAAATTTCCCCAATCTAAAGAAAGAGATATCCACAAACATACAAGAGGCCTACAGAACACCAAAATAGACTAGACCAGAAAAGAAACTCCTCATGCCACATCATAGTCAAAACACTTAATCTACAGAACAAAGAAAAGATACTAAAAGCAGCGAGGGAAAAAGGCCAAGTAACATATAAAGGTAGACCTTTCAAAATCACACCGGACTTCTCAGCAGAAACTATGAAAACCAGAAGGGCCTGGGCAAATATCACGCAGGCTCTAAGGGACCACAGATGCCAACCTAGACTACTATACCCTGCAAAGCTTTCAATCAACATAGATGGAGAAAACAAAATAGCCCACGACAAAACTAATTTTAAGCAATATTTGAACAGAAAACCAGCCCTACAGAAGATACTAGAAGGAAAATTCCAATCCAATGAAAACAACTACATCTAAGAAAACATAGGTTATAGATAATTTCCCAACAAAAATAAAAAGAAAACAAGCAATGAATCAGAGTAACACCACCAACTCCACAATAATAGGAAATAACATTCAATGGTCATTACTATCTAACAACATCAATGGACTCAACTCTCCAATAAAAAGACACAGACTAACAGAATGGATGTGGAAACAGGATCCAACATTCTGCTGTATCCAAGAAACACACCTACGCAACAAAGATAAACACTACCTCAGAGTAAAAGGCTGGAAAACTGTTTTTCAAGCAAATGGACCCAAAAAACAACCAGGCGTGGCTATCCTAATATCTAATAAAATAGACTTTCAACCAAAACTAATCAAAAAAGATGTAGAGGGGCACTACATTCTCATCAAAGGAAAAATCCTCCAAGAAGACATCACAATTCTGAACATCTATGCCCCAAATACAAGAACATATACATTCGTAAATAAAACATTATTAAAGCTTAATCACACATCGACCCCAACACCTTAATAGTGGGAAACTTCAACACGCCACTATCACCAAGGGACATATCATCTAGACAGAAGCCAAACAGGGAAATAAAGGCACTTACAAACGTCCTAATTCAAATGGACCTAATAGATGTCTACAGGACTTTTCACCCAAACTCAAAAGAGTATACATTCTTTTCAGCACCTCATGGAACCTTCTCCAAAATAAACCATATAGTTGGTCACAAAGTAAGCCTCAACAGATACAAGAAAATTAAAATAATCCCCTGTATACTATCTGACCACCATGGACTAAAGCTGGACCTCAACAATAATGGAAATAGCAAAAAGCCTACACACACATGGAAACTTAACAACTTACTTCTCAATGACAGCTGGGTTAAGAATGAAATAAAGAAAGAAATTAAAGACTTCCTAGAATTCAATGAAAATGAAGGCACAACATACCCAAATTTATGGGACACAATGAAAGCAGTACTTAGAGGAAAACTCATAGCACAAAGTGCCTTTAAGAAAAAATTTGTAACATCTCATACAAACAACTTAATAGCCCAACTGAAAGCCCTAGGAAAAAAAGGAGCAGAAACACCCAAGAGGAGCAGATGGCTGGAAATAATCAAACTCAGGGTTGAAATCAACCAATTAGAAACAAATAAAACAATTCAAAGAATCAATGAAACCAAGAGCTGGTTCTTTGAGAAAATTAACAAGGTAGACAAACCCTTAGCTAAACTAAAAGGCAGAGAGAAACTATCCAAATCAGCAAAATCAGAAATGAAAAGGGGGACATACATACAGACAATGAGGAAATACAAACAATAATAAGGTCATACTACAAAAGCCTATGTGCCACAAAGTTCCAAAATCTAAAAGAAATGGGCAAATTTCTTGACAGATTCCACCTACCAAAATTAAGTCAAGACCAGGTAGAAAGATTGAACAGCCCTATATCCCCCAAGGAAATTGAAGCAGCCATCAACAGCCTCCCTTCAAAAAAAAAAAAAAAAAAAAAAAGACCAGGGCCAGATTGTTTCAGTGCAGAATTCTACCAGACCTTCAAAGAAGTGCTAACTCCAATTCTCTCCAAATTATTCTACAAAATAGAAACAGAAGGAACATTACCAAACTCATTCTATGAAGCCACACTCACCTTAATACCTAAACCACACAAAGATCCAACCAAAAAAGAGAACTTCAGGCCAATCTCCCTTATGAACATTGATGCAAAAATACTTAACAAAATCCTTGCAAACTGAAGCCAAGAACACATCAAAGATATCATCCACCATGACCAAGTATGCTTCATCCCAGGCATGCAAGGGTGGTTCAATATACAGGAATCCATCAATGTAATCCACCATATAAAAAAACTGAAGGAGAAAAACCACATGATCATCTCCCTAGATGCCGAAAAAGCATTTGACAAAGTCCAACACCCATTCATGTTTAAAGTCTTTGAGAGATCAGGGATACAAGGAACATACCTAAACATAGTGAAGGCAATATACAGCAAGCCTATAGCCAACATCAAACTCAAGGGAGAGAAACTTAAATCAATCCCATTGAAATCAGGGACAAGACAAGGCTGCCCATTGTCTCCATATCTCTTCAAGATAGTACTTGAAGTCCTAGCTAGAGCAATAAGACAAGTAAGGGAAATCAAGGGAATACAAATCGGAAAGGAAGAAGTCAAAGTTTCACTATTCACAGATGATATGATAGTATACATAAGTGACCCCAAAAACTCAACCAGAGAACTCCTTCAGCTGCTAAACACCTTTATCAAAGTGGCTGGATAAAAAATTAACTCAAAAAAATCAAAAGCCCTCCTGTATACCCAAGACAAAAGGGCTGAGAAAGAAATCAGGGAAACAACACCCTTCACAATAGCCACTAATAACATAAAATACCTTGGGGTGACTCTAACCAAGCAGGAGAAAGACCTGTTTGAAAAAATCTTCAAGTCTCTGAAGAAAGAAATCGAAGAAGACATCAGAAGATGGAAAGATCTCCCATGCTCATAGATTGGTAGGATTAACATAGTGAAAATAGCTATCCTGCCAAAAGCAATCTACAGATTCAATGCAATTCCCATCAAAATACCAACACAATTCTTTACAGATATTGAAAGAAAAATTTTCAACTTCATATGGAGAAACAAAAAACCCAGAATTTCCAAAAGAATCCTGTACAACAACAGATCCTCTGGAGGTATCTCCATCCCTGATCTCAAGTTGTACTACAGAGCAATAATAACAAAAACTGCTTGGTACTTGCATAGAAACAGAAAGGTGGATCAATTCAACTGAATAGAAGATCCAGAAATAAACTCACACACCTATGAATACTTGATTTTTTACAAAGAAGCCAAAACCATTCAATTGAAAAAAGACAGCATGTTCACCAAATGGTGCTGGTCCAACTGGATGTCTACATGCAGAAAAATGAAAATAGAACCATATTCATCACCCTGAACAAAACTAAAGACCTCAGTATAAAACCAGACACAATAAACCTGTGGAAGAAAAAATGGGGAAGAACCTTGAACTCATTGGCACAGGAGACAACTTCCTGAACAGAACACCATCAGCACAGGCCCTAAGAGAAACAATCAATAAATGGGACCTCATGAAACTGAAAAGCTTCTGTAAAGCAAAAGACACTGTGGTTAGAACAAAACGACAGCCTACAGATTGGGAAAGGATCTTCACCAATCCAACATTTGACAGAGGGCTGATATCTGGAATATATAAAGAACTAAAGAAGTTAAAAGGCAATAATTCAAGTAACCCAATTAAAAAATGGGGTGTGGAGCTAAACAGAGAATTCTCTGTAGAAGAATATAGAATGGCAGAGAAACACATAAGGAGATGTTCAACATCCCTACCCATCAGAGAGATGCAAATCAAAACAACCCTGAGATTTCACCTTACACCCATCAGAATGGCTAAGATCAAAACTCAAGAAATAACACATGCTGGAGAGGTTGTGGAGAAAGGGGAACCCTCCTCCACTGCTGGTGGGAATGTCAACTGGTACAACCACTATGGAAATCAATCTGGAGCTTTCTCAGACAATTAGGAATAGTGCTACCTCAAGATCCAGCTATACCACTCCTAGGCATATATCCAAAAAATGTTCAAGTACATAACAAGGACATTTGCTCAACCATGTTTGTAGCAGCTTTATTTGTAATAGCCAGAACCTGGAAACAACCCAGATGTCCATCCATGGAGGAATGGATACAGAAATCGTGGTACTTTTACACAATGGAATGCTATTCAGCAATTAAAACCAAGGAAATCATGAATTTTGCAGGCAAATGGTGGGATCTTGAAAAAAAAATCATCCTGAGTGAGGTATCCCAGAAGAAGAAAGACACACATGGTATATCCTCACTTATATAGACCTATAAGAGAGGATAAACATACTAAAATATGTACACCTAAAGAAGATAAACAAGAAAGAGGTCCAGGGGTAAGATGATCAGTCCTCATATAGAAAGACAAAGGGGATGGACATTGGAAATAGGAGAAAACAAGTAACAGGACAGTAGCCTACCACAGAAGGCACCTGAAAGACTCTACCTATCAGTGTATCAAAACAGATGCTGAGACCCATAACCAAACCTTCAGCAGAGTGTAGGGAATCATATGAAGGAAGGAGGAATTAGTTTAACCTAGAGGGGACAGGAAGCCCCACAAGGTCCAAATATATCTGAGCACAGGGGTCTTCTATGAGACCGTTTGTTTATCCAACCAAGGACCATGCATGGCTATAATCTACAACCCCTTCTCATACATAGCCCATGGTAGCTCGGTATCCAGGTGGGTTCCCTAGTAAGGGGGACAGGAATTGTTTCTGACATGAACTCATGAGCTTACCCCCTCCCCCCGAGGGAGGAGCAGCCTTGCTAGGGCACAGATAAGGACATTGCAACCATCCTGAAGATACCTGATAAGCTGTGGCCAGACAGAAGGAGAGGAGGACACCCCCTCTCAGTGGACTCAGAAGGGGGCAAGGATGAGATGAGGGAGGGAGGGGAGGATTGGGAGGGAAAGAGGGAGAGGGCTACAGCTGGGATACAAGTGAATGTATAAAATTATTTAAAAATAATAAAAATATTAAAAAAACAAAATAAAATAAAAATAAAAAATTACAGCATAGTTTAAAAAGACAAAATAAATAAAGAATAAAAAAAAGCAAAAGTACAAGTCAATTTATACAACATAGCTTTTCTAGATTTTCATGCCTGGGTTAGTATCAAACATGCAGATAATAAGACTCTTGAGACAAATGAAAGTACAATTCTATTAACTCAGATTCTATTAACTCACCTTTTTTTCTTTTTGTATTTTAAAACAATGTGCATATACCTGAAGTAAATTCCATGCACATACCATTGCTCTAGTCGGCAGAAAGACAAGAACCTTCCTTCATTAAAAACCGCATTCAATATCAAGCTGTCTGTCTGAGAGACATGATCTTTTAAAAGAAGGAGAGAGAGAGAGAGAGAGAGAGAGAGAGAGAGAGAGAGAGAGAAAACATTTGGCTTCAGCTTTGATCTATTCAGAGCTTGGAAGTCACTGCAAGTCTTATATAAAAAGGTAGAAAAACTGAAAACAATTTTTTTTATTTTATCTAAAAAGAATTGATTTTCGGTCTTAACCTAAAAACAATACTTCTCCCAGAATTTGGGTCAGTCGGCGCATCCCGAGTTCCAGCTATGGCTTGCTTCTCTTTAGCCGAAGCTTCTGGAAGGAGTGCGTCAAAGGCAAATTGAAGATGCATGTGAGACTGGGAAGCTGATGAGATCTGCATCTACAGCAGGGCCCTCGAGCACCTTTTAAGATCCTTATGGTAGACAGACACCCAGGGAAGCCATGTTGAGGAGAAGTTCAGTCATGAAATTCTATTTAACTCTAGCGCAGAGAAGGCTGGGAAGGGAGTATCTTAACGAGGCATGTAGCCTAGATGTCTTTTTTCTTTGTTCTTCTCTTATACAATACAACCAAACTGCAGGCTCCTATCTCTGCTTTCCCCAGTCCCCCTCATCTTCCCTCTTCCCCAGATTCACTGCGCCTCCACTTCCTGGATAAGAATCCTGCCACGCAGCTGGGGCCACACTATTCCTTTCTGCGAAGAGAACTCTTCCGTGAGCGCTGCGAAGATTGTATTAGAGACATGCATCAGGTGGTCGCGCAGAGCCCCAGAACCACATGGCGAGTTTTTAATAAGCTTTTCATTTATTTTGGTTATTATCCATTTACAGCTCTGCCGTAGTTTCCAGATGTAAAGGTCTGAGCAAGGCCTCTGGTACTTATTGTTCAGTGCCCCATCGATCTAAATTCTGCTGTTTGTGGTAATTTCTTTGCTTCCTGCCATGCAGGCTCTCATCCTCCAGGCTTAAGAATTTGGTCATAATCCTCCGCTGATGTCAGTACAACAGGCAGCCAAGAGCACATTATGGAAATCATCTTAGCCTCCTGTAATGGTTTTTAAAGTTTATCAGTAATGACTTTAAGATTTGTGCTGCGTCATGTATTTAGTGGGATTTGTAAATATGTCTGTCCGTGTGTGAGGGGCTGTGTGACTATACCTCTGTCAGAGGGCGGGAAATAGGTTCTCTCCTTCCACCACGAGGGTCTCTGGGATCAGTCTCAGGTTGTCGGGACCCATGGTGCATTCTTACCGGCCCTCCCTTAACTTTTGAGAAGGTTCAGTGTCCTGGTGCAGTGAGATCCTGTTACCTCTGGCTCCTGCCAGGCAGAACCAGCAGTAATTGCTGCAAACCCCTGGTTCTGTGAGTTCATCGGCTTGCCTTTAAGCCTCACAAGGCAAAGCTTAGAGCACAAGTGAGCAGGCGCAGCGAGTGTAGGCAGGCTAAAACGGGTCAAGGAACTGGGCATATTTTCATGCCGATGTAAATACTTTTCTGAGATCAGTTCTAAGCCTGAATTGATGATTTAAGTGTGGTGGGGCACTATTTATTGAGATGTGCTGTAACTGTAAATTTAGTCACCGTTAAGTCTCCTCAGTTCATACTCCATAAGAAACAAAGAAAGAGTTCTATTAAGAGTTCAAATGCACAACATCATCAGTCTCTGAGAGAAGGGACAGTGCAGGATGCCCTGATGATGGAGAATGACATCATTTCAATGAAACTTCTGAAGCATTTTGACATTTCAAAGCTAAGCACTCATAAAAGGTCAAAGGATCAAAAATTAATTCTAAATAAAGGTTGCCTTATGCATTTTCAGGCAGGCCAGCGTTATGTAACATGCACTGTGGCCACTCAAGGCTGCTGGGGTTGTGGGATTGGTCCTGCCGCAGGAACAACCTTTGTCTGTGTTTACCCGGAGCCTTTCACAATGTGCTGTCTCCTCCAGGTTTCCTAATCCCATGTGTGTGTGCTTCCCTAGGACTTTCCAAAGCATCATCTTGTTGAAGTAAGTTTGTTTCTTTGCCTTTTTAAGTTCTTATTCCCATCTGTCTAAAGTAAATGTGTTTCCTTTTATTTTTACTTTTTTCTTTATTTTTTTTTCACTTGACATCCTTGTTGTAGCTCCATTCCTCCTTCCCTCAAAATCTCCACTCCCTTTCCCCTCTCCATTTCTGAGGAAAAGGGGGTTGCTCCCTTTCCCATCCAGCCCAGCTCATCAAGCTGCATTAAGACTGAGCCTGTTATCTTCCCTTGGAGCCTGGCAAGGCAGTCCTGCCAGGGGAAACTGATCAAAAGCTGGCATGAGAGTCCCTGTCCAATGCAGTCCTCATTACAGTTCTCTTACTAGAGGACCCACAAGAGGCCTAAGCTGCCCATCTGCTAAATGTTTGTTGGGCGACTAGGTCCAGTTCATGCATGGCCTTGGTTGATGCTTCAGTCTAAGCAAGCCCCACTGGGCCCTGGTTACTTGGCTCTGTTGGTCTTCTTGTGGAGCTCCTGTCACCTCCAGGTTCTTTTCTCTTTCCTCTCACTTTTTCACAAGACTCTCCACACGTTGCCCAATGTTTGGCTGTGAGTCTCAGCATCTGTTTTGAGTTGCTGCTAGGTAGCGCTTCTGAGAGAACAACTCTGTCAAGCTCTTGTCTTCAAGTCTAGCAGAGATTTGTTCATAGTGTCAGGGGTTAGCATTCTCTAATAGGGTGTGTCTTTGGTTGGGCCAGGCATTGGTTGGGCATTTCCTCAATCTCTGCTCTATCTTTATCCCTGCACATCTTGTAGGCAGGGTAAAGTTTGGGTCAAAATTTTTGTGGGTGGGTTAGTATTCTCCCCCCTCTGCTAGGAGACTAGTCTAGTTAGAGGATGTCCTCTTCAGTCTCTATGGCCATGGCCTCTGCTAGTAGGCATATTTGCTTGAGTCCCCCTCATATTTTCCCAGGAGGCTACCCTGACTTAGGTCTCCAACTTGTCACAGAGATGTACTCGCTCTTAGCTTCTCTTTTCTCTACAGGCCTTCTGTCTTCTCACCCTTGCTCTCCTCAGGTCTGATATCTACCCTCTTTACTCTCTGTGTTCCATCTCCCACCTTGTTTCTTCTCTTAAGCTACTACCTTTGTCTATTGTATCTTCCCTTTCCAGTGAGTGAGATTTATGCAAACTCCCTTGGGTCCTCTATGTTACTTATCTTCTTTGGGTCTGTGCTTACTGTGAAATCTATCGAGAAAACCATCCATTTTCTTTAGGTTTTCCAATTTTTGTGGAAAATAGGCTTTTGAAGTAAGGCCCAATGATTTTTTAAATTTCCTCAGTGTCTGTTGTTATTTCCCCCTTTTTGTTTTTGACTTTGTTAATTTGGATACTCTCCCTCTGCCTTTTAGTTAGTTTGGCTAAGGATTTTTCCATATTGTTGATTTTCTCAAAGTACCAGTTCTTGGTTTCATTGATTCTTTATATTGTTCTTTTTGTTTCCAATTTATTGATTTCAGCTCTGAGTTTGATTATTTCCTGCCATCTGCTCCTCAAATCCTCTGGGCTCTGTGTCTGTGACTGAGCCAGACAGATGGGAAGCAGGGAGAGAGATCTCTAAGCTGAAAGCTAGTGTGGTGCCACAGAGGCCTCCTTGAGGTGAAAGATAGTCTGTAAATATGTTTCTAACATTGAAAAAAATCAAGAGGAAACTACAAAAGACAAGATTTATATTCTAGGCTGAAGTACTAAAAGCACAACATATATGGAACAGTGGCATTTGAGATACTGGACATCTGGGAATGAGGCACATTGTTCCTTAAGAGCAAGAGAGTGAACCAGGTGAGACACATATCTGCATTTTGACAGATGCTGAAGAGGGATACCAGATCAATGATTTACATGTCTGCACTTGGTCAATTCCTGGAGAAAGATTCCAAGTCATGGATGAAGGCAGTGCCGAGGCACAATCCTACGCTGCAGAGCTTGAGCCACATGTCCAGAGAGAAAAATTACTTATGCTGCTAGACAGAATGGTGCATGGGAGAACCCTGTACACAGAAGGAGCTCTGCAGATACTCAGAGGCCCATTAGGTATTCAGGGGACTCGTCATCACTCAAGTAAGCTACCTCTCAAGGAAAGAACATAGAGTAAAGACTGGAGGAAATAGTGGCTGGCTATCACACTAGGCCATGGATAGTACCAGTTCTACCTGCCAGAGTAGAAAATTGCATAACTAGTATGTACACGGTGTCTTTTCTGTTGTGCTGAATAATTCATTTTAGGCTGAGTAATGCTTCCTTTCTTTCTGATATATCTTAAAAGCAACAACTGAAGCGATTGTTAATATCTAACGTATGTTCATCTTAGGACAGAAGCCAAAGATATTTGTAGTAATATAATACTGCTCACAGGGGAAAAACAATACATGGCATCTGTAACAGTCAGTGATGTACATAATAATGAAAGGCTGTATTTCCACCCCTGATTGGCCAATGGTTACACGCTATATCAAAGTGAAATTATATAATTCCACAAATTTGACAGTGAAAAGCAATGTATAGATTAGTTAATAACATTATTAACTTCGGTGAAGGAGGAAGTTTTGTGTAAGTGTTTAAAAGACTGCTTTCATGTTTTAGACTGCCTGAGTTTTGTTCTAGGTTATCAGGACGAAAAACTGGATGCTGGAAGAACAGCCCTGGATATAAATGATCTTCTTCCTCTCCCCTCTCTTCTCCCTTCCCCTCCCCCCTTTTCTCTAAACCCACTTCCTTCCTCTTTCCTAAATGGCATCACTTGGACTTAGCACGTCATCACATTGAATTAGCATTCCCAAGAACACTAGCTCACCCAATCTCTACTTCTGGCTCCTTTTGTAACTTATATATGAACTGCTGCACAGTTCTGATTTCTGTGTGAGACTGGGTTAGTTCCCTGAGGGTTACAGAGGATGTAATCTTAACATGGTTTCTTCCTTCCTTCCTTCCTTCCTTCCTTCCTTCCTTCCTTCCTTCCTTCCTTCCTTCCTTCCTTCCTTCTTTTCTCTTTCTTTCTTTCTTTCTTTCTTTCTTTCTTTCTTTCTTTCTTTCT
>NW_026585580.1:2067231-2092835 GCF_907164565.1 Psammomys obesus | reverse complement strand
TCTTTCTTTCTTTCTTTCTTTCTTTCTTTCTTTCTTTCTTTCTTTCTTTCTTTCCTTCTTTCTTTTTTTCCTTTTCTTTTCATTTCTTTTTATGAACCAGTGATACCTGCTCCTCTGCCCTCTTAAATGATCTGCAAATATTGTTCATTTATGCTCTCACAGAATCTACTGCCATATTTTGTTCAGATGCTATGGATTATATCATTTATTTAACTTGGGGGATGAATCAAGCTTTTCAAATTACTTTAAAAATTGTAATGTTGATGAAGTTCACTTGAATATATGCATGTATTTTAAGTTGAGAATAAACTATGCACTCCTCTAGCAATAAAAGACTTTTATAATTTAATTAAGTGCTTTCCTATACTGCATTTGAATAAAAGTTATAATTCTGGAGTCTATCTATCATCTATCTACCTATATATCATCTTTCTATTTATCTATTGATATATATTTTTGGTTATATAATATATTTCCTTTCAGTGGTGAAAGTTTTCTAATTTAACTAAATGCCTTCCTATATTCTGAATAATTTTTAAAAATTGGAGATCTATTTATCTATTTATATAATGTCTATCTATTTATCTAATCCATTATCTATTTATCATCTTTATATCCTTTAATCTACTTATATATTTGTAGGTTTCCAGATCTTTGGAATCTGAAAATTTACCCGATATCAAATGAAAATATATTTTTAAATGTACTATACAATATTTAAAAAAAAAAACAAATCAGTATGGCAATGGTTTAAACTGCATTTACAATAAACTGGATATTAAAAGTAATCTAGAGATGACTTAAAGTATTCAGGGATGTTTGCTCAGGCTGTTTTCCTTCTTATAGGAAGGAAAAATGTACATCTCTACCCAGTGATCCTGAGACTAATTCCCTGACCCTCATATATAAGTATCAAGGGATGAGCCCATGTGTGTGTTCAGTAACGATAATGATAACTTTTGTTTCCTTTTATCAGGCCCTTCAGCTATCATGTTTCTTCTACTGATATTTATTTTAGCTTTATATCTTTCAGTTTTATTTTAAACTTTCATTTACATGTAAATAAGATACGTATGTAAAACATGATCTTCAATAAACGAAGTGCTATTGATGTGTTCCTAGACTGAAGGCAGCGCAATATTGCAAACATATTGTCATACGTTGATTGAAATACAGAAACTTGTAAGGGTACACAGAGCCCACAAAGAATACAAACATGTTGTCACACCAGATAGAGTGCTGAGCAGGAGTTTTAATAGCTATATTTTGTGGTTTGGTTTCCCTCTTTGCCACTAACCTACCCTAAATGATATAATGCTATGTCTCAATCTGGCACTTGTGGAAGAAGCTCAATATCAGACTTGTTTAAGCTGCAAGGTGAGTTGCTATTGCACAACTTTAGAATAGATGAACCACAGAGCTAGTAATCCTGAAAACAACATGAGGTTTTTAGCATTATGTCTGGGATTAATCACTTATTTTATTCACAGATAGACGAATCATTTGTTTAGCTCCATACTAGGGATGCCAATGAACACATATGTGAGGAAAAATACTGTAGAATAGTGTAGGAGACAAAAGCATTACCTAAATACACTATATAACCAAGCAGAAAGTGACTTCTATCTTGACATTGGTATTGAGTTGTAGAAGAGGGAAGAGTCTCGAAAAACAGTTGTACTGCTTTAATAGTAGCCTGGGCAGAGGAAGTGCAGCCTAATGGCGAATTTGCTGAAGTGCCAAATTAAAAGACTTAACCAGTTAACTGAGTTTGTGATAGAGGCAGCCCCTACTTCCCTCACTCAGAGGTCCACATGGAGTCTGAGTTGCCAATCGGCCACATCTGAGCAGGGTTTCTAGGTCCTGTCCATGCATGGTTCTCTGTTGGTGCATCAGTCTCTGCAGGACCCTCTGGGCTCAGATCTTTTAGTTTTGTTGATCTCCTTGTGAAGCTCCTGTGCTCTCCATGTCACTCTATTCCCATCTCTCTCTTCCTTCATAAGACTACCTGCACTCTGCCCAAAGTTTGAGACTCAGCATCTGCTTCAATCTCACGTTGGGTGAATCCTTTCAGAGAACCCACTATAGTAGGCTCCCATCCTGTTTCCTGTCTTCTACCGCTTCTGGTGTCTATCCTGTTTGCCATTCTGAATGAGATTTAAGCATCCTCCCTAGGATCCTCCTTAGTGTTTAGCTTCTTTAGGTCTGTAGATGGCTATCCTCTATTATACGACTAATATCCGCTTATAAGTGAGTGTATACCAAGCCTGTCTTTCTGTTTTTGGGTTACCTCACTCAGGATGATCTCTTCTATTTTCATCCATTTGCCTGCAATTTTCATGATTTCCTTGATTTTTAATAGTATTCCATTGTGGAGATGTACCTGATCACTCACTCCTGGTGATGCAGCCTTGACAGGCCATGGAGGAAGAGGATCTAGGCAGTGCTGATGAGACTTAACAAGCTATTGGCAGATGGCAATAGTGGAGAACTCCCCCTTTAGCCGACTAGGAGAAGGGGATGGGGGGAAGAGTGAGGGAGGGTGGGACTGAGGGGTGTTGAGGGAGTGGGCTTCAATGGGATATATAATGAATAAATTATAAAGAAAAAATAAAAATTAAAAATTAAAGACTTAATCACCAAATATGAAAAGCTGCACAAAAGCTTCAGGTAATACTAAACCTTTCTAAAGATACCCTTTTCAGAATATGTGGGTTGCATTTTGGATGACAGAAAATGTTACTTTCTAAATAGGGATGTTTTGAGGGTAAAAAGAAGATTACTAATTATTCTAGATAACAAGTGTAAACTTAGACTATCTTGGGAAATTTGGACTGTGGCATTGTGTGAAATAAAAGGTTATTTATTTATTTATTCATTTACTTACTTATTTGAGATAGGGCCTCATTAGATAGTGCTGCCTGGCCTGAACTCCACTATGTAAACCAGACTGGCTTCAAAGTAAAATGACAGATTTTGAGATTTAGCTATGCTTGCAAGCTGGCAAGCTAACCTGTTATATAATATATCTGTATCCATAAATACAAGGGTACATATATTTACATATACACTTGTGTACACAAATGTATAAAACTAAAAGAAATACAAAACTAGGTGGACCAGGAAGTAAGTCTCCTATTTTATCACAAAGTATTTCAAGTCAGTTTCCTGTGCCAAGATATCCCACGTGGGAATTCTGTAAGAGCCAGGCATAGCTGCACAGTAAGCCTAAGAAAGGAACACCACACTGGAAAACCCAGAACTTGCAAAGGGCAGCTGGTATGTTTGTCTACTCTCTTCTCTGTGTGTGTGTGGCAGAGTGGTAGTGTGGTCAGGATGTATTGTATAATGCATGGAATTTTCAAAGAATAAAAAAAAAATGCAAGATGCTCTTGGCTATAAGAGTAAACAGAGACTGGCATATCTTGCTCTGTAGTACATATGCTCTGGGAAAAGAGGGACAGTTGGACGCTTGATTACTTTCTTTACTCTGGACATAAATAAGCGGCTCTTGGGGGATAATTATGTTTCGCTCTCTGAAAAGTTCTCTTTAGTGTCATTTGATGACCTTTCAGCCCAGGTGTCAGTACTCTTTGTATAAACGCTTAGAGCATTCAGAGGCTATACGTCACGGCCTCCTAGTTGATTGTCAGTGGAGGACAAGACTAACTTTTCAAAACCAAGAAAAGTCAAGGTCAAGTTCAGGGTTTTCGGTGTGGGCTAGGGTTCTCAGGCCCACTGAGGGCAGATAATTACATGTTCATGTTTGATTTGCATATGAAATGACACCAGACGAATTCCACACAGACTTCTTGGGAAATACAAGCACTACTTATGTTTTTGCCATGGCCTATGAAATCCTGCTTGAACGTGAATAAAGAGAAAGCATTCACCGTGTGTCCACTGGGCATCTGTCTTCACGTCTGCCCTCATTGCTGGTATAAGGTGCTTTGA
Source organism: Psammomys obesus (assembly GCF_907164565.1). Lineage (NCBI taxonomy): Eukaryota > Metazoa > Chordata > Mammalia > Rodentia > Muridae > Psammomys > Psammomys obesus. The sequence continues at coordinate 2,088,881 of NW_026585580.1, read as the reverse complement.
GAAAAGCAATTTAAAGGAGAAAGGGTCGATCGTAGATCACTGTTGTGACACTTACTCCTCTCTAACAGCAACTGTGGGGCACTACCCAACCACAGACACCTCAGCGTTAGGCAGGCTTTTCCAGAGTCACCCTCACCTGCCCAAGCTAGCCTTCATTTGCTTTTCTGTGTCTGTTACTTTCTAAGGAAGAACAGCTCAAGCCTCCTTTCCGGCACCTTTAGTGCTTCTGTATAAGTGGGACACAAAAGCTTCCTTTAGTTCTGAGTAAGTGGCCTTAAGATAGTGTCTCTGTGACTAATAAAATTCATTTGAAAGAATCGTGGTGCAGGGCATGAATGAGCTAGCATGCACGAATGAGCCTCTTTTCAGGCCCAAACTGGAAACCATGTGATTAGAGTGCAGCTCTGCTGGGGCAGAGTTTGAGCTAGTCTAACTCATAATTTCCCCAGCTCGATTAGAAGTCTTCAGAAAGAGATGATTAAATGTAGAGGTCATGAAGAGAACTCTCTGAGTCACATCACCTAAGGCTCCTGTACCATCGCTGTGGGTGACCAGTTCTACAGATGACAGCGGGTTTGGGGTGGGTGGTGGGGTCGGGGGTAGGGGGATGGTACTGTTTTACACATACGGCTGCCTGTGAACTTGAACCCTTGCACTAAGTTTCCTAAGCTTAGCAACTGTAGAGAAATTTGTTGTGATTTATTTCACTTCAGCTTTTAGTATGGCTTAGGGTAGTCTACTCCTTCAGATGTACCTGTTGGTGTTAGTGAACCCTGGATTAGAAAAGGAGCTAAGCAAACGGACTAAATCTTTGATGTTTGTAAAAAATTCTTTGATCCTCTATAATTGGTAGCGTTAAGCCTCCATTTTCACCGCTTTAAAAATTAGGATATTGATTCTAATTTGAGAATTACAAGGACTATCAAATGAATCTGTAGGACTGTAGGAGTTTTGAGAGGCTGCTGGCTCAGCGGTTAAGGCCACTTGCTGATCTTCCTGAGGACCAGAATTCATTTCCCAGTGCCCAAGTCAGGTGGCTCACAACCACCTATAACTTCTGATCCTGGGTATTTGATGCCATCTTCTGGCTTCTGTTGGTACCCGCATGCCAACATACACATGACACACACTCATAGGGCCACACAAGTACACATAAAGAAGACCTTTTAAAAACGTTTTGAACATGGTATAGTTATATAAAGGGTAGGAGTTAACATTCAGAAGACTATAAACTTAGACAATATTACCTGAATATACATATATATGTTCGATGTTATCTGAACACAATGCTTCTACTCCAAAGTCTTCAGGCATAGCATTTTAACTAATAATTATAATTACTCTGTGGGGGCATATACTATTTCCATTCCTGTTTTTAGATGCATCTTTAACTCACACGGGGTTTAAATAATGTAAAATTAATTCGAATGCAAAATTACTAATAAGGAAGGTTTATCTATCCATAAGACTCTAATACATTTCCATGGTAACAAACAGCATTAAAAAGCAAATTCATCCAGTGGGTAGGAAGCCCGGCTCTCCTCGATGTTTTGAAGAGCTAATAATAAACTTAAAGAAAGCCCCTTTTGCACAATTGATCTGGCTAAAGCTTTACCACTTGCTGGCCTAACAAGATCGCTTTCATGTATTTTACTTCTGCCTTCACATCTAGGTTAGAGGAGCTTTCTTATTTTCTCCAAAGTGCCTGTGGGTGTGGGTGAACCCTGTTTTGTTGGGTATATTCCTGGATACAAGAGGTGCTAGGCAAACAAATTAAATCCTTTGATCTTCTGTAAAGAAAATGTCTTTGTAACTCAACTCTTTAAAGAGATTCAGTTCCTTTCTGAAATGAGGGATCATTTGTCAAAGTAAACACTGATGGTTTCCCTAGTTAATTAATACCTGGATGTATATGTATAGATTTTAAAAACTCTAAAAAGATGCTTCTACCCAGAACTAATTCTATTATAATTATGTAGCTTATATAATTAAAAGGTTAGATGTGAAATTATTTTTTTCATTTCATTTTCACCTATTTTCAAAAAATTAAGTGTAAGACACATTAATAATTAGCTTTTAAAAATTAAGAAATCTAAAGAGTTCTTATGATTCTCATTGTCTACAAATATGTGGTCCTAAAATGGGAAGACTATTCAGATACGTTAACTCACTATTGGTATTGCTATAGTCTTAATATCTAATGGCTCTCACAGATTTCCTGGTTTTGGCACTGTTTTAAGCACTTCACATGTAAAACTGACTTAATGTTTACAAGTCTACATCCTCAGTATGAAAGATTATTGCTTTTTTTCCTCCATTTTATATTCTTTTCTTTTTCTACAGCAACAGAAGCTTTAGCAAATCATATGTATGTCATCCTTTGAAGTTAGATATAGTCAATGCAAGATTCTGGGAATCTGGAGGAATATGAATGGAGGTGGTATATTTAACTTCTGAATCAAACCTTTAAAGAAGGGAAAACATGTTCTCATTTTTTTCTTATTCTTTCCTGACTAAGATATAGAGTTCATGGTTTCTGAAAGAGAAGCTACTTTTTAAGAGACTAGAGCAAGCCCAAAATAGCCCAGGGCTACAGAATCATGCTATCACCTTTTATCAGCCCTCAATGTTCCCAATAATGAGAAGCCTACCTCTCATTCAGTAGCTACTGTTTCTGTTTTTCTTTTTATGTATCCAAGTGATGAACCAGTGCTAGTGATGTCATTTTTAGTCTCACCTTAAGGCTAGTTAAGCAGGGATACACAGAAGTTAAATTATGGAATGGTTGATGTAGGGAGTCTGTTGCCAGATTTTGCCTTCTTCAACAAATGCCTCCCCCCCCCCATTGCTCATAAAGTACCATACGCACGCATTTGCACACACAAACACGTACACACACATTATACACAGTACTCAATTTAGCACATGAGTTATTATGGGGGTTGTTTGTTTATTTGTTTGCTCTCACTTCAGCATTTGAGAGCCTATGGAGAATCTGGCTGAAATTTTTTGGACATGGCCAGATCTACACAGGAAGAAGAGCAAGGCTGATGGCAGAAATCTGGCAGAAGCCTGGAACAGGAACTGATGAATTGATGAAAGTGAATGTGACTGAGGGGATCAAATGTCTGCATGATTGACAAGGCCAGCAAGTAGGACAGCTCTGTGATGAAGAGGAAGTAGATGATGTTTTCATAGCATATGGCAGTGACATCCCAGGTTAACATTGAGCACAATCAGGGAAACACGCATCACTGCTGATGCTGTTAGCTATGAGTCCTGCTGGCCAGCAAATATCACAGTGCTCTTCAGAGTTGAGTTTCAGTGACTTTCTGTTCCAGTTTGCTTTCTGTTGCAGCAAGAAACCCCCAAACCAAAAGCAACTTAGGGAAGAAAGGGTTTATTTCACCTTACAACTTATAGCCTATCATAAAGAGAAGGCAGAGTGAGTTTAGAGTAAGAACTAAAGGCAGGACTGATGTAGAGGTCATGGAGGGGTGCTGCCTGCTGGTTTCTTCTTAACTTGCTTTCTCACATTGCAGAACCACCAGCCCAGGGGTGGCACTACCCACAATGGATTGTGCCCTCACATACCCATAATTCATCAAGAAAATACCCTCACACACTTGCCTATAGGCCTGTTTTTGTTTTTTTGTTTTTGGAGGAATTTTCTCAGGTGAGGTTCTCTCTTTTCCAGATGATTCTAGTTCTTGTCATGGTGACAGAAAAATAAACAGTCCAGCCCTCCCCACAGGGGTCTTCAGTTTTAAGTCTTCCTGGATTCCAGGAAAGCACCAAGAGCAAGAGTGAACACTGCAGGTTTCCACCCCCATTTGCCTCGGCCTCTTCAATAGGATGCTTGACAGCAAGGGGCAGATAAACTTTGGGACTAGGAAGTTACCATGCCCAAAGTTAGAAGGCTCTGACAGGGCTTCAACGTGACCCCCCTGCTTCCCACATCAGTTGACCCACATTCCATTTCAGAGCAGAGGTGTTTCCTCTCACCACATGCTTTTTCACATCTCTGCATTTCACTTCCTTAGGTGTGAACACCGTCTCTAACTGAGTAAGTGCTGAGGTCATCCACAGGAATAGCCAGACTAGCATGGTTTGTCTCTCTTAGTAACACCGTAAAAGAGGTCATTGCCATATATTTTCTTCAATGCTTCCCTATTGTTCCCTTCCCAAGTTATTTAGATAATGGGACATTCTATGCATGCATGCCTTTGTGTAAGAAACCATAAAAAATGGAATGTCTCATTAGGAGAGGCGACTTGCATTTGCTTAGTCTGTGAGGAAGGCATAAAAAGATTACCATATTTTTAAAAAGTGGAGTTGTCCCAGGGATAACAGTAGGAAGAATCATCTGGATCCCACGTTTTCACCATCCACACTTGTCTCATCATTAAAAAAGAAATTTCTTAACTCTTAACTTTACAAATGATTCTTTGCTGTCAAAGATCGCAGTGCCGTTTAGAATAGGCTTGATGTAAATTGCCAAATTGCTAGCGCTCTAAGCTTGAAGGAATGTACAGTGCAAGGCCCCTGCCCAAGGTGGGCAAGATTAAATGAATTAAATACGACCTTTGCTCAAAAGGGGTCCATAATCCAAGGCAGAAAATAGACATGCATAAATAATTCCAACTCAAGACAAATCCTGATATGTGTTCTAAAAGAGGTACAAAGAAAATCCTAGAACAGCCGAGGTGAAGGTCACAGCCCATGGCTTCTAAAGGAGATATCCTAGAAACAGCGAGAACTCATCAGCCCATTGCTAGCAGTCAGTTCGATGGTTCATTCTAATTCAACTTGATACAATGTGGAATCACTTGGGAGAGTGACCTAAATGAGGAATTGCCTAGACGCATAGTGAATGTGGGCAGCACCCTTTCATGGCCTCCGCCCTGGACTGACGGAGAAGGAGAGAGGAAGATGAACACAGGAATTCCTCTCTTTCTGCTTTAAAAGAAAAAGATATAACGTTATGTATGTGCATGTGTGAATATGTCTGGGTTTATGAGCATATTCGTGTGCAGGTGTCTGAGATGGTGAGAGGAGGTAGTTAGATCTCTTGGAGCAGGAGGTACAGGCATTTGTGAGCTGGCCCACCTGGGTGCTGGGAATCATGCCCTAGTCCACATGATTGAACATCATGATAACTATTGAGTCATCTCTCTAGATCCATCTCTAGTTTCTCACTATTCATGGAGGCAATGGAATCAGCTGTCTAAAGCTCCCATCACTGGGACTTCTTCAAAACAGTAGACTGCCTCCTGTACCTGTGAGCTAATATAACCCCCCACCCCCTTTTCCCTAATACAGTAGTTTTGGCAAAATCCTGCAAGTCCAAATGCAGGAGTCTAGGTGATGAGCATTTCCAACCATATCTCTCTCTTCTCGTTCTGGAGGCCAGGTCTGCGCAGGCTCTGGATCCAAGGAATGAAGCTTCACCTGTTGGGTGGGTTAGAGGATCCTAGTTTGACAGTGAGTGCAGTAGGAAAAAAAAAAAGCCTTCTCGGAAACAGCCCTTTAAGATGAAATTCAGTGAAATAGCTTGTGTACTTTATTCAGCGTGGACAAAGTCTGTATAACCCTTGGGAGTGAAAAGGGTGTTCCAGGGTGGGTGTATATTGTTGGCTGAGGCTGAGATGCGGTGGATGCTTTATTTGTATGAAGAGGAATTCCCGGTGCTAGGCCATGGGGGTTATATTGCTCCCTGCCTTGGGGCATGCAGGCATAGAAGAAGGAGGGAGCGGGCCTTACTCCTGGTCATCTTAATATTGAGATTTTCAGGGTTTGGACACGTCTTGACCTCACTCTAGGTTCGTGTGGATTTTTTCTGTGGCACAGTCCCTATGCCCCACAATGAATGTCTTCTTAGTGTGGACAATAAGAAAAAGGTATTTATAGAATGGGAGAGTGGTGGCATAGAGAATAAATAGGAAGAGAAAGAGCCCAACTTTGTATCAATCTACTTATGTACTTGAATGTGGACCTAAGAGTTGAGTAAAACAAATAAACAAACATTTGGAAATAATTGGAGTTAAGAAGGAAAAATTCCAGGAGAGACGAAACATCCAGTATTGCCAATGCATTTCTTCTGCTATTCATTCCTTCAGTTTTGTTCACTGATGGACCTCTCAAAGAAAAATTTACAGCCTTGAAATATTATTTCCAGAAGATATGAAGACACTGAGGAGTGGAATGGAATGTTGTATTTCCAGGTAGATTTCCCTATAAGCAGAGACACTGAGTATCCCTGCTTCTCTCCCATTCCTGACCAAGTGAAGGGAAAGATTTTTGGTTTTGGTCTTTTCCAGATAGACTGTGCATGGCAAGATGAACTCTATCCAAAAATATATTATCCTTTAAAAGTCCATCACTGGAATAATTTTGGAAAGATCTCAATGTAATGGAGACCAAAGTTTTTTTTTTTTTGTACAGTAATTAATAAGTATAAAATGTTTTAAAATGTTATAGTCAAATAAACTCAGAAAATACTGGAATAAAAAGGAAACATGTAGATGAGGGAGGAGGGTGGGATGGGAAGGGAATGAGGGAGGGGGATACAGCTGGGATACAAAGTAAATAAAATGTAATTAATGTATTAAAAAAGTTTCACAATTGTATCCCCAATTATTTTTTAACCCATATAAAATGGACAAATATCTAGAAGCAGAAAGTCCACCAAGACCAAGTGGCAAAATGGAAAATCTGAAAAGACCCTGAATTGTTAAGAATATTGAATTATTTGTCAAACTTACTTTTATTTAAAAAGCAAAATAAAAATATCTTTTAGCAAAAAAAAAAGGGGGGACATGTTTTTTTTCTTTCCTTAAATATTGTTTACCTCAAAAGTTTTGCAAAGTTCACAGGGACTCTCAAAACAGGATAAGAACATGAAATATGCCCTAGAGACTACTGACTTCTTTTCTTGGTAAACATTTCACAAGTCTAGTGTTTTATGATAGACAGATATTGAGAGAGATGCTGATCTAAGAAGTTTTATCTGATTATTCAGTAACCATTTTAGTTTAAAATTGCTTCCTTATTTTTAATCAAAAAGCTCAAATTGTTTTGTATAATTGCAGCAGAAATCCATAAAACACTTATAACTGAATATATATAATACTTATAATTCTAAAAATGTTTCCAACTCAAGGAAAAGAGATAAAAATCATTAAACATTAGTAAGAGAAATTTAAAATAGAATGTATGTTATCATCTCACTTCTTTAAAACTTCCAAATAGAATTTAAGGACATGTCTTTATTTAGAAATAGAAAATACAAAAACACAACCTACCCCCCTCCCTGCCCACCTTACCATCTGCCTCTGTCCCCAGTTCCAGCAGACTCCAGCTGCTCAGGTTTAGGCCACATCTGCCAGAAGAACAAAGAACCCCAGGTGCAATAGAAGTCAAGCCCACAACCTGGCCAAAGACTCCCTGGTGGAGAAGAAGTCAAGCAGACCACCAGAAATTCAGGCCACAAAGACAAGACCAAATAGGAAATAGAAACCAAAGAACCAAACATCCATCCAACAAAGACAAACTCAGAAATCAACACACAGACCTGAATTCATCCCCAAATCCATGTACCTCCACACAAGTGTAAGGACACAATCGATAACAGCCAGGGCAATATGGCATCACTAGAGCCCAGCTATCCTATGACAAGCAGACCTGAATATTCCAGTGCAGCTGAAGCATAAGAAAATGAATTCACAACCAACTTTGTAAAGAGGATAGATATCTTCAAAGAAGAAATGAGAAAATCCTTTAAATAAATCAAGGAAAAGAACAAAATATTGGAGGAAATCAAGAAATCCCTTAAAGAATGCCAAGGTGGTGGTGGTTGGGCGGGGCAGGTGAAGAAAACTGTTCAAGACCTGAAAGTGGAAATAGAAGCAAAAAAAGAAAAAAATAACACAAAGTGAGTGAATTCTGGAAATGGAAAATCTAGGTAAGTGAACAGGAACTACAGATAGAAGCATCACCGACAGAATACAAGAGATGAAAAAAAAGAATCTCAGGTCTGAAGAGTCAGTAGAAGCAATAAATTCATCAGCCAAAGAAAATGTTAATCTAAAAAAATCCTAACACAAAACACCCAGGGAATCTGGGACATTATGAAAAAAGAGCAAACCTAGGGATAAAAGGAATAGAAGTTGTAGAAGAATCTCAGCTCACAACCCAGTAAATATATTTAACAAAATCATAGAAGAAAAATTTTCTAACCTAAAAAGAACATGCCTATAAAAGTACAAGAAGCTTATACAACACCAAGCAGAGTGGACCACAAAAGAAAGTGCCCCAGCACATAATAATCAAAACACTAAACACGCAGAACAAAGAAAGGCTATTAAAAGTCGCAAGGGGAAAAAGCTAAGTAACATATAAATGAAGACCTATTAGAATTACACTTGGCTCCTCACCAGAGACTCTAAAAGCTAGTAGGACCTAGACAGATGTCTTGAAGATTCTAAGAGTCCATGGATACCAGCCCAGACTACCATACTCAGCAAAATTTTGATTCGACATAAATGGAGAAAACAAGATATTTCATGACAAAGTCAAATTTAAGTAACTATCTACAAATCCAGATCTGCAGAAGATACTTGGAAGAAAACACCAACCTAAAGAAGTTAACTTTGACCACAAAAACACAGGCAATAAATAATTCCACATCAGCAAAACACAAAGAAGGGACACACACAAAAACCAACAACTACAGCAAAATAACATTATAAATTAACAGAATTAGTCATTAATATCTCTCAATATCAATGGACTCAATTCTCCAATAAAAAGACACGTGCTAACAGAATGGATATGAAAACATGATCCATCCTTCTGCTGCATATAAGAAACATACAACAGTGTCAAAGATAGACATTATCTCAGAGTTAAGGGTTGGAGAAAGATTTTCCAAGAAAGTAGACCCAAGAAGCAACCTGGCATAGCTATTCAAATACCTAACAAAACAGAGTTCAAACCAAAGTTAATCAAAAGGGACAGAAAAGGATATTTCATACTCAACAGAAGAAAAATCTAATAAGATGATGTTTCAATTCTTAACGTCTATGTCCCAAATGCAAGGGAACCCACATTTAAAAAATTACTAAAGCTTAAATCACACATTGAGTCTCACATATTAATAGTAGGAGACTTAAATACACCACCACACCAATGGACAAGTAATCCAGACAAAAACTAAACAGAGAAATAATGGAGCTAAAAGACATTATGGACCAGGGGGCTATTTCATGAAGGAATTCTCAACAGATACAAGAAAAATGAAATAACCCCCTGTACCTATCAGACCATTAAAGCTGGATATCAACAACAACAGAAACATCAGAAAGCCTGCAAATTCATGGAAACTGGACAACTCTCTACTGAATGACTATTAGGCCAAGGAAGAAATAAAAAAAAAAAATTAAATACTTCCTAGGATTCAATGAAAATAAATGCACAGCATATCCAAACTCATGGGATACAATGAAATCAGTGCTAAGAGGAAAATCATAGCACTAAGTGCCTTCATGAAGAAATTAATGAGATCTCATACTAGGGATTAAATAGCACACCTGAAAGCACTAGAACAAAAAGAAGCAAACACACCCAAGAAGAGTAGAAGGCAGAAAATAATCAAACTGAGGGCTGAAATCAATAAAATAGAAATAAAAAGAACAATACAAAGAGTTCTTTGAGAAAATTGACAAAACAGGCAAACCCTTATTCAAACTAACTAAAAGACAGAGAGAAACTATCCAAATTAACAAAATCAGAAACATAAAAGGGGACATAACAACAGATAACTGAGGAAATATAAAGCATCATTAGGTCATACCTCTATTGCACAAAATTGAAAAATCTAAAAGAAATGAACAATTTTATTGAGAGATACTACTTACCAAAGTTAAATCAAGATCAAAAAAACAATTGAAATAGACCTTTAAGGAAATAGAATTAGTCATTAAAAGTCTACAAACCAAAAAAGGGGAGGAGCAGGTGAATTTAGAACAAAATTTTACCAGACCTTCAAAGAAGAGCTAATACCAATATGCCTCAAATTATTCACAAAATAGAAACAGAAAGAACATTGCCAAACTCATTCTATGAGGCTACAATCACCCTGATAGCCAAATCGTACTAAAATTCTAAAAAGAAAGATAATTACAGGCAAATTTTCTCATGAACATTGATGCAAATATACTCAATAAAATACTCAAAAAATAAATCCAAGAACACATCAAAACATCATCCACCATGATCAAGTAGAGTTCATCCCAGAGACGCAGCAATGGTTCAATATATGAAACTCTGTCAGTGCAATCCACCATATAAACAAACTGAAAGAATAAAACATATGATCATTTCATTAGATGCCAGAAAAGCATTTGAAAAAAATCTACCACCCCTTCATGATTAAAAAAAAATCTTGGAGAGATCAGAAATACAAGGAACATACCTAAGCATAATAAAAGCAATTTACAGTAAGCTTATAGGCAACACCAAATTAAATGAGGAGAAACTCAAAGAAATTCCACTGAAATCAGGAACAAAACAAGGCTGTCCCTTTTCTCTTCATATGTCTTCAATATAGTACTTAAAGTTCTAACTATAGCAATAAGACTACTAAAGGAGTTCAAGGGGGTATAAATTGGAAAGAAAGAAGTCAAAGTACTGCTATTTGTAGATGATATGATAGGATAAATAAGCAGCCCGAAAATTCTAGGGAGCTAAAATTGTAGGGAGCTCCTACAGCTGGTAAACACTTTGAGTAATATGGCTAGATACAAGATTAACTAAAAAAAATCAGTATTTCTCTTATATACAAGTGACAAAGAGGCTGAGAAAGAAACCAAGAAAACAGTATCTTTCACAATAGTCTAACTTGATATCTGTAAGTAGAAGAATGCAAATAGACCCATATATATCACCCTGCACAAAACTCAAGTCTAAGTGGATCAAAGACACCAACATAAAACCAGATACACTAACTAAGAGAAAGTGGGGAAGAACCTTGAACTCATTGGCACAGGAGACAACTTCCTGAACAGAACACAAACAGCACAGGCTCAGCAATCAACAATCAATAAATAGGACCTCACGAAACTGAAAAGTGTCCGTAAGGCAAAGGATACTGTCAATAGGACAAAACAACATCCCACAGAATGGAAAAAAACATCTTTATCAACTCTACATCAGACAGAGGGTTAATATTCAAATAAATAAAGAACTAAAGAAATTAGGCACCTCCCCCCCAAAAAAAATTAAAAATGGAGTACAGATCCAAACAGATAATTCTCAACAGAGGAATATAAAATGGCCAATAAATACTTAAAGAAATACTCATCATGCAAATGCAAATCAAAATGACTCTGATATTCCATCTTACACCTGTCAGAATGCCTAAGATCAAAAACTCAAGTGACATCTCATGCTGGTGAGGATGTGGAGCAAGGGGAATACTCTTCCACTGCTGATGGGAGTGGAAACTTGTACAACCACTTTGGAAATCAATATGGCAGTTTCTCACAAAATTGGAAATTGATCTACCTCAAGACTCTGCTATACGACTCCTGGGCATATTCCCCCAAAAGACTCTCCATGCTATCATCCAGACACTTGCTCAACTGTGTTCAGAGCAGCTTTGTTTATAATAGCCGGAAATTGGAAACAACTGAGATGCCCCTCAACTGTAGAACAGGTAAATAAGATGTGATGAAGTATTACCCAGATGTTAAAAATGACCTTATGAAATTTGTAGGCAAATAAATGGAACCAGAAAAAAATTCATCCCAAGTGCAATAACCCAGACCCCAAAACAGCTTGGTATGTACTCACTTACAACTTGATACTAGCTGTAAAATAAAAGACAGTAATGCTACAGTCCACAGACCCAGAGAGGCTAAATAACAAGGAGGGCTCAATGGGGAGATCCATGGATCTCCAGGGAAAGGGGAAAATAGAACAGGTTTCACAAGTGGAATGTGGGAGGGTGGGGTTGGGAACAAGTAGTTTCTGATAGGGAGGGGAGGGAAGGGATGGAGAAAATACTTAAAGAGATGACTGGAATAGGGAGTCATGTCAGGGGCAAGGTGGAAACCTACTAAAATGGAGTAGCCATGAAATCTACAAGAGGAATCCTGGTTAGGATTTCTACTAATGAGGGACAATGGGCCTGAATCGGCCATCTTCTGTAACCAGGCAAGGCCTCCAATGAACACCAACCCAGCCACAAAACCTTGGACCTGCAGATTGTCCTGCCTACAGAGTATGCTGGGAGGAATCTACACGAATCCTCTTCAAAAAGACCACAGAGTCTTCATCTAGCACCTCATAGGAGCAGATGCATAGTCCCACAGCCAAACATTAGGTGGAGCTGGACAGAAGGACGGGAGGAAACAGAAGGGTCAGAGAACCAACTGATTGGGTTTGGGGGAACTTGAGAGATCAGGGAATCTGTAGGGGTCTGACCTAGGTCCTCTGCATGTATGTTATGGCTGAGTAGCATAGTGGTCTTGCTGGAATCCCAAAAGATGGGGGCCTCTGTCCCTGAATCTTTTCCTTACTTGTGGGACCCTTTTCCTCCTACTGGGTTGCTTTGTCCAGTCTTGAGGTGACTGCATATGTCTGTGGGAGGCCTGCTCTTCTCTGAGGTTAGGAGTGGGAGGGAGGGAAGGAAAGCAGGGGAGGGGAAGAACAGGGAGGTTGGAGGAAAGGACGGGAGAGGAAACTTCGGTTGGTATAAAATATATGAGAGAAGAATGAGAAATATTTAAAAAGGAATAAAAAATAAAATAAAAAGTATGAAGGGCTATGAGAATAAAAACAAGAGGATAGGGCTGATTTTGAAATATATATGTATCCATATACATACATTTATACATATACATATGTTATATATATGTGTGCATACATACACACACACACACATATATGACAGAAGATATTGCAGTTCTTGTCTTGATCTTTGAGCGTGTGTATTGAAGTTATTTTCAGATACTGCCAGGAAGTAGAAAGGGCATGAATTCAGAGACTTAGAAGACTTAGGTTTTAATCCTTGCTCCCCCGAAGAGAAAAAATTCCTTTAGCTAGATGTGTTCTGGTGCAAGCCTGTCTCTCTTAAATTTATTCACTACAGTTGTGTGATGTTCAGACACCGTTTCATCTGATCTTCCAGACAGTTCATCTCTTGGGAAAAGCAGCCGTATAAAACCAACTTGATTGTTTCCAGGTTCTGGCTATTACGAATAAAGCTGCTACAAACATGGTTGAGCAAATGTCCTTGTTGTATACTTGAGCATCTTTTGGATATATGCCTAGGAGTGGTATAGCCGGATATTGAGGTAGCAATATTCCTAATTGTCTGAGAAAGTGCCAGATTGATTTCCAAAGTAGTTGTACAAGTTTACATTCCCACCAGCAGTGGAGGAGGGTTCCCCTTTCTCCACAACCTCTCCAGCATGTGTTGTCACTTTAGTTTTTTTTTTTATTTCTTCCATGATTATACATTTTTTAATTAATTTTTTTTTATTAATTACACTTTATTCATTTTGTATCCCCCCATAAGCCCCTCCCTCCTCCCCTGCTGATCCCACCCTCCCTCCCCTGTCTGCATGCATGCCACTCCCCAAGTCCACTGATAGGGGAGGTTCTCCTCTTCTTTCTGATTTTAGTCTATCAGTTCTCATCAAAAGTGGCTGCATTGTCCTCTACTGTGGCCTGGTAAGGCTGCTCCCCATTCAAGGGGAAGTGATCAATGAGCAGGCCAATCAGATTATGTCAGAGGCAGTCCCTCTTCCCATTACTATGTAAACCACTTGGACACTGAACTGCCATGGGCTACATCTGTGCAGGGGTTCCAGGTCATCTCCACGAATAGTCCTTGGTTGGAGTATGATTTTCTGGGAAGTTCCCTGTGTTCAAATTATCTTGTTCTGTTGCTCTCCTTGTGGAGTTGCCGTCCCCTCCAGCTCTTACTATTTCCCACTTCTTACATAAAATTCCATTCACTCTGCCCATCAGTTGGCCATCAGGCTCAGCATCTGCTTTGACAGTCTATACTGCAGAAGCTTTCAGAGGCCCTCTGTGGCAGGTTTCAAGGTTGTTTCCTGTTTTCTTCTGGCTTTCAGAGGCCCTCTGTAGCAGGTTCCGAGGTTGTTTCCTATTTTCTTTTTCTTCTGATGTCCGTCCTCTTTGCCTTTCAGGATGGAGATTGAACATTTTAGTTAGGGTCCTCTCTTTTGCTTAGTTTGTTTAGATGTACAGATTTTAGTGGGTTTATTCTATATTGTATGTTTATATGAGTGAGTATATACCATGCGTGTCTTTTTGCTTCTGGGACAACTCACTCAGGATGATCCTTTCCAGGTCCCACCATTTACCTGCAAATTTCATGATTTCCTTATTTTTCATTGCTGAGTAATACTCCATTGTATAGATGTACCACAGTTTCTGCATCCATTCTTCAGTTGAGGGGCATCTGGGTTGTTTCCAGCTTCTGGCTATTACAAATAAAGCTGCTACAAACATGGTTGAGCAAATGTCCTTTTTGTGTACTTGAGCCTCTTTTGGGTATATGCCTAGGAGTGGTATGGCTGGATCTTGAGGAAGCGCTATTCCTAGTTGTCTGAGAAAGCGCCAGATTGATTTCCAGAGTGGTTGTACCAGTTTACATTCCCACCAGCAGTGGAGAAGGGTTCCCCTTTCTCCACAACCTCTCCAGCATGTGTTGTCCCTTGAGTTTTTCATCTTGGCCATTCTGATGGGTGTAAGGTGAAATCTCAGGGTTGTTTTGATTTGCATTTCCCTAATGACTTCGTATGGAATAACAAGAAACCGAGAATTGCTAAAACAATCCTCTACAATAAAAGATCTTCTGGAGGTATCTCCATCCCTGATCTCAAACTGTACTATAGAGCAACAGTTATAAAAACTGCATGGTACTGGCATAGAAACAGAATGGTGGACCAATGGAATTGAACAGAAGACCCAGAAATAAATCCACACACTTACGGACACCTGATTTTTGACAAAGATGCCAAAACCATACAATGGAAAAAAGATAGCATCTTCAACAAATGGTGCTGGTCCAACTGGATGTCTACATGTAGAAAAATGAAAATAGATCCATACTTATCACCCTGCACAAAACTGAAGTCCAAGTGGATCAAAGACCTCAACATAAAACCAGACACATTAAATTGGCTAGAAAAAACAGTGGGGAATACCCTAGAACTCATTGGTACAGGAGAAAACTTCCTCAACAGAACACCAACAGCACGGGCTCTAAGAGCAACAATCAGTAAATGGGACCTCATGAAATTGAAAAACTTCTGTAAAGCAGAGGACACCATCATCAAAACAAAGTGACTGCCTACAGATTGGGAAAGAATCATCACCAACCCTTTATCTGACAGAGGACTCATATCCAATATATATAAAGAACTAAACAAGCTGAAAAGCAACAAACCAAGTAATCCACTTAAAAAATGGGGAACAGAGCTAAAGAGAGAATTCTCTGTAGAGGAATATCGAATGGCAGAGAAGCACTTAAAGAAATGGTCACTTTAGTTTTTGATCTTAGCCATTCTGATGGGTTTCAGGTGAAATCTCAGGGTCGTTTTGATTTGAATCTCTCTGATTGCTAAGAATGTTGAGCATCTCTTTAAGTGTTTCTCTGCCATTCTATATTCCTCTATGGAAAATTTAGCTCCTTACCCCATTTTTTAATCGGATTGCTTGATTTACTGCTTTTTAACTTCTTTAGTTCTTTATATATTCTGGATATCAGCTCTCGGTCAGATATAGGGTTGGTGAAGATCCTTTCCCAATCTGTAGGCTGTCGTTTTGTTCTGACGACAGTGTCCTTTGCTTCACAGAAGCTTTACAAAAGGTCACATTTATTGATTGCTGCTCTTAGAGCCTGTGCTGTTGGTGTTCTGTTGAGGAAGTTGTCTCCTGTGCCAATGAGATCTAGGCTGTTCCCCACTTTTTCTTCTAACAGATTAGTGTGTCAGATTTTATGTTGAGGTCTTTGACTCACTTGGACTTTAGTTTTGTGCAGGGTGATAAATATGGATCTATTTTCATTTTTCTGCATGTAGATATGCAGTTGGACCAGCACCATTTGTTGAAGATGTTGTCTTTTTTTTTTTTTTTTACCATTGAATGATTTTGGCTTCTTTGTCAAAAATCAAATATTCATAGGTGTGTGGGTTTATTTCTGGGTCGGTTCCATTGATCCACCTTTCTGCTTCTATGCCAATACCATGCAGTTTTTATTACTATTGCTTTGTAATACAGCTTGAGATCAGGGATGGAGATACCTCCAGATGATCTGTTGTTGTACAGGATCATTTTGGAAATCTGGGTTTTTTGAACCCAGATATCCATCAACTGAGGAATGGATTCAGAAATTGTGGTACTTTTACACAATGGAATACTACTGAGCAATTAAAAACAAGGAAATCATGAAATTTGCAGGCAAATGGTGGGATCTAAAAAAGATAATCCTGAGTGAGTTATCCCAGGAGCAGAAGGACACACACAGTATATACTCACTTACAAGTGAGTACTAGACCTTTAAGATAAGATAAACATACTAAAATCTGTACACCTAAAGAAGATAAACAAGAAAAAGGACCTGGGGTAAGATAATCAATCCTCACTTAGAAAGATAAATGGGATGGATATTGGATGTAGGAGAAAACAAGTAACAGGACAGGAGCCTACTACAGAGGGCCTCTGAAAGACTCTACTTATCAGTGTATCAAAGTAGATGCTGAGACTCATAACCAAACTTTCAGCAGAGTGCAGGGAATCATAAGAAAGAAGGGGGAGTTAATATGACCTGGAGAGGACAGGAGCTCCACAAGGACCAAATATAACAGGGCATAGGGGTCTTTTATGAGACTGTTTCTCTGACTAAGGACCATGTATGGATATAACCTAGAACCTTGCTCAGATGTAGCCCATGGCAGCTCAGTAGCCAAGTGGGTGCCCTAGTGAGGGTCAAAGGGACTATTTCTGACATGAACTCAATGGGTGGCTCTTTGAGTCTCCCCCCTACACACACACACACACACACACACACACACACTGAGGGAGGAGCAGCCCTGCTAGGCCACAGGGGAGGACATTGCAGCGAGTCCAGAAGATAGGGAGGAGGACCTCCCTTATCAGTGGACTTGGAAAGGGACATGGAGGGGATGAGGGAGGGAGGGTGGGATTGGGAGGGAATGAGGAAGGGGGCTATGGCTGGGATACAAAGTAAATAACCTGTGATTATATTTTTTAATATAAAAAATAAAAATTATAAAAAATAATAAAATAATAAAGATGTAAGCTACAAAAAACCCCAACTTAATAAACATAAATCTGTAATTATGCTAAAACACACTTTTATTATAAATATAACACACGTTCATTGTGGAAAACATGGGAAGCAAGAGGAACTACTCAGAAAAGCAAACATGATGGTTTGCTGGTGATGGCTCATGTTGCTTCCCATTTGCTTCCTGCTCTGCTTCACAAGGACTGAAAGGTGGCAAGTGGGGAATCCGCCTACCTTTCTCCGGCTGTGTCAAAGCACCTGACGCAAGAAGCAGACGCTTAATAAGTGTGTTGCACGGACAGGATGAAAGTGTGGCTTTCATGCTGTCCCCTTCAGCCTTTTCCTATTTGTGTCCTTTTGATTCTCTTCCCGGCCTTTAAAATAAGCCCTCTTTAAGCGTTCCACCCTCACTTTTTCAGGGCATGCTTTCGGCTTACGACCTGGCTCCTGACCATCTTCTGAGGTTTTAACATATCCTGGACAGACTTTTTTTTCGTACGGACCGAGCTGGAGGGATCTTTATAGTTTCTGTTCTTCTCTATAGTCTCCCAGAAAGGGAAGCTGAGACAGACAACACAACGAATTGCCTAAAAGTAACAGCAATTGTTACCTGTCAGTCTCTGTCCACCTTGAACCTCTGACTGCCTCTTTCCCAGAATGCAACACTGAGAACCTGGAGCTCTGGCTGATCCTGAGATCTTCCTATCCACACGCAGAGGAGTCCACCTGAGGAGGAGTTAAATTTCTATCCCTGCTTCAACCTAGGAGCTATGGCTCTGCTAATACAAAGACTGATTTAGGTTGTGCAGGCATTCTTCTCTGCTGACACCGCAGGGAAGAGCCCCGAGGGGTTACCCTCCCAGTAGTCACGCTGGCATCTGTTGACTTAAGTTTTTCCTCTCAGAAAAGTATGACTTGCTTTGCTAGCATCCTTCCCATCTTAACTTATTTTAGTGTTAAATGCTCTATTACATAAAGGGCGAGTAGCATCTATATCCTTTGGTGTGCGAGCGAGCCTAGTTTTTTTCCATTGAATTACCTGCAGAGTTGCTGAAAGAACCAGCAGCAGCCATGGGTAGAGCAATTCATGAAAGGGATGGCCTCTTTTCTTTTCCTTTTTACTGCTCCCGAAGCTCCTATTAGCACTTGAAAGCACTGTGCCCGTTGCAATGTTGTAATAGAATTGGATGGTTTTATACTAATTAGCGTTATTTTGGTGCACAGTGCCACAAAAAAACTTAAAAATAGTATTAAAAATTTGTACACTGGGAGACAGAATCCCATGAGGTGCATTCCAGCCTGGGAGGGCAGGAATTATGGACCTTTCATGTTCATCCTTCAATTTCTGTCCATTGTTTCCCATGAAGCTCTGAGTCTGCACGGGCCCAATTCAGATCAGGTGTGGTTTCTCTCTCTCCCCCTCAAGCTCTGCTCCCCCCACCCCCAGCCACTGTACAGTATGGGTTATAAATAAACCACGAAGGAATCAGGGAGAGTATTATAAACATTCCTGTATTTCAAACCGTTTCAGTCACATAGCCTCCCAATTTATTTCCCGTTTGATATGTTTTTGTTTCTTTCTATTTTATTGACAAACAAAATTGCATGTTTTATTGTGCACACGATTTCTTTGAAATACAGATACACCGCGAAATGACTGAGTCAAGTGAGCCAAAACACACATTTACTCCCACGCTTATTAACGTTGAGAACACTTGCCGGTTCTCTCAGTGGCTTTCAAGGGTATACGGTCCATTCTTGGAAAGGAAGGCCACCGGGCTGTGTGACAAGTCTCTTCAGTTTCGAGTTTGGGAAAACTGAATATGCGCAGTGCAGGACGACAGATCCTTGTAAGGCACGATAGACAAAAATAAACTAAAACTGTATTTTCTTTTTATCTGTTTACTTTTTTTTTTTTCTTTTTGAGACACACACAGGACTCCAGCTGGCCTTGAACTCACTCTCTCAGCAGCGGTAGTGGAGCGTCATCCCTGAACTGCTCCTCTCGCCTCTACACAGTGCCTCCACACTTGCCTTAAATTAAAATGCAAAGCTGTACAGGAAAGACTTGCAACTTTAAAACTAGGACAAAGTATTTTTTTTTTTTTTGTATTTCTAAAGAATTTACCATCACCTAGAGAGCACCAGTTAAATATTCAAATAAATAAGTAGTTTGTTTGTTTTGATAATACTATTTGCTTTGCTAAGATTTTTTTTTTTTTGGTACAATTTGTTTGCTGTGGACTTGTTTAAAATATATATATCGAGAAGCTCCACATAAGAAGTATATATCCTCCATGGCCCATTCAATAACGAAACAAGAGGTCTACAGTCCACTTATTTTGAAACGCGTTGTACTCTTCAGATTATTACATAGCAACCTCAGCAGTGCCTGGAGTTACTGTCCATGTGTAGCAAGTACTTTTAAAACAAAAGCAAAACAAAATAAAACCAAACAGGAAAGGAAGATAAGAGGAAATGGAGAACTCCCTCGACGTCTTTTGGCAGCAGGCAGAAATAGGAGAAGAGCCTTGGCCTCTGCACAACTGAAGCAAGGCTCTGTCTGACTCCGGGTCCTAAGCCAGCCTCTGTGGGACCTCTGGCTCCTGAGCCATCCTCTGTGTGACCTCTGGCCATCTCTCTGCTCCTTAGGTTCCAGAGGCCCACATCAGCTGTGGCTCCCTTTCTCTGGGTTCACACAAGGACTCTAACCAGAGAGAGAAGATTTCTCTCTGGCATAACACTATCTGAGTGCTGGGATTTTTTAGGAAAGAAATGTACTTGAGAGAAAGATGGAGGCAGATTAGTCCTTCATACAGAATTTATTAGTGTCGATTCGAACCCCACAGCTCTTCTCTGAGAAGGAGTAAGAGTTTATTCTGGAGTCATTCTGAGTGACCATGGCCCAGGAATAAATACAGATTTAGTTGCTTCAAATTCCATGTTCTAATGTGGAAGCAGTTTTATGAAGTCTTCATACTTTTACGGAACAAAGAAAGTCATAAGTGGAGGCAAGATTAAAATGCATTAGTGAGTACATCAGAGATGGAGAGCTTTTCTGTAGGCCCAAGGTGTGCCCTGATGGCGTTCCCAGCTGTTGGATTTGCGGAGGGTAGTGACACGCAAAGGTAAGAGGCTCTAACAGGTTTTATCCATGAGTCACAGATGTTAATCCTGACGCTGAGGTGAGCAAAATGTAGCTGATCCAGAAGGCTAGGACTAGTCCAAGATAAGGTAACCAGCCTTTGCACCTGCAGCATTCCAGTGTCTCTGAAGTACTGAAATTCTAATCGGCCAGTCTCTGCACACACAGCCTCTTTCAGGAGTTTTTGTTCACCTTATAGAGCCAGATATGACAGAGCTGTGGTGTCCATCACACTTGGAGGTGTTCAGGGGCCTGAAAGAGTTTCAGGCCCTGCCCAAGGAGAGCAGAATTTGTTTTTCTAATGAGGGAGGTGTGTCCAAGGAAAAGGGACCAAGGCCACTGACCTACCCAATCGCATACAGAAATGATAATTTTTCTTGTATTTCTGGCCCAAACAGGAGTTGAAAAGTCCCAAGAACCTCCCTGGGTAAGAGGCTTCTATAAAAACAGTGGGCCTGTGACTATGCTAAATAATAGAGGCTATTTGTTCTGTTTGCTGCCCTTCTGTGCCAGGCCTTGCCATTAGGAAAGCTGAATTTCCAGGAGGTGGGAAACTTGGCTCTCGTGAGCCTGAGAGAGAAGAAAAGATAGTGGCCAAGCCTATGAGGCACCAGGACTGTGTGACAGAGATGCTATCTGGAAGGTCAGGGTTTGAACACCGAGCTCTGCTGAAAGATGAGCTCCTGGAAGGTGCAGGAGTGACTGAACAGTGCAGAGTTGTTCCTTGGTGCAGAATTTCCACTTTATGGTCACACACAGGGGTCCTGTGACTCGCGGATGGCATCCTCTTACCCAGTCACGTTACCCACATAGTGGGCAGCATCGGACGCAGGAGGGGCGTGGAAGTACTCTCTGCTTTTGATCAGAGTCCAGCCTTGGCGCCAAAGGTGCTCCCAGCTGATTGGAGTTCTTGAGAGTTCTCCATTTCAAACCTGTAGCCATTATTTGTTTACTGTTAGTGCTTGACAGTTCATAACCTTTTGAGAAAGTTTTATAGAAGGTCTGGCTCTACCTACCGACCTATGAAACTTCTTACTCAAATTTGGCCTTTAGTCTTTGATTTTTCAATCTCATCAATATCATTGCTGGATCTTTGAACATACTCAGGGAATGTGTGTGTGTGTGTGTGTGTGTGTGTGTGTGTGTGTGTGTGTGTGT
>NW_026585580.1:2064855-2067221 GCF_907164565.1 Psammomys obesus | reverse complement strand
GTGTGTGTGTGTGTGTGTGTGTGTGTGTGTGTGTGTGTGTGTGTGTGAGAGAGAGAGAGAGAGAGAGAGAGAGAGAGAGAGAGAGAGAGAGACTTCTGTGGGTCACAGTCACCTGAAAACCGCTGAGTGTGAAACCAGCAGCAGTCTACAGACCTTTCTCCAAATGATGATGCTTTCTGTGGCTGCCACCTCCAACTTCTCCAGGGAGTGGTGTGTAATATATATATTTAACTATAGCTATCAATGAGGGAAGCACACCCATAAAAATACTGATTGGTTTTGTTTTGATGATCTGTCAATTCAGTGGGTTTGTAGAACGGCAGTATATGTGATGGCAAAAAAGGCAGGAACACAGCAAGGACAGTTGTGCCTTTGCCTCCAGGGAGTGCAGCCAAGTGGTGTGGGACCAGGGGAGAAAGTATGGAAGCGAAGAGGGAGGACCAAGCGATGAACTAGAACAGACAGCTGGGAGCTGTCACTACCCTTCTCCACCCTGATGGAGGAGTTCAAGTTATGGCCCATGCCCACCGCACAGGATGGGTAACCAGGGAGCTGCTGGGATTCCAAGGCTCTTCCTGCTAAGGTTAACTTCCACCTGACAGCCTTGCCACTGTTCAGTGCCTGGCTAGTTCTTCTTCAGCCGGCCCTGGGGCTTAGCCCATGGTTTCCCAACACAGCCGAAACCTGTGCTCAAGCCACATACCTTCCCAGGCTTGATGGGGCTAGCAAATGTACGAATGTTTCAGTTCTTCCTGTTGTGACTCCAAATGATTGTCTGGACCCTTTAAAA
This sequence comes from Psammomys obesus, assembly GCF_907164565.1. Lineage (NCBI taxonomy): Eukaryota > Metazoa > Chordata > Mammalia > Rodentia > Muridae > Psammomys > Psammomys obesus. The sequence goes on along the minus strand of NW_026585580.1, from coordinate 2,066,431 downwards.
GTTTTGATATAATCTGATTGGCCTGCTCTTTGATCACCTCCCCCTGAGGGGGGGAGCAGCCTTACCAGGCCACAGTAGAGGACAATGAAGCCACTTTTGATGAGAACTGATAGACTAAGATCAGAAAGGAGAGGAGAACCTCCCCTATCAGTGGACTTGGGGAGTGGCATGCATGCAGAAAGGGGAGGGATGGTGGGATCAGGAGGGGAGGAGGGAGGGGCTTATGGGGGGGTACAAAATGAATAAAGTGTAATTAATAAAAAATTTAAAAAAAGTTTTGATTGTTTTCCCTCTTTCTGTGGAGACACAGAAATTAGAATCCTACATCTTTGGGTTTGAATCCTGCTCCTGTCACTTACTAGCTGTACAAGTCTACATGAATCACAAAACCGTTTCAATCTTATGTTTTGCTCTTGTTAAATGACAAAAATAATAACCCCCATCTCACAGGGTTGGGGGATGAGAAGTAAATAATAAAGTATTTACAATGTACAATACACCAAGAGCTAGTCATGATAACTATTTTTTTATTTGTTTTTGTTTTTTTTTTCTTTGCCTCTCTTACAAGTTCTGTTACGTTAGGAACAGTTTCTGAATGAGGACAAGGAAGACAGTAGTAAAATACACATTTAGAGTTGTTTAGAAAATAAAATTAGTAAGTGAAAATGTATTAAACAGGATTTATTCATATTAAATGCTCAGTACTGCTCCAATAGTTAATTGCATCCATAGGTGTTTAGATCTGAACCTTTGACTTGTTTCCTTCTTTAGGTGCCAAAGGTAAAGATAAACTTCTCCAGAACTACCCTGTCCTTCAAGGTGTTCACTGTCAACTTCCAACCCACGTGCCAACCCCATCCCCTGCACACTTTTTGCTTCAGCAAGGGCTTACATAAAGATGCTTGATTTAGTCATTAAGTGAAGCCTGAAAGACAGGCAGGATACACTTCCTCAGCTGATAGGATGTAATCCCTAAATGTTTGTAATTTGGGGTGATTGGGCCTCGTGTTGATGGTCAGTGAGATCCAGCTTCCATTCATTTCAAGTGAGGCTCGGACACCTGATAAATTTCACTGGGGAAGATAAGTGAGCATGCTCTCCTCCATCGGCACCCATCCATGCCTCCAGCCAGCACTGACTGAGCGAGCACGTGCTGTGTAAGATCTGGTCAGGAGCAGACCTGGTCATGCAGTTTACACGACGTGGGAAATAACTCCAGCTACTCATTGGGTATGGTGTGGGCGCAGAGGACCCAGTAATGTGAATTCATGAGGCAGGGAAGGTAATGCTTATATAGTGTGAAAGGATCATACAGGAAGGTCTGTCTTGCCATTTAGGGTATCTGGGTTTTTGCAAAGTTGTGGAAATACCAGGAGGATTGTTAGAGACCCCAAAATTTAACTGTATTGACACACACATCGTATGTACTTTTGAGAGGAAAAGCTTAGGGATTCATTGTCTGAATCTCTAGCCTAGGAAGCAATTTCCCTCCACCGGGAGAAGGTTGTTGTTTCTTGCTTTTAGGCATTTCTCTCTCTCTCTCTCTCTCTCTCTCTCTCTCTCTCTCTCTCTCTCT
>NW_026585580.1:1853315-2064845 GCF_907164565.1 Psammomys obesus | reverse complement strand
TCTCTCTCTCTCTCTCTCTCTCTCTCTCTCTCTCTCTCTCTCTCTCTCTCCATTGCTTGTTTGGCATCAAAGAACAGGGTGGTGATAAGGTTGAAGAGAAAGAGCATATTTCTACTGCAAGCAAAAATATTTTGAAATATTTGGATGTCAAATCCCCTTGGCTGCCAAATTCTTAGTTCAACTATCTTTTTATTTTCACTAAATTTGAACACTTTTCTAAAGACAGAAAGCAGACTACCGCCTGTTTAACGTATAGTGCTAAATTTTGTGTTATTGGCCCAGGGTTTAGGTTAAAACAGATTACATTTTGGCCATCTGGTCGTTTGAGGGCGGGAGACTTGGTCAAACTCAGTTTCTGGGAAGGAAGTTTTGAAATGGGGCTGGGGAAGTAGGAGATGATGAAGAATGGAAATGAGGACTAATTCCCAATTAAATCTGCAGCAACTGTTGGTTGGATACGGATACTTGCCTCCCAAATGTAGGCAGACTGCTGCGTGTTTCAGACGCAGGGATCACACAATCTGTTACAACATAAGTGGAAATCAATTTTAAGCTCAAAATGGATTTTCCTGGTGGGGCATGTGTGAAAAGCTCCTTCCAAATGAAAAAAAAAAAAGTGGTTATAGTTAACTGCAGCATATTTTAGCTGGCTAGGACTCTACAGAAGATTGGTTCAGGTAAAGTCTTTTCCCCATGTAGTATGTTTTCCCCAAACAAGAATCAAAACCTGTGGTAGTGAGATGGCTCAGGAGGTAAAGAGCTTGTTAGGCAAGCCTGGAGACCCAAGTTCAATCCCGTAAAAGCCAGCGAAGGCAGCAGGGAGCACACTGACTCCACAAAGTTGTTCTCCGACTTCTACACACATTTCCCTCTCACTACCCCCACATTATTAGTACATACGATAATGAATAAATACATACAATAAACTTACCAGCTTTAGTCTACACATATCACGTAAACAGGCATTGTATGGACTATCTGAATCACCCAATTGCTCATTTGCAAAGAAATGAGAGAAAGGCTTAGGCCCAAGTTCCCGAAGCAATGTTTTACTGCCATTTTGAGGACTAGGCATGTTGTCTGCAAGAGGCAGAAGGCTTTTTATGAAGACCCTCCATGCTTTCCCGACAGCAACTATTCACCAAGAGAACTTTGAGTTAATGTTAACTAATTTAAAATTTTCAGCCACATTTAATTAATTTTCCACCTCATTGCTGTTTACAAATGCTATCGCACATTGAGTAATGACTCTCTGTTTGTTTGCTGGGTAGCATCACAGCTCGAAGAAAGGCTGAAATGCAAGTGTTTAAAATGCTATTTAAACCAGAAAAAAAATGAGAAGACTTAGCTCACCTAAGGTACTCAGTCATGCTGCTTTCATATAAGTAACAGTTTCTGAACTAGGGATCTATGGAGTATAGATCAATTTCTAGGCTGTACAATGTCTGCCAAATTTCTGATGTGTATGCATGAGTGTTATTTCCTGGGCATTGATTTTCTTGCACCAGGTCTCTGATAATATACACAGTAATCTACATTATTATCATTATCATAATAAATAGTGTATTATGTAATTATATTATATTATTATGATATAATATACAGCAATATTACTTTTTAAACACACACTGTTTTAAAAATATTTATTTATTTTTGTTTTAGGTGTATGAGTGTTTCACACATGTATGTATGTGCAGCACGTGCGTGCCTGGTGCCTAGAGAGGCCAGAAGAGAACACTGAAATTGCCAGAACTGGAGCTATAGACAGTTGGAAGTCGCCATGTTAGTGCTGGGAAGTGAATGTGTTTCTGCTATAAGAATATCAAATGTTCTTAACTCTTAAGCTTGATCTCCAGCCTAAACTGACATTTTTTGTTGTTGTTTTCTGTGCGGGCACATGTGCGTGTTCATGTGTGTGTGCGTGTGTAGGGGGCGGGGCTAGTAAGGACTATGTTGAGGCTAGAACCAGCTTCTTAGGCTTGTCTTCCTCAGCCATATGCATGCTAGTTTCATGCCGAATAAAAAAATGAATATATATATATATATATATAATTTAAAAATAAGCATATATTTTCCTAATTATAAATTAAGAATATCTGAGAACATTTCTCCAAATAAACAGTCACACACGTTTTTAATTTCGGGGAAATAGTCTGAAAAAAATGTGTCAGCAGGAGATTTGTTTGTTGTATGAACACTATAAACCGTCCTTAAACCTAGACTGTTTAGTTTTTCCACACCTGTGCCTGATGCCATAGCTCACTGCTCGAAGTCATGAATAACAAAGCAACACGGGATAACATGCAGCAAAAAATAAACTGCTCATGCAGACTCATGGGAAATGTAGGCTGTGGCCAGTTGCTGTGGTAGCTGGAATGAGATTCCCATAAGTCTCAGGCATTTGACTACCTGATATCCAGTACTAGCTATTTGGGGATGATAAGGTGGTTATGGCCAAGCTTGAGGAACTATGTTACTGGGGTGGGCTTTGAGGTTTCAAAAGACTCATTCCATTTCATGCCTGCCCTCTTGGTTTCCGGTTTGTGGTTCTAGATGTGAGCCCTCCCCTGTTGCTCATCCATCCATGTTGCTTACCACCAGCTATCTCCATTCTGTCATGTCTAACTGTAAGCCCCAAATAAACCTTTCTTTGATTACAGTGTTTTATCACACTAACAGGAAGTAGCTCAGACAGCTGCTTCTGTGCCTAACATTGTATAGAGTAATGGCAGTGAACTTTTATTAAGTAGACCTCTTGTACTGTGTTTATTATAGTAAATACCCAGACCCGTAAAATAGTCATACAATAGTACCTGTTATATGTGCTATAACTGTTATGACATGATGCTTATTTCCATCAGCACCATCACAAATGGTGCTGATACATTAGCAATATATCACATTGCTATTACAGCACCCATGATGTCATTGGGAAATAGGAATCTCTCAGCTTTGTTATAATTTTATGGGACCACTATCAGATAACTGTATTCACTAACTGCTGTAACACCTGCTATTCTACACTTCATTGGTAAATGTACTCTTTCTAGTACTTAGGGTATGAGCTTTTGCTAATTAATGACAGTAGCTTATAAAATTGCTACCATCTGAAAACAGGAAGAATTTTCCATTTCATAAGGAATTGAATATTTTGATTATCAAAAAACACCTGAGCTTAATAACTGGTTTTCCAGAAACTTAGTGCAATGCTCTTCTCTCTTACCTTTCTTTAGAAGTTCTGTTTCCCATTCATTTTCACATCCACTATTTCAACCCTGTTTGTTCTTCACAACCACCCCCTCATGAGTATATTGTTAGAATTATAATCGTTTTGTTCAGATTAAAAGATAAAGTTGAGATTTTTGCCTGGCTTGATCTTGTACATGTCTTGTGTGCTCATGTACCTGTCATGCATGCAACGGCACTGTCATGTCAATCAAATGATGTTTTACTACAGATATGTGCTACCATCGACCTTTCCAATATTTCTGCTCCTTCTTCTGCAACAAATTCTTAGCCTTAAGCCACCTCTACCAGAGAAGTTATTGACAACTGATGGCAGCTGTGAGGAAAAGCCAGTTTCTGCAAAGATGTGGTCTCTGAAAGGCTACCCACGCTTCAATAGATGGTTCTACAACTATTCACATACAAGCAGAACTAAGTTTACCCAACTGAAGTTAAGACAGAAAAGTAGCGTGGGGATAAGAAAGGAAATTGGAGGAGAGGGAATGGGGTTGGATCAGATCAAAATGTAATGTAATGTATAAAATTCTTCTAAATATGAGGCTGTTGAAAGAGTTGACCACAGCTAATATGAGCTGGGATTCTAAATTGTAAAATTGTGTTCTATTTTTAAATTGTTCTTTCCATACATGTTATAATAGCAGATACTAATTTTCAATAATTCTGAAAGCTGTTAATCATTACTTTCATTATGAATTCCTGATTTCCTTTCTGCAACACATACCCACACATTTTAAACATTTTAAAATGTTTTATTTTAGGTAGGGTTTTATTGCTTTAGAGAGACAGCATGAGCACAGCAACTCTTTTCTTTTTTTTTAAATTTATTCACTTTACATACCAATCATAATCCCCTCCCTAGTCTCCTCCAGGTTTCACACTTTCTCCCTCTTATCCCCTATCCCTCCTCCCTTAGTCCTCAGAAAGTGGGAACCCTCTGCCCCTTCCCAACTGACTCCAGTCTATCAAGTCTCATGAGGACTACCTGAACCCCCTTCTTCTGTGGCCTAAGAAATCCACCCCGCCAGGGGTAAGTTACTGAAGAGCAAGCATCAGAGTCCATGTCAGAGACAGCACCTGCTCCCCTTACTAGGAAATCCATATGGAGACTGAGCTGCCTATTGGCTACATCTTATAAAGGAAAACATTTAATTGAGGCCAGCTAACAGTTCAAAGGTTTAGTCCATTGTTATCATGAAGAGAAGCATGGCCACAAGCAGGCAGATATGGTGCTAGAAAGGTAGCTGAGAGTTCTAGGTACTTTTGGATCAGCAGGCTTCTAATGCCCAAAAGCCCACCCCCACAGTGACATACTTCCTCCAACACGCCACACCTACTCCAAAAAGGCCACACTTGCCAAAAGTGCCAGTCCTTATGAGCCTGTGAGTGTGGTGCCACCACACCAGGCTCTCTGGGAACAAAACTAATAGATTGAATGTACATATATTAAAATTATTTGTTAAACCAGCTTACTGTGACAGTTGAATCACAACTGAGAGGCTGAGTAACTGATGGTTACTTAGTTCAAAAGGCTGGATACCTAAGTAGTTCCAATCTTGTCCCCATTGCTAGATAGTTTCTGGAGAGCCTCTGGTCTTTACCCAGCAATGGAAGCCTGGAAATGCTGGTTCTGATATCAATGAAGAAATCAGCAGCAGCAGCACCAACAGAGGAGATCATCCTGGTGACAAGAAGCAAAGGAAAGAGAGCAAAGTGTGAGAAATCCTTCTTCTGCCATGCCCCCTTTATCTGGGCTGTTACCAGATAAACACATTTGGGTTGAATCTTCCCTCATCAATTAAGGCAACCAGGATAATTTCTCAGCTGAGGCTCCCAGCTAAAGTGATTCTAATTTGTGGCAAGTTGACATTAAACCAAACACCACACCACAGTTTTATTATATGTCCCAGAAAACAAGATAGGCTGGCCATCTCCTCGAACAAGCAGTGTAAAATAAATATGCTGCTGGAATAGAGATGTTGAAGAACTGATCAGATGACTTACATGTGCTTATATTGTCTTGTAAAATTGTAGATTTAGGTTGTTATTAAACTCTCAGGCATATCAATGGGCTTTAGGGTGTAATAAATAAGAAAAGACCTGCTCTCCTCATTCTTACAGAATTTATAGTTTATGACAAACTGGGTATCCAACATCTGGGTTATGGTTTTATATATAGTATTTGTGTAGTGAATATTAGGAGCTCGTGATATGGTGGTAGCCAAACTTTTTGGATACGCCGTACAGCTTCTTCTGCCATCAGCATCAGGAGGAGAGTCTACGTTCTTTCTACTTGTCTGTGCTTTGCAAAAATAAACAAATGTTACCTGCTAGGGATACCAACCTTTCTGGTTTATTCTTTCTGACAGATTTGACAGGCTTTAAGGAGAGTTTTAGAGGAGAGTTTAAACATCAATGAGTAGACATTATGTAGAAAATAATGTTTTCCTTCTAATTTGAGGCCCCATGACTTTTGACAAAGCCCTATAATGTGATGTTGGTTGAATATTTTTCACGTTTTAAAAGGAAACGAAAATATTGCGTCTGTCCACATTATAGGATTTTGATAGATCTCTGAATAATTTAACAGGTATATATTGATGTAAAATTGCTGAAGATAGCAATCTGTCTTATGATTTTATTTTGCTTACTTATAATTTAATATTCTAGAAAAACAATCAATCATTTATAAACCTTTCCAAATTTTGGGTTGTTTATATGTTGATAAAATATTGCTTCTCTGAGAAAAGGTTTTTAAATATAGAATCATTAAATTCTTTTTGTTGTTTGCTTATTTGTATAACTAGAGGAAAAAGAAACATAATTGTATATTCTTTTTTAAGTAGCAGATCAAGTTACCATTTACATGTAATAAAAATTTCCACTCTGTAAGTGAAAGTTATGTAAGCTGTGATAAATTTACAGACTTGTGCATTTGTCAGCCAAATCCAGTTTTAGAATAACCTAGCTTACCCACGATTGTTAACTTGACTGGATTTAAAATCACCTGGGAGACACCCACCTCTCAGTGTGTCTGTGCACTTGTTACATGTTTATGAGAACAGGTAACACCCATCCTAGATCCAGTGAAAGTGTTTTTTCAGCTGAGGACCAAAATGACCAGTGTCTTATGCTCCCAAAGACATGGTTTTCCCACTATTGTCATCTAAACCCTGAAACTGTGACCCCAGATAAATCTTTCCTTATTACACTGTCTTGCTAGGCATTTTCTGTTTTCTTCCAGCTACTGGGATAGTAGCTACAATACATCAATACTCCTAAAAATCATTTGTTTTAAGCTCTTTCTTCCAGCTTTCATGTTCAAGGACTTGCTACTCTATTTACTGCTTTCATATCGCTGCTATTGGAATTTCATTTACATGGAACAAAACCATTACTGGTCATCAGAGTCTGAGCCAGGTGTTTCCAGGTTCCTGGCCTCTTATCCAAAGGACTGAAAACAGGGGCTCACATAGAATTGCAAAAGAAGCAACACAGCCATATTACAGCAAAGTTATAGTATAAATTAAAGAGGAACACATTGTCTAGATTGACAGTGGCCCGTGGAAGAATACTTGAGAGCTTGATTATTGTTCATGGCTTTCTTTTATGAGGTTCAGAAGGAGGAGGAGTTGTTTCCTTAAGGGCCATACTTTTGTGGTTCTATGTTTTCATTAATGGATTAGGTCATACAGAAATTTTCCTGCTGTGCATATCTCTCCCTGTGACATAATGTCTAGTAGTCACAGACATAAGATGAGAAATACATGTTCTCCTTCACAAGCTACCAGAGGACACAATTTTGCCTTATACTGTAAAGGCAATTCAGGTTAGCTACCCAGATACATTCATTAGGAATACACTTCATTTAGAGAAGTCTAAATTTTATTGTTACTTGAGACAATTCAATGTATTATTGTTCAGAGATTAGAGCATGTGTACCCCAGTGTAGATAGTGGTCAAAGGGGTTCTGAGTTTTCTAGTGACATTTTTTGGAGAGGGGTATATTGCAGAGAGAAGCACAAAACCCAAAACCGAAGGAGGATACCAGAGTACTAAACCGTCTCCATCTGACCCCTCGAATGGTTGTGTTAGTTGTTCCTTCCTGTATTCCCTCCTTTAACCTCTTCTCCCACGCCCCTATTGAATCATCCTACTTTAGTTTCCCCTTTTCTCTTCACACACTGTATTCTGTTTCCCCTTCCTTGACAGATCACCCCCCACCTACACACACACAGACACACTAGCATTAAATATCTAACCTCTGTGTCTATTTGCATCATAGCACACAGTTTGCAAACTTAAAAGTTAGCATCCCTGTTCCCCTTATTAGAGTAACCATTTGGACACTGAGCTACCATGGGCTATATCCAAGCAGGGGTTCTAGGTTATATCTGCACATAGTCCTTGGTTGAAGAAACAGTCTCATGAAAGACCCCTGTACCCTGATATATTTGGTTCTTGTGGCGCTCCTGTACTCTCCAGGCCTTACTAACTCCCCCATCTTTCATAAAGGCGAGTTCTTCCACCCTCCTGCCCTAACAAGGGAGGAGCAGTCTTGCTAGGACACAGAAGAGGACATTGCAGCCAGTCCTGAAGAGACTTGATAAGCTAGGGTCAGATGGAGGGGGATGAGGTCCTCCCCTGTTAGTGGACTTGGAAAGGGGCAGGGAGAAGATGAGGGAGGGAGGGGTTGGGAGAGAATGAGGGAGGGGGCCACGGCTGAGATACAAAGTAAATAACCTGTGATTAATATAAAAATAAATTAAAAATTATTATATATAAAAAAGTTAGCATCCATACAGAAGAAAAATCATACAGTATTTGTCTTTTTGAGTCTGGGTTACCTCAGTCAGGACCACTTTTTTTTTTTTTCCTAGCTTCATTCATTTACCTGTGTGTTTCAAAATTCCATTTCTTAATAATATTCCATTGTGTAAGTGTATCACATCTTCATTATACATTCATCTGTATAATGAGGGCAGCTAGTCTGTTTCCAATTTATGACTCTTACGAATAGAGCAGCAATGACTATGGAGTGCAATGTAGAGTCAATTTTGGCTATCTATTCCCAGTTGCCGCACTGCCACCAACGAGTAGTGAGTGCCCCCCTTCCCTCGTCCTCACCAGCATAAGTGAGATCTTACTTGTTTTATCGATCTTGGCTATTCTGACTGATAAAAGAAGAAATCTCAGAGTAGATTCAATGTGAATTTTCCTGGTGGCTAAGGAGGCTAAACATTTCTCTAAGTGTTTCTCTGCCATTTGTGTTTCATCTTTTGAGAAATCTTTGCACCCCGTTTTTTAAAAATTGGGTTCTTTCTTTTTTGTGTGTGTGTTCTTTTTACTTCTTTATACTTTGTAGATACAGAAGCTCTCTGAGAGATGCATAATTGGTGAAGTTCTTTTTCCATTATGTAGACAGAAACTTGGCCTGAATGATGGGCTCCTCTGCCTACAGACGCTGTTCATCTTAGTGTCTGTGCTATTACTGTTCTGTTTAGGGAGAATTTTTTTCTGTGCCAATGAGTTCAAGACTATTCCCCACTTTCTATTCTATGAGATTCGGGATATCCAGACTGATGTTGATGTCCTTGATGCATTTAGAATAGAGTTTTGTACGGGGTGACAGATATGGATCTATTTTCATTCTTTTACATGCAGCCACCAATTTTTACCAGCACTATCTCTTTTTTTTTTTTTGAGTGTTTATTGGATTTTTTTTAAATCAGGTATAAAAAGGTCTGTAGACTTACCTCTGTGTCTTTGATTCAAATCTATTGACCAACATGTCTTTTTCTTTTTTTAATGTCATTACTGTGTTGGTTTTCTTACTATAATGCAGTAATGTAGCTTGAAATTAGGAACGATAATACCACATCAACAGTTCTTGTATTATTTAGGATTTTTTTTGCTATCCAATTTTTTGTTTTGTTTTATTTTGTTTCTGTGTGTGCATGCATATATATAATTATAATATGATATGATAAACTTAACATTATCATATATTATAATATCTTATATATCTTAATATTTTATTATCATGTTTTAAGATAACATATAAGATGGATTATTTTTATATATTATTATTCAGTATCCTTTGACTTCTTCCTTTCCTATTTCTATCCTCATGATTTCCTTCAGTTGCCTTATTGATCTACTTAAGACTTTAGCTACTATATTTAATAGGTATGAAGACAAAGGACATTCTTGTCATGTTACTGATTTTAGTGAAAATGCTTTGAGTTTCCATCCATTTAGGTTAATGTTGGGTGTGGGCTTACTGTAAATTGCATTTATTATGTTGAGGTGTATCCCTTGTCTGTCTAGAACTTTTATTATGAAGGAATGTTGGATTTTGTTAAAGGCCTTTTCTGTAACTAATGATATCACAACATTGTTTTTCTGTGGCACTATGTTTATGTGGTCTGTTATATTTATTGATTTTCTTATGTTGAACCATCCTTCCATTTCAGCGATGAAGCTAACTTGGTTACAATAGACAAACTTTTTTTTGTGTTCTTGGTTTTGTTTTTTTAAGTAGTTAATTGAGAATTTGTGCATCTATATTCATAAGGCATATTAGTCTACAATTTTTATTGGTAGTTGTTGGATCTGTATGTGCTTTTTGATATCAGCATAATTGTGGCTTCATAAGAAGAACTAGGTAATGTTCCTTTAGTTTCATTTTTCAGAATAATTTGAGGAGTATTGGCATTAATTCTTTTTTGAAAGTCAGGTAGAAATCTCTACTGAATCCATCTGGCCCTGAACTTTTATTGATTGGGAGATTTAATTACTGTCTCTATTTCATTGGAAGTTAAGAATGTGCTTAATTTTTAAAATTTAATCTCCATTTAACTATATATCAGGAAATTCACCTGTTCCTTTTACATTTTCCAGTTTGGTGAAATACAGATTTTTAAAGAATGTCCATATGATTCTCTGCATTTCCTAAGCGTCTGTTGCAATGTCTCATCTTTCATCTCTAACTTTATTAATTTTGGTCTTCTCTTCATCTATTAGTTAATTTGGCTAATGGTTTGTCAAACATTGATTTTATAAAAGACTCAACTCTCTATTATATTGATTATTTGCATTTTTTGTTTGTTTGTTTTTATGTTAGGCCTGAGTTTTCTTATTTCTTCCCATCTATTTTTCTGGGAGTTTTTTCTTTCTGATTTCAGACTTGACAAATTTTCTTTTTTATTTAGTAGTGATTTGTTTAGTTCCTATGAGTATGTATACTTTCTGTTGCTTCTGTTGTTGATATCCAGCTTTACTCCATGTGGTCAGATAGGGTGCAAGAGTGCTATTTCAATTTTCTTATATCTGTTGAGACTTGCTTTGTGTCCAAGTATATGACCAATTTAGGAGAAAGTTCTATGAGCTGCCAAGAAGAATGTATATTCTTTTGTGTTGGAGGATATAAATTTATATAAATATCCCTAAGGGCCATTTGATTTGTAACATTATTTAGCTTCACTATATCTCTGTTTAGTTTTTCTCTGAAGGGCCTGTCTATTGGTAAAAATAGGGTATTGAAATCTTCCATTATCTTTCCATCTTCTAATATCTTCTTCAATTTCTTTCTTCATAGACTTGAAAATTTTTTCAAAAAGGTCTTTCACGTGCTTGGTTAGAGTCACACTAAGGTACTTTATGTTATTAGTAGATATTATGAAGGGTGTAGTTTCTTTAATTTCTTTCTCAGCCCTTTTGTCTTTCATATACAAGAAGGATATTGATTTTTTTAAGTTAATTTTGTACCCAGGCACTCTGCTGAAGGTGTTTATCACCTGAAGGAATTCCATGGTTGAATTTTCAGGGTCACTCATATATACTATCATATCATCTGCAAATACTTTGACTTCTTCCTTTCCAACTTGTATCCCCTTGATCTCCTTTAGTTGTCTTATTGCTCTAGCTAGGACTATTTTGAAGAGCTATGGAAAGAGTGGGCAACCTTGCCTTGTCCCTGATTTCAGTTACTCTCTATTTAGTTTGATGTTGGCTACAGGCTTGCTGTATATTGTCTTTACTATGTTTAGGTATATGTCTTGGATACCTGATCTCTCCAAGACTTTAAACATGAATAGGTGTTGGATTTTGTCAAATGCTTTTTTGGCATCTAAGGAGATTATCATGTGGTTTTTCTCTTTCAATTTGTTTATATGGTGGATTACATTGATGGATTTCTGTATATTGAACCACCTCTGCATACCTGAGATGAAGCCTACTTGGTCATAGTGGATGATATCTTTGATGTGTTCTTGGATTGGGTTTGTGGTATTTTGTTGAGTATTTTTGCATCAGTGTTCATAAGGGAGATTGGCCTGAAATTCTCTTTCTTGGGTTTTTGTGAGGTTTAGGTATCAAGGTGACAAAAAAGCATCTGCAACAAATGGTGCTGGTCTAACTGGATATGTACATGTAGAAAAATGCAAATAGATCCATACTTACCACCCTGCACAAAACTAAAGTCCTCAATATAAAACCAGGCACGATAAACATATGGAAGAAAAAATGGGGAAGAACCTTGAACTCACTGACACAGGAGACAATTTCCTGAATGGAACACCAACAGCACAGGCTCTAAGATCAACAATCAATAAATAGAACCTCATGAAACTGAAAAGCTTCTGTAGAGCAAAGAACACTGTCTTCAGAACAAAATGACAACCTACAAACTAGGAAAAAATCTTCACCAACCCCATATCTGACAGAGTGCTAATAAATCCAGAATATATAAAGAACTCAAGAAGTTAAATAGCAACAAATCAAGTAGTACAATTAAAAATGCCATACAGAGCTAAACAGAGAATTCTCAGTAGAGGAATATTAAATGGCGGGGAAACACTTGAAGAGATTCTCAGTGTCCTTAGTCATCAGGGAAATGCAAATCAAAATGACTCTGAGATTTCACCTTACAACCATCAGAATGGCTAAGATCAAAAACTCAAGTGACAATACATGCTGGAGAGGATGTAGAGAAAGGGGAACCTTCCTCCATTGCTGGTGTGAATGTAAACTGGTACAACCATTTTGGAAATCAACCTAATGCTTTCTCAGACAATTAGGAATAGCACTTCCTCAAGATCCAGCTATACCACTCCTAGGCATATAGCTAAAAGATGCACAAGTATACAACAAGGACATTTGCTCAACCATGTTCATAGCAGCTTTATTCGTAATAGCCAGAATCTGGAAACAACCCGGATGTCCCTCAATGGAAGAATGGATACAGAAAATGTGATACATTTACTACTCAGCAATTAAAAATGAGGAAATCATGAAATTTGCAGGAAAATGGTGGGATCTAGAAAATATCATCTTGAGTGAGGTATCCTAGAAGCAGAAAGACACACAAGGTATATACTCACTTATAAGTGGATATAAGAAATACAATATAGGCTAAACATACTAAAATATGTATACCTAAAGAAGCTAAGCATTCAGAAACGGATGGACATCTGAAGAGGGAGAAAGAAGGGAACAGGACAGGAGCCTACCACAGAGGGCCTCTGAAAGACTCTACCCAGAGGGTATCAAAGCAGATGCTGAGACTCATAACCAAACACTGGGCAGAGTGCAGTGAATCTTATGAAAGAAGGGGGAGATAGAAAAACCTAGAGGAGCTTCACAAGGAGAGCAACAGAACCAAAAAAAAAAATATGAGCAAAGAAGTCTTTTCTGAGACTGATATTCCAACTAAGGACCATGCATGGATATAACCAAGAACCCCTGCACAGATGTAGCCCATGGCACCTCAGTATCCAAGCAGGTTCCTTATTAATGGGAACAGGGACTGTCACTGCCATGAACTCAGTGGTAAGTTCTTAGATCACTTCCCCATGAGGGGGGAGCAGCTTTACCAGGCCACAGAGGAAGACAATGCAGCCAGTCCTGATGAGACCAAAAAGACTAGGCTCAGATGAAGAGAAGAGTACCTCCTCTAGCAGTGGACTTGGGGAGGGGCATGGGAGGAGATGAGAGAGGGAGGGTGGGATTGGAAGAGTATGAGGTAGGGAGCTATTGCTAAGATACAAAGTGAATAAACTGTAATCAATAAAAATAATTAAAAATAAATAAAAGAAATCTCCAAATAAAGAAAATAAATCTCCCATTATCAATCCAAGATGGTGGCGACCAGCACGCACCATATCTGAGAGACACAGTATCCAAAATTCAGAAATTAGTGAGTGGATGGGTGGCTGAAGACAGAGCATGGACATTGAGACTTCCTGGGCAAGAACGGACAACCCATGAGTTGGGAGTTTTTGAATCCAGATCACCTGTGGTCATCTCCGGGTCTGAGAGTGGTGAACATTAGACCCCCTACACTTTCCCTTGCCCCAAGCATGGGCCTCCTCAGGAGCCCCTATGCTGGGTGACAGAGACAACAGAGGCAGCTGCCCCAAGTACAAGTCCCTGACTGGCTACCAAAGAGTGGACACCACTGAGCTGACTGATCTCCTGTACGCTCATTTGCTCTGCGGTCACAAATCTGGGAATAGCGAAACAGGAGAACCCCTGTGCATTCCCCCATAGGCCTGCAAGCATGTGAGTGTGCCTTCAAGTGAGTGCGTGCAGAGCCCCAGATCCAGGGTCCTTCTAAGCTAGCACCAAGACATCACATCCCTCCCTCCCACACCCCCACTCTGAGCAAAATAGGGATCCTTGGAATAGCTTTCTCAATATTTAATCCCCTGCTCTGTGGTTCTGCCAGTGGAGTCCAGGCAAGCAATTCCTGAGGCCAAGATGGTACAAGCCAGACAGATCTGAATACCTGGAGGACTGAACGACAGGCCCGTGGGCCACTGAGGCATTCAGGACACCAGTGCACTGTGCCAGCAGATGGTGCCAGCACCCTCACCTGTGCTTATGCTCCACCCTTCCAGGCATCTACATGCCCTGTCCTTCAAGGCACACTTCCATGCACACTCCCGAACTTGCACACATTCACCTGAGACCTTCCTCCCTTAGCTACAGCTGAAACACCAACATCCACCTTCAAAGCAGTGGATCTCTCTCATCTTCGTGCAGAAACCTCCAGACTGCAGAGACAGACAGATCTAGTCTGAAGTACAGACTCCAGGAACAAACAGCCAAGGTTACGGATAAGCAGATGGCTAGAGGTTGGCATAAGAACACAGCCAACAAAAATCAGGACATCATGGCTTTACCAGCAACCCCAAATATCAATGGATATTTAATTCGTCAGAAACACAGGAAAATGATCTCAAATCTATGCTTATCCAGTTATTAGAGGCACATAGAGGAAATGAACAAAACTCTCAAGGAAAGACAGGCAAATACAGCCAAGCAAATAGAGGCATATGGAGAGGAAACAAACAAAAAAATAGAAGCCATCATGGAAAGACAAGAACCTATATCAAACAGATGAAGGAAATGGTGCAATACATGAAAACAGAATTAAAATTAATAAAGAAAACAGAAACAGAGAAAACTGTGCAGCCGGAGAAGTTAAAAAGCAAAAAATCAAGCAATCCAATTAAAAAATGGGGTACAGAGCTAAACAGAGAATTCTCAGTAGAGGAATATCGAATGGCAGAGAAACACTTAAAGAAATGCTCGACATCATAGCCATCAGAGAGATGCAAATCAAAATGACCCTGAGATTTCACCTGACACCCATCAGAATGGCTAAGATCAAAAACTCAAGTGAGAACACATGCTGGAGAGGTTGTGGAGAAAAGGGAACCATCCTCCACTGCTTATGGGAATGCAAACTAGTACAATCACTTTGGAAGTCAATCTGGCACTTTCTCAGACAATTAGGAATAGCGCTTCCTCAAGATCCAGCTATACCACTCCTAGGCATTTATCCAAAAGATGCTCAAGTACACAACAAGGACATTTGCTCAACCATTTTTGGAGAAGCTTTATTCGTAATAGCCAGAATCTGCAAACAAACCAGATGTCCCTCAGTTGGGGAATGGATACAGAAATTGTGGTACTTTTACACAGTGGAATACTACTCAGCAATTAAAAATGAGGAAATCATGAAATTTGCAGGCAAATTGTAGGACCTAGAAACGATCATCCTGAGTGAGGTATCCCAAAAGCAGAAAGACACACATGGTATATACTCACTTATATAGACCTACAATATAAGATAAACATACTGAAATCTATACACCTAAAGAAGATAAACAAGGAAGAGGACCCAGGGTAAGATGATGAATCCTCACTTACAGAGACAAATGGGATGGACATTGGATGTAGAAGAAAACAAGTAACAGGACAGGAGCCTACTGCAGAGGGCCTCTGAAAGACTCTATGTAGCAGTGTATCAAAGTAGATGCTGAGACTCATAACCAAACCTTCGGCAGAGTGCAGGGAATCATAAGAAAGAAGGGGGAGTTAATATGACCTGGAGAGGACAGGAGCTCCACAAGAACCAAATATATCAGGGCACAGGGGTCTTTTATGAGACTGTTTCTCTGACTAAGGACCATGTATGGATATAACCTAGAACCCCTGCTCGGATGTAGCCCATGGCAGCTCAGTATCCAAGTGAGTTCCTAGTAAGGGGAACAGGGACTATTTCTGACATGGACTCAATGGCTGGCTCTTTGACCTCCCACCTCCGAGGGAGAAGCAGCCCTGCTAGGCCAAAGAGGAGGACTTTGCAGCCAGTCCTGAAGATAACTGATAAACCAGAGTCAGATGAAAGAGGTAGAGGTGCTCCCCTATCAGTGGACTTGGAAAGGGGCAGGGAGGAGATGAGAGAGGGAGGGTGGGATTAGAGGGGAAAGAAGGAGCAGGATATGGCAGGGATACAAAGTTAATAAACTGCAACTAATATTAAAATAATAACAAATAAAAAAGAGGATAAAAAAGAAAGAGATGTCCAAAGACATACAAGAGGCCTACAGAACACCAAATAAAACAGACCAGAAAAGAAACACATCATGTCATATCGTAGTCAAAACACTAAATCTACGGAGCAAAGAAAAGATATTAAAAACAGCAAGGGAAAAAGGCCAAGTAACATATAAAGGTAGACCTATCAGAATCACACTGGACTTCTCATCAGAAACCATTAGGCCAGAAGGGCCTGAGCAGGTGTTTTGCAGACTCTAAGAGACCACAGATGCCAACCTAGACTACTATACCCTGCAAAGCTTTCAATCAACATAGATGAAGAAAACAAAACATTCCATGACAAAAGTAAACTTTAACAATATCTACACAGCAACCCAGCCCTACAGAAGATACTAGAAGGAAAACTGCAATCTAATAAAATCAACTACACTCAAGAAAACACAGAATACAGATAACTTCACAACAAAAAATTAAAAGAAAACAAGAACTGAAAGACAGTAACACCACCTACTCCACAATAAAAGGAACTAACATTCATTGATCACTATTATCTATCAACAACAGACTCAACTCTCCAATAAAAAGACACAGACTAACAGAATGGTTGTGGAAACAGGATCCAACATTCTGCTGCATCCAAGAAACACACCTCTGCAAAAAAGATAAACACTACCTCAGAGTATAGGACTGGAAAAATGTTTTTCAAGCAAACAGATCCAAAAAACAAGCTGGAGTAGCTATCCTAATATCTTATAAACTAGACTTTCAACCAAAATTAATCAAAAAGAAGAGGTGGGCACTTCATTCTCACCAAAGGAAAAATTCACCAGGAGGACATCACAATCCTTAACATCTATGCCCTAAATACAAGAGCATCTGCATTTGTAAATGAAACAGTATTAAAGATTAAATCACAGATCGATCTCAACACCTTAATAGTGGGGACTTCAATACTCCACTCTCACCAAGATACAGATCATCTAGACAGAAGCTAAATAGGGAAATAGTGACACAGATTTTCTAAATCAAATGGACCTAATAAATGTCTACAGAACTTTTTACCCAAAGTTAAAAGAAAATACCTTCTTTTCAGCACTTCCCAGAACCTTCTCAAAAACTGATCATTTATTTCAGCATAAGTCAAGCCTCAGCAGATAAAAGAAGATCGAAATAACTCCTTGTAGTCAATCAGACCAACATGACATAAAACTAGACCTCAACAATAGAAATAACACAAAGCCTACATAAACAATTGAAACTAAACAACTCTCTACACAATGGCAGCTGGGTCAGGAAAGAAATGAAATCTCCCATTATCATTTTGTGGAAGTCAATATGTAATTTTACTTGTAGTAGTCTTTCTTTTATGGGGTAGGGTAATCTTATTGGTACATAAAAACTGCAATATTTTCTTGGTAAGTTTTCCTTTAATGAGTATGTAGTGTCTTTTCCTATCCTAGTTCATTTTGGTTTGAAGTTTATTTTGTCAGATATTAGCATGGCTATACCCGCATACCTCTGGGGTCTATTTACTTAGAATACCTTCTTCTGGGCTTTTATCCTGAGGTGATGTCTATTCTTGATAGTGAGGTGGATTTCTTAGATGCGGCAGAAGGATAGATCCTGTCTTTTAATTCAATCTGTTAGCATGTCTTTTTATTCTGTAATTGAAGCCTTTAATATTGAGAGATATCAATGAGCAGTGTTTCTTGTTTTCTGTTACTTTGTTGTTATATTGTGATTTTTCTCTCATCCTTTGCTTTATTACTTTGTTCTTGAATTACTTCTTCATTGTGTCTTCTTGGGTACAGTTAACCTCTCAAGACTGGAGTTTCCCATGTTGTGTCTTCTACAAAGATGAGTTGGTAGACAGAAATTACATAAATTTGACTTTATCAGGAATAATTTTTCCCCTCCATCTATTGATAGTTTTGCTGGGTATTATAGTTAGGGATGACATCTGTAGTCACTTAGAGTTTGTAGAACATTTGTGTATGCCTTTCTGTCTTTCAGAGTCTCCATTGAAAAAGTTGGGTGTTGTCCTAATTGACTGCCTTTAGATGTGACATGATATTTTTTCCTCAAGCTTTTAATATCCTTTCTTTGTTAATTGTTTTATATTTATTTTTGTATGTTGTAGGATGTTTTTTTTTTCTGGTTATGTCTATTTGGTGCTCTGTATGCTTCTTGTACCTCATTATACACCCTTTTTTTAGACTGGGAGATTTTTACTATATTGTTTTCTTAAAAGCATTTTCCTTAAGTTTAAACTGGGTTTCTTGCTTTTCTCTATACTTATTATTCATACATCTGGTCTTTTTGTATATTCTCATAGTTTCTGAATGTTTTGTACCTTGACTCTTTTAGATTTAACATTTTGTTTATCTGAGCTATCCATTTCTTCTACTTTGTCTTTAAGGTCTGAAATTCTATCTTCCATATTTTATAATCTATTGGTGAAGATTACCTGAGTTTTCTGTTTGACATAGTATGTTTTTCATTTCCAGTTTTCATTTCAGTTCCTTTTCTCTAGTGTTTTTCTTTCTGTGTTAAATTTTACTTTTGTGTCTTAAAATGTTTTCATTCAACTGTTTGTGATTTCAAGGTCCTCATTAAGGGTTTTACTCCTGTCCTCTTTAAGATTTTTGGACATACTCATACTAGCTATATTGAAGTTCTTGTGTTATGATTGAGCTACAATTGCATTTATCAAGGCCTATTGCGCATGGTTCCTGGCTTCTATAGGAGACAAGTTGTTTTTATCTGTGCATGTTTGTGTTTTAGAGCTTGAATTTAGGCATTTGAAATTATGAGGTTTTAAATGTTTCTTGGTATGGATATCTGGCCTTGTCTTTGTTGGGTGACTGTTCTGTTCTTTGGCTGCTGTTGCTCACTCAGGGTCTCAGGCCAGTGTGGTGGCCATAAAGTCCCTGGTAGAAAGTGCTTCTATTGGTTGGTGAGTGAAAGAAATTAATGGTGATAGGCTAGGAGAAAAGGCTGAAGGGTATTAAGAATAGACCATAGGTCAGTCCCAAAGGAATGGAGGTAAGGTGTAGGAGGAGCTCCTGAAGTGGCGCTCCAAAGGTTGCTTGAATTTTGGTTCAGATTCTGTTGTACTAAGACTTGGGACTTTCAGTTCCATATCAGATATGTAATGTGAAAAATAAGTTCTGCACATCTAGGGTTTTTCTTTTAATTATTAGAATTTGACTTTTTATCTTTAAGGTGGGTGTGTATGTGAGTGTGTGTGTGTTTCTATTTTTAAGAAACTATTAGAAGAATAACAGTACCTGCCTAATAATCTTTCCTTAAGCCTAGATATTAAATTTATTTTTTCCTTAGAATTTTTATAATGTTTTTTTTATTTCTGGCAATAATCAATTTTAAAGATTTATTTATGCATTACGTACACAGTATTCTACTTGCATGTGTATCTTCACAGCAGAAGAAGCCACGAGATCTCAATCTAGATGGTTGTGAGCCACCATGTGGTTGCTGGGAATTGAACTCAGGACCTTTGGGAGAGCAGCCAGTACTCTTAACCTCTGAGCCATCTCTCTAGCTCCTTAATAATTTGTTTTAAGATAATTTTTGTATAATATGTGAAATGTTTACAAAAGTTACCAGGAAGAGGGTCTCAGATCTTAGCTTGGAGAATTGTCTTTTGCAAGCAAATGTGTGAGGAAGCAATTGTATGCTTACATAAACCTCACCTTTTCCATTAGAAAACAAGTAGCTTCTTTCTACAAAAGATTAGGAGGAACTTTGGGGGACTTCTGTTTGGCAAAATTGGGACAGTTTGGAACAGATTTACCCACCAACCTTTTACAATAGCAGCAATAAAAAAATGAAGTACATAAGTAAATATTATTTTTCAATTTACTAAAACTCGGGCAAGGAAACTTAGTGGCCATTGAGAGTCAGGGGGTGAGGATGGAGGCGGGTGGAAGTGAGGTTTGTTGCATTGAGGAAAATTCCAGGCATAGGGCAATAAAGTGTGAGGCAATTGGAGCTCAGCAGACTTCCAGAAACTAAGTCCAGCAGGCCAAGCCACTTTAGAATTCTCAGAGAGTTGTACTCTGCTGAATAGGAGAGCTACTCCCAAAGAATTCTGGGTATTTGGAAATTGGAGAAGAGGTCTGCTATTGTGTTCAGCTGTGTATTGTATACAACTGAGTGTACGAACTTGAGGAAACTGCTAGGACAGAGAAGGAATTATCTAGTGAGGACAGAGGTTACAAGTTTGTGAATGTAGACGTGCCCCTCTTTTCTCTATTTCCTAAGATTTATTTATTGTTATTTTATGCGTATGTTAACCATGAACATGCATAGTGCAGGTGAGATGAGGGCAACAGATCCCTTGGAACGGGGATGGTTCCAAGAGATGGTAGTGAGACACTATAGGGGTGCTAGGAATAAAGCTGGACACTCCAGAGGAGCAGACAGTGTACTTAACAGCTGAACCACCTTTCCAGTCCTCTTTTCTCTGTTTAGATCACCCATGTATAATCTGCCAACTGTTTTCTTTACTCCTATAGAAACTTATTGAACAATTTCCATAGTGAGGCCTGAAGGTGTGATAAATTCTTTTATAATTGGAAATTTATTTTCCCTTACAGAAAAGCTAAGGGCTTATTTTAGTATACAATTTGTTCCTTATACATTTGCCTGCTAAAAACACAATTTTTCAAGTTAATCTCCTGAGGAATCTTCCGCATCCATTTTCTAAATGGTGCCAAAATATCTTTTCTATGACCCCTATTGATCCCTTTAAGAACATAGCAATTTAATTGATACCCATTCCTTTTATTGCACAGTTTTCAATTACTCCTGGCAAGTCTTTCTATTTACTGCCTTTCTCCACTGTGGTTGAACTGAAATGCCAGCAAAGGACCACAGTCCTTTCAACAAAGATGCTGCTGAGGAAAATTTTAGGGGACAGATGAGTCTCTAGAAAGCTTCTCCTCACTGGAACTTGAAGTGTTTGGCTGGCGAGAGACTAATTCATTTCTATGACAGCAAGAAGAGAGCTGAGGTCAGCTGCAGCTAATCCTGCAAAGACTTGAAGTTCAAGAAAATAAATGAAAATAGGTTTTCATGGAGAGCCTTTAGATCCTTTTACATCCTTTCTAAAACTTAAAAGCCACCCCAGGAAACCATTATCCTGTCTTGTCTTGAGAAGGTAAGAATTTTGCTAATATTCATTCAGAAATATTTCCTTTCTTAACAGGCATATTCCTCTACAGATTTTTTTGTGAGGATTATTGAGCTTTTCTTTTAATTTCCATGTTTTTTTTTTCTTTTGTAAAATAAGGTAGGCTCCATGGAGGAAAGTAATACGCTAAAATTCTTGCCTGAAGATGTGCCTCTAAAAGATGTCTGTTGGGAATGGAGAGACGGTGCAGTGTTTCAGAGGACTTGCTGCTATTACAGATGGTGGTTCAGTTTACAGCATCTCCACGAGTCTTGCGGCAGCCTTTAACTATAGATCCAAAGGACGCAACACCTTCTTCTGGCCTCCATGTCCATAAGGCATGCGTGTGGCACTCATATATCCATGCAAGGAAACCACTCATACACAGAAGATAGAAATAAAATCTTAAAAAATGCAATCAATGTTATCTGGTGAAGAAGATTATACAGGAAAAAGTGTGGGGTGGGTGACACATAATTTAGGGTTCTTCCGAACAAATACCATCATTCACTTCCTGGCTGAAGAATGACTGGCAACCTCTTTAGACCTGTGAAAGAGAGCTTCGCCCAAGACCCACATAGCGTGGCTTGGAATCGTGGTTCTTCTCCTTACAAACTGACCAATCTTTGCCAAACACCTGACTTCGCTGAGTCTTTATTTTGTCACCTGCAAATGGGAATAGCGATATCATTCATAGTCTGTTATGAGGGGAAGTCAGGTCAGTATTTATAAAGCACTTAGGATTGTTCCTGGTGTAAAGAAAATATTAATTAAGTGTTACATAAAATATAAAATTTAAATATGTTTAATGGAAAAAATTGCTGACTCAGGAATCACTACATATTTATACCTATTATTTTATGCAAATATTAGAAAGGTTGAGCTTTAGTGGGAAATGTAATTTAGATGTCTGTGAAGTAACTATTATAAGGAAATCAATTGTCTCCAACCATGATAATTTAATAAAAAAACATGTTTCTGTCAAAAATGTGTTGTGTACTCCCCGGGCATTAAGCACGATGCAGTGTGCTACGAATTTAGGTGAACTAGGCCTAAGTCTTTTTTAGGGAACATTGCAGTTAATAGACCAAAAAAATGAATTTTTTTTAAGATTTATTTTTATTCTAATTTTGGGAGGAAAGTGCATGCAAGTGTAGGTGCCCATGGAGGCCAGGAAGGGCTTTCAGATCTCATGGATCTGGAGCTACAGGTAGTTAAGAGCTATCCTACCTGAAACCTGACAGCCGAACTTGGGTTTTCTGCAAGATTAGTGCATTTAACCTCTGAGCCATCTTTCCTGCTACAAATGGATAATATTAAAGCAATGCTTATATGACATAACAAGAATGTCTCTGAGAGGTCTGAAGAAAAGCTCAGAGAACTCATCACTGTTGAAGAGGACTGGGGTGCGGTTCCTGCTACCCATGTCAGATGGCTTGCAAACACCCGTAAATCCAATTTCAAAAGATTTGACACAGTCTTCTGGCTTCTAACACCACTTAAATGAACACAACGTAAAACACACACACATGAAATTTTTTAAAATCTTTTAATAAAGAACACACATTTAAAGAGTACCAGGTAGTATACCAAATGAGAGAGAGAGAGAAAGCAAAAAAGAGAGAAAATGTGTGACTGTGTGTATGTGTACAAAAATACGTCAATGAAAGCTCACTAGACTTGGTGAGTCTTGATGATTAGTCATACTCAGAGGAGGAACATGTACTCTGCTTAGGAATAGTCCCACTTTGATTGGAAGAACAGAGTTAGATCTTTGGCATTGCTGTGGTGAAAGAAGGGAAGAATTTTGTCATTAGCAAAATCACCCTTTATTTTTAACTGTTGGGTTTTTTTTAATATAAATTATCTCTTTAGGTAAGACAACATTGTACTCAAAGAACCCAGAACAGCAGGAAATGAAAACACTAAATAGTTTAGACTGAGTCCTAAAGTTGGTCATATCCTAAAGGGTTAATGTAGACCCTGGCTGGAGAGAAAAGCTCTGAGGTTGAAAACATCATTTCATTATTTGTTTACAGGTGATCCAAGTATCAGTGTTGACACATAACAACTAGACTCTAGAAAAAGTGATTTTTAACCGATGTGATGTCAAGAATCTATGCAGGATTCTAAGTCTTGATTCATATCTAATGGGCTATACATTCAAAGAAGCTCCCATCCTGTCACACTGGTCAATACATTTAAGGTCAAACTAGAGGTAAGATGCTGATTGGGCACTGGAATAAAAGTCATCTGTCCTCTTGCATGATATTTACATCAGTCTTCACAATTAAGAATTTTTATTTTTAAAATTGATGGCCAGTTTGTTCATTTTCCGAAGACAGCCGAATAAAATCTGTTCTTGGAGTATTTCATGGTTACTTAGTTTTAGAATCAATGCAAGACTATGTATTTATCTTGCTATCGACTTATCTTTCTCTGATATCATATTTATTACTTATTTGGATGGGCTTGGTAATAGCTTTCTCTAGTATCAGATCCATATTTATGTATATTGTCCTAGAGAAACATGACAGTCTTTTTGATCAGATATGGTGAATTTCTTTAAAGCAAAATTATTATGAGCCTCTAGTTAACACAAGTTACTTCTACCGTACTGATAACCTTTATAATCTGTAGAGTTGTGTTGGATTTGTTTACTCCCAGCCCCTCCCTCTCTCCCTCTCTCCCCTTCACCCTCCAGTTCTTTCTTTTTTCTCAGAAGAGAGGAGGCCTCCCGTAGATATCAAACTGCCTTTCTATATCAAGTTGCAGTAAGTCTAGGGCATCTACTCCTATTCTGTCTGGACAAAGCAGCCCAGTTAGGAGACAGGGATCCAAAGGCAGGCAACAGAGTCAGAGACAGGCCCCGCTTCTGCTGTTAGGAGTCTCACATGAAGACTGAGCTGCACAGCTTTTAAATATGTGCAGAGGGCTTAGGTGTGTCCTGTGCATTCTCTCTGGCATTGCAGTCTGTGTGGGACCGTATGGGCCAAGCTTAGTTGATTCTGTAGGTTTTCTTGCAGTGTCCTTGACCTCTCTGGCTCCTTCAATCTTTCCTCCCTCATTTTTTTTCTTTATCTTATCTCTCAGTTAGGATGTTTTTATAATGTTTAAAACTTACTTTGCATCAGATGTAATAAGTTGTGGGTTAATGGGTTTAACTACACTTCAGCAACAAATAAATTTTTAAATCTTGCATCTCAGGTAATAAAAAAGCTGAAAGATAAAAACCAAAAAAACTTTAAGATAGAAAAGTATGACACTTTCTTAAAAAAAAAAAAACAACTTTGCAAGTAGATGAGAAACCCAAGTGTTCCATGAATTTTCACTCTACAGTTCTTTCTTCTTTGGTATGTCATTTAGGCCAAATTACTACCTCAACCTCCTTGACACCCTCAAGTCTTTCTCTGACAAATATACTCACCAAACATTTCTTATTTCCTCTGAATTTTGTCCTACAGGTAATCACCAATGATGATGTTGGTGAAATACACATTATCTACCAAAAGGAACAGGAATTATCAGTAAAATAGCACGCTCTGTGTCGCTAAAGATCCTGGGTTGTCTGAGAAGCAAAATCTGATGTATGAAAAAAAGCCAAATCACTTTCAAATTAAAAAATCATCATATAGACATTGCTTCACTGGAAAAATATAATAATCATTTGTTAATTTGTAAAATAAGATTACAACAAAATATTAAAAAGCTGGAATTGCTATTTCAGGTGAGATGTGATGGCTGTTAAAGACTGGATAGGCAAATCAAGAAGAGGTTCATAGGACAATACAGAGGAGGGAAAGTAGAAAACATGGCTGAGAAGATAGATAGATAGATAGATAAATAGATAGATAGATAGATAGATAGATAGATGATAGATAGATCATTCTAATATAAAGGGGATGTCACTGTTCTGAGACACTGGTGTGTATACTAGAGCCTGTAAGCAGGTATCACTTACAACTAGTCATCTACATAAACTATCTCCTTTCATTCTGGCCAGAAACCTGTACAGCAGGCACCATCTGCTTCTTTCTTTTACACATAAGGATCTTTAAGCTTGGTACATAAGGTTCCAAGCCAGGGGCAACTGGAGACAAGATTGTCCCTTGAGAGGTCAGCAGTTGAAGCTAGGTTCGTTCCCCAGGAGAGTTGCACCAGGACCCCCCTATTTCAGGGTCTAAATGATAAGGCTTTAATGGAGAGAAAGCCATTACAGTAGCTCTGTGGGTAAATGATGACAACAGCATCTAATAATGAGTAGGCAGCGTATCAGAGGTACACAGGATGACTTTTAGTGAGATTATGAAATTAGTGAGAATGAGGGAATAAAACTGAAAAGAAATCACTTCTTCATTTCTCCAACTGAAGTTTCTGTTTTGTTTTGTTTTGTTTTGTTTTTGGCTCTTCCCTGACAAATGCTTCAGGTACTGTGTAATGTTGACCAGGACCACTTACCTCCCATACACACAAACTACCTATTTCTCTTCTTGACTTCTTTTTGTTTAGCTCCAGGAATTCGATTGGTTCCAATTTCAAGGGTATTGTTAGTGGTTTGAGTGCTGACGGGAGATTATTTGGGGAGCCTGGGCAGGAAATGAAATATACCCTAGACATACCCCTGGAGGGGTTAATTTGTTGCATAAACATGCCTCACGCCCACTTCAAGGCTCATCTGCCCTGTCTGTACCTCCAAAGCATTCCATCACTCTGTTAACCTAGGCTGTGTCTGCGCATGCGTTTCTGGCAGGTTGAGTAAGGAAGTATATTTGATTGTTTTCTCTTCCACTTCCATTTGGCCATTAACTAAGTCCCGTAACACTGTAGGTTTCCTTGACTGATTTGAGCTTTCAGTTCCCACCCCTAACTTCCAGTGTGCTTTGACACTGAGAATCCTATAACATGTTAAGAAAAATGTTCACGAAGTGATGCACCTTTTATTTTAGTTCTGCAGACAGTGATAGTTCACTAACTTCTGACTTCACCCAATACAGAAGAACATTCTTTTTTAAAGGGGATAAATCCCTTGACTTAGTGAAGTGACT
Source organism: Psammomys obesus (assembly GCF_907164565.1). Taxonomy (NCBI): domain Eukaryota; kingdom Metazoa; phylum Chordata; class Mammalia; order Rodentia; family Muridae; genus Psammomys; species Psammomys obesus. Next base: position 2,038,511 of record NW_026585580.1, on the reverse strand, counting down.
CAATACCTCAAATTTTCTGTAACAAGAACAACAAAATAAGTGTGCTTTTGACTGATATATAATATTGAAACTTGAAATTCAGTGCTCAGTATTATTGCCAAAAGTAATTAAATTAGTTGTAGTTTGGCCATATGGAATATAGTTATGATAGTTGTTTTTAATGTCCTTTTCCTCTAACTCTGTAATCTATGATGTTTTGTAGGCTTTCTAGTAATTGATTTTCCCCTTTATAATGTGCTGTATTTTCTTGCTTTTTTGTCTATTTGTAATTTTTGACTGAATGCCAGATGTGAGTTTTATGCTGTTCTGGAGCCATACTTTTGTTTTCTTACAAATATTATTAAACTTTATTTTTTATTAAAGGTATTTTTTTTTTTACTATTAGAGAAATAACCTTTAAAATATTTTTTATCTATTATCTTTTGTATTGTAGACACACCCCCTCCCCAACCTGTTGTAGCTGGAGATTACTCTGCCGGCTCTTTTTGGTGCCTCATTCTTTGTTTCAGGGGTTTTCAGACATGCAGAATCCTAGATTCCTTCTGCCAAGTTTTGAAGTGCTCCTTATACACCTCCATCTACCTGCAATATTCTCATCTCCACACAGTTCTCCCATCCACGAACTTCTCTCTCTCAACCAGTCTTTTGTCCTACAAATTCTACTCACTTTGTATGTATCACCCATAGCTCAAGTCTGTCTCTTCAGCTCAGAACAAGACCAGATCTATGGTACTGGTGGGTGCCTTGCCTATTCAGAGTACGACAATGTTGTACCAAAAGGAGAAAACCCAGAGCAACATTACACATCAAAAACTGTGACATCACTTGGACATTTAAAATTAAGAACGTTGTTGTGGTGCTGTTACTGTAAATATTTAAAAGGATGTAGAGGTATGATCGTTTCAATTTGCTTATATAGTGAACAAGGAAACTGCTTCTTACCGTTCAGTTTGGTTGTCAAGACAGATCATATTCTAATAGAAATTTTGTCTAAACTCAAGAAAATAAAAAAAAAAACATTTTGTTTTTGCACATTTAGAATAGCATTTTAGTTGTCTAAGAATGGGGCATAAATCCATTCCCAATTGCTTGTCTTGTTTGGATACGAAAGCTCAGTTATTAATATTTTATGCCTGTCAAAAAATAAAGTAAAAATGTGAAAACTTGTAGTGCTTACAATAAATTATGAGAACATCACTTGTGCTCAGAATTGAATCTGGAATCATTTAGGAAATGTTCCGGAAGCTCTGTGAACAGAATGTGGACCTTGTCCAGATTCTCATTATATCTTCTCTTCACAGCAAAATTGATGTTCCAAAATTCTGTTGTCTTATGCATCATTATTTTTGTAAGGAACAAACCAAAAAAAGAATTCCAAAGCTAGTAATCATGGAAGTCTATTAAATACATTTAGGGCAAAAAAAAAATGGTGTATGAAACACTACACACTTAGTTTTGAATGCTGGTATAACTCATAATTGACATGTATACTTATGAGTCACAGGTATTATGATTTCATCAAATTTTTGTGTAAATTGATATCAATTTTATACATTTTTTTTGTGCTGAAAGTTTTATTTTACTTGGTAAGCAGAGAGATTTTGCTGTAATTTGATATTTCCCATACATCCATGAGGTTAGCAACATTTACAGGTCCAAGCACTGAGCCTCATCAGTCGCTATGTAGAACTCTCTATGTGGTCAGTGTAGATTTACTAGGTGTCTTGTAAATATCTTGGTCAGAAAGTTGAGGATAGATACGTTTGAGAGTCAGAGCTGGCATGTGTTTACTCGAATGTCTCTGAAGAGCCAGTTGGCAAGGTTTGCGGCTGGCGGCGACTTGACAACCAAGAACCAAACAGGAGTCAAACAAGTGGAAAGGAAGATACGGCCACGGATAGAAGAATGTCCCAGATGCAAGAAGAACATGATTTGGGCTGAACTGAATTTATATGGCATAGATGGATACATAGAAATCTGAATTTTAGCCTCTAAGAGAGACTGAGTAGAGAAAGTCAGACAAAGCTCTCCAAGGAACTAGTGAACTGAGTAACAGAGACCGAGATAAAAGCAACGATACAAGTGCCTGTAACTGAAAGCTGTTGGTGAAAGGTGTAACTTCAGACTGAGGAGAGCGCTGGACAGCAGTGTGAAAGTCTTTAAAGGGGGAGAGAAATAGATTATTGTAATGTTGCTGAGTGTGACCTCAATATGAGTCCGCAGACACACACTGGCGGGGTTCCAAGACTGACAGAGGCACGTCACACTCAGACTCAGTCCAGACCTCCAATCTGTGCACAGTATTTTCCTGAATCAGCGTTCCTTCTATTCGATGTCCAATCTCTCAGTCACACTACCTATTTCACAGTTTTCTTTTGGTCCTGGTCGCCTTGTCCCTGCTGCAGCTTTCTGTTTGTTGGAATCAAGTCTTTAAAAATGGTGTTGATTATGGAATCAACTCAGGTGTCCATCAACAAAGGAATGGAGAAAGAAAATGTGGTTTACGTAAGTAATGGATTTTTTTTTCCAGCTATAAAAAAAGAATGGGAAGCCAGGTCACCTGCAAGAAAATGGATGCTAAAGGAGGTGTGATATTATGTCAATTATGCCTGTCTCAAGAAACAGACACCACACATTTTCTCTCATTTATGGGACTTATACTTCATAGATACATAATGTATGGACATAAGAAGTGGACTTATGGGAGAAGACAGGGCATAAGTAGGAGGGTAGGTGAATACAGAGGAGATAAAAGTACTCCAAGTATACTTGCATGAAAATAACCTTATGTAAACATGGACAATATTTTTATTGTGGTAGTTTTGATGCAGTAGTTCAACATATTAAGAATTTTTTAAGTGTGAGTCAGGGTACTTGTTTATGACTTTGGAGCCTCCAAACCAACCAAGTAAGGTTCAGCTTTTGCAGCTGAGTTTGCTACGTTTGGCCGGGAAACCACACACAGGTAACAGCTAAGCAGATAAGTGTGGTGAATGCTTTGAAGAAATCTAAAGGTGTATTTTCTGAGAGTAGAGGGACATTTAATAAAAACAGAGGAGGCATTTGTCTCAGCCTTCAGGTTAAGGGGAAGCCCTGGAGACAGACTGATCAGAAGTTTAAGGTCATTTTGGAATGCAAACCAGGTTCAAGATCAACTTGGACTACAACAGAACTTGTCTCAAAAACAAGAAAACAAAACAAAAATCAAGAAATCTTAGAGGCTGGTGTCGCTTCTTTATCTTAACAAAAATGATGAATATACATCTTCACATGAATCTTTATCCCATAATTATAATGATGAACTCAAAATATAGAGCTACTACTGATGAAAAGCTTCAGGTGGCATTTTTTTTTTAAAATCATACTATTCTAGGAGTATAGTTAGAAGTATTTTAGTTAGGAGTATAGTTAGAAGTAGTTTCAGGAGTTAACCACCATTTATGGCTTTAGATATAATTCTTTGGCTCTGCCATTTCTCCCCTCATAGCCTTGGTGTGTTCACTTGTGAAGGCAGCAAACAGTTGTTTTGCAATGGTGTCAGTTATCAATTCTTAGTGCAAAGATTTCATTCAATACATGTTCAGTAAGATAATTCTTCTGTTTCTCATTTAAACAAGGCACATACTGTCAAATTTTCTTAAGAAGCTGCTATGAAGAAGAGGTTTCTGAAGGTTCTGGTGTGTGCTGCAGCCTTGAGCGGCTTGGCTGTGAAGACTTTTGATAGAGCCCATCTCATTCGGCAACCCTGGATACAGCTGTCTATGATGGCGAACACTTTGCGAACACTTAGTTTTACAATGTTCTCTCTGTAACTCTGCAGATGTAGACCTAGAATGTTGTGCGTACTGCATGAAGCCATGCTGGCTCAGAGTATCCTGTAGTCAGGTAGTCATTGCTTCTTCAAACTCTTGCATTCTGAAGGCCTCTTCCACAGCAGGTACCACGCCACCAGCTGCTGTTCACCTGCCCACCTCACTCATTAGAATGACCTGTCATCTACCTAAAACATTCAGTTATATAAGGTTTCTTGCACTCTGCCCTAGGTTTGACTATGAGTCTCAGTATCTTTTTTGATAATCTGATGGGCAGAGCCTTTCATAGGCCCCCTGTGGAAGGCTCCTGTCCCATTACCTGGCTTCTACTTCCGATGTCTATCCTATTTGCTCTTCTGAGGTTTCAGCTTCTTCCCTTGGGTCCTTCTTGCTTAGCTTCTTGTTGTTTCCTTCTATGGATTTTAGCATGTTTATCCTTTATTAGATGGTTAATATCCACTTATAAGTGACTAGATATCGTATGTGTCTTTCTGCTTCTGGGTTACCTCACTCAGGATGATTTTTTTTCTATTCCATTGTGTAAATGTGCCACAATTTCTGTATCCATTCTTCAGTTGAGGGACATCTGGATTGTTTCTAGATTCTCGCTATTATGTATAAAGCTGCTATGAACATAGTTAAGCAAATGTCCTTGTTCTATGGTTTAGCATCTTTCAGATATATGCTCAGGAATAGTTTAGCTGGATCTTGAGGTAGCATTATTCCTAATTTTCCAAGAAGAAGATGGAGATAGAAAGACCTGGAGGGGACAGGAACTCCACAAGAAGACCAACAGAGCCAAAAATCCTGGGCCTGGGGGGACCTGCTGAGGCTGATACTCCAACTAAGCACCATGCATGGAGAGGACCTAGACCACCTGCTCATAGGAATCCCATACGTTGCTCAGTTTTCAAGCTGATTCCCTAGTAAGGGAAACAGGAGATGTCTCTGATATGAATTCAGTGGCAGGCTCTCTGATCACCTCTCCCTGAGGGGTGCAGCCTTGCCAGACTCCAGAGCAACATGATGCAACCAGCTCTGATGAGACCTGATACGCTAGGGTCAGATAGGAGCAGAGGAGGTTCTCCCCTATTAGTGAACTAGGGGAGGGGCATAGGGAGAGAAGAGGGAGGGTGGGTGGGATTGGGAGGAGACCACAGAGGGGGCTACAGCTGGCATACAAAGTGAATAAATTGTAATGAACAAACAAACAAAAAAAAAAATTCAGCTATACTCTGCACTGATGAAGTCATCAAATTTCTCCTCAGTCTGCTTGTTGAACCCCTTTCCTGAACACTTTTTAATTTTGATTTTCCTTGAGTGCTTTCCCAGGGCCCTGTTGTACGAAGTTCCTTTTGTCTTATAATTGCTAGTTTTCTCATTGTTTAGTTACCCTTTTTATCCCAGTTTGGTTTAATGCACCGTGTGATCTGTGTCACTTGACTGTACCAACGGTCACAGTAAGCCTCATGCAGTGAAGACTATATGGAAGACTCTTAGCACTCTTAGCACAATCAAGAACAGATAGATGGCTTTGTTTCTCCCCTTCAAATGAGCCTTCTTGTAAAATATACATTTATGAGCTTTGTGTGCATGACCGTGTGAGTAGATGAGTGTGTGTTTGTGTTTATGTGTGTGGGCGCTTCTGTGTATGCACTATACACGTGCGTGTGTTTGTGCATGTATGCGAGTGCATGTTTTTGTGTTTGTGCGCCGCATGTGTGCATACATATGTGCGTGTCTGAATCTGTGTGTGTATGCATGCATTTGTTTGGCTGTGGGTGTGTAGGTATATACGGCTTTGTTTCATTTGTGCATGTGTGCATACATGTTTGTGATTGACTCTGTGTCTACACATTGGTAGCTGTGCTTCTTTAGTTAATGGGATCCTCCTTGTTAAACAAAATACACACTTCATTGGTGGAAGCAAGAATTTAGCATCACCTCGCTCAACCAGTATAAAGGGAAATTAACAGGGAGGCTTGGGTTCTTGCTCAAAGTCACACAATTAATTCAGGGTGAAACCTCTGTAAAATTTCCCTATGCTAAGAACCTGCCCAGCGCTTTCTCATAAGGGACAAAGTTCTCTATGCATGTTTAAAATAAGTGTAATCTAAACGGATGAGCCATTTCCTAAGACTGCCATAACAAATGGTCAGAGACTAGACGGCTGATAAGGCAGAAACTTATTATTGCACAGTTCTAGAGGACAGAACTGTCCAGCAGGGCTATGCTCCTTGTAAGGACTCAAGAAGACAATCTTCCTCTGCTTCTCTCAGCTTCAGGTTTAATTCAAGGTCATATAATCAATTCAAGGTGAGACCTAGAAAAAGTAGGACCTCCGTGCATCGACATCCCTTTCACCAGAGTTCTGGTAGCTGTTTCCATTCCGGGCTTGTGGATGAATCGCTGTCTCTCCTTTCATATTGCCTTCTTCTCTTGCCTCTTACAGGCATGCTTGTTGGATTATCTGGACTGATCTCCCTCTTAAGATTCCTGGCATATGTACAGCTGCAAAGCTCCCTCTTCCTATGTAAGGCAACATTCAAAGTGTTGGTTCATAGGATCCGTGTTTGATATGTGATTATCTAGCCAACTGCAATCTAAAAACTATTTTTATTGTCTCTAAAGTTCTAGGATTAAGTGTGCCATAGGCTCAGTCAATATTTTTCTAGTGGCTATTTAATCTATGGGCATATTATCTGCCAATACAATTTACTTACAATTGTAATAGCAGTCATGGTAGGTGGCCTTAACTTGGAAAACAATAGTCTTTTTTTTATTTTGATTTTTTTTATTAATTACACTTTATTCACTTTGTATCCTCCCATAAACCCCTCCTCCTCCCCTCACCTTCCCTCCCCTTCTTCATGCATGCCCCTCCCCAAGTCCACTGATAGGGGAGGTCTTCCTCTCCTTCCTTCTGATCTTAGTCTATCAGATCTCATCAGGAGTGGCTGCATTGTCATCTTCTGTGGCCTGGTAAGGCTGCTCCCCCCTCAGGGGGAGGTGATTAAAGAGCAGGCCAATCAGTTCATGTCAGAGGCAGTTCCCTGTTCCCATTACTAGGGAACCCACTTGGACACTAAACTGCCATGGGTCAGAGTGTTGTGAGCCACCATGTGGATGCTGGGAACCAAGTCTGGGTCCTCTGTAAGAGCCATAAGCACTCTTAAATGGGCCATCTCTCCAGCTCCCTCTATTTTTGTTTTGAGGACCTTTGCACTGGTTCCCATATTCGATGCAACAATTTATGTTCTCATTAACAATTTTTTTTCTATATTCTCACCAGCATTTGTTATTTATTTTAAGGATACCTATCGAAACTGGAGTGAGATGTGCTCTCAATGAAGATTTGTATAAGGGTTGGTGCACTTTATCTCATATGTATATTGGCTCTTTGGATCTCTTATGGGAACTTTCTGTTCAATCCATGTGACCATTACTAGACTTGGGTTTTCTTACTTTTTACTGTGTGTGTGTATGTGTGTGTCTCTGTGTGTGCATCCACGCATATGCATGGAAGTCAGGGAAAGATAATGGTCTCCTTCTCTTTTGCTCCTTGACACATTCCTCTGGGACAGTGTATCTTGTTAAGGCTGGAACTAGCCTGGTAGCCAGCAAGATCCAGAAACTCCTGTGTTCATTCCTGACAGTGCTGTTACAAGAGAGAATGGAGCACAACCAACTTATCAATGTGAGTTGTTGGGACCTGAACTCAGGGCCTCGTTGCTTGTCCAACAATCACTCTTATGCACCGAGCAATCTCCCACCCCTCTTGCACTTTAATTTTAAGAGGGTTTTGCTTATACATTCTAGATAGTAATCTCTTTTCAGGCCAATGCCAGGAAAATACGTTCTCCCACTGTGTATGGTACATCTTTGCTCAGTTGTTTGCTTTGGTTCGCAGAATTTTTAAATTTCATACATCTCCATTTGTCCATTCTTTCTATATATATATTTTTCACTATTAGAGCCCTTTTTGTAAAGTCCTTGCTTATTCCTGTATCTTGAAGCATTTTCCTTCTGAGTTTCAAGGGTTTGGGTCTCAATAATACATTTGAATTAGTTTTTGTGCATGATGAGCAATGGATCCAGCTTCACTCCTTTAATAGCGGATATTAATTTTCTGATAAAGCTGATTTTTCCTCCAAAATCCTTTATCAAAAATCCCACAGCTCTCTCTGTAGCCTAGAGAGGCCCCAGACTCAGATTCCCCCTCTCACCCTCCCGGGTGCTAAGAAAATTAAAATATAAGTAAAATATTAAAGTAGTTCATGTCATTCAATATAATATCTGGCTTCATGTTATCAGAAGCAAATATGTACATATAAAGGTTTTAATTACATTCTTAGCAGTGAACTATAGAAACACAAAGTCTCAAACATAAGCTATTAGATTAATACATTATGAAATATCTTACTAAGTATGCACAAAATAAAGCTTTGTATATTATAAAAAAAGATAAATTTTTAATATAAGAGACGAAAATGTTTACAAAATATAGGGGATGGTTTTCATGTTTATAAAAATTTCTAATAATTGAAGGGGTAAAAGGAAAAAGTAAGGTAAATTTAGGAGTCTGACTTCCTCATATTTTGTCAATTTTTCACATTAAGAGTTTGATATATTGTCTTAGAAGTTGGGAAAAATAAATTCTTCAATAGACATTCATACCAGCATCCTTTAAGGAAACATTTTGCCCTGGCACAGCACATCCTCTTAGATGCTAATAAATTACAGGTGTTTTGCTGTTGTTGCTTATAATAGCTGCTTATAATAATTCTCTTTTACATTTCTTCTCACATTCTTCTTTAGTGGCCTTGTTCTTACCGTTGGGGTTGTGTGTGTGGTTGGCTCCTGTTTCAACCATTTTTTTTTTTTTTTGTTGTTGTTGTTGTTGTCATTATTGGGTTTTTGAGACTAGGTTTCTCTCTATAGCTTTGGCTGTTCTGGAACTCACTCTGTAGATCAGACTGTCCTCAAACTCACAGAAATCCACCTGCCACTGCCTCCTTGAGTGCTAGGATTAAAGATATGACCACCACCACTTGCCTTCTACAATGTATTTATGATAGTGAATGATTATCTTTTTTCTCTTCCATTTACAAAATGTCTGTTGACTCTAAATTTTTGCATTCAGACCCATTTCATTCTTGTGTGTGTGTGTGTGTGTGTGTGTTGTTCTGTTTATTTGGAGATGGGAAATTGGCCCATTTAAGACCCCAGAAAAAATCCTTAACTGTTTACTATGTAGTTTTATGTTCTCAAGTAAGTGTTTTGACCCTGTGGCTGGGAGATTCTCAGAGGAGGTCAGGGTTTACCTCAGTTATTATCCCTTTAAGTACTGAATTTAAAAATAAATGCATCGAGGTAAAGAAAGGTTAAGTCTGAAGTTAGAGACCCAGGTAACCACTAAGTTTCTAAGGCTTCTGCAGACAGATGGTTCCTCTGCCAAGTTCTTATCTGTGAAAACGTTAACTTCTCATAAGGAAATCATGTTACCAAGCGCCAAAGTCACTCTGCAGTGTAGAACATCGTCATTCAATATATATATAACAGAAATAATAACAGCAGAGGTGCTCAGGGTGGCGATCCATGCCTTTGTTTACGGCACTGGGGGGCCAGAGGCAGTTGGACCTGTTAGTTTGAGACCAGCAGGATCTAAATAGCAACTGTCAGTCTAATCAGTGCCACATACTGAGATTCAGCGTCAAAAAACAAACCAAAATTAACCTGAGTGCCACGAGCCACAAACATTAGGATACAGACTGTAGTTAGCATCACCCAAAACTTACTGATTATGGTTGCTCGATGCCAGCTAATACACACATTTCTACTCTTGCCTTTACAATTTTAATACGGCACTATCTGAATTCTTGCTCTTCCTCCGCAAACCCCGACGGCGGATCATCAAACGAGACAGTGAAGCCAGGTGGCTGTACTGCCCCCCAGGTCTCATCCATCACAAGACTGTGGTCTGGGTTCCAGACTCCTCCTGCAAACGTAAACCACTTCTTGCTTCCATCACCTCTGCCTCAGAGGCCAGCAGGATCGCCCTGCTGACAGGTTCACCGTGGCTCTCCGCCTCCAGCGTGGAGGGGCAATATTAACACGGGTGCCAGCCCCGCTGCGTTTATCACCCAACTCCTCTTCCTCTCACTGGCGCTCAGCCCAGAGCGCTCGCTGTGCTCCCCTCCCCCCCCCCAGCCCCCAGCCCCCCTGTGTACATGTTGTTCGCCCCGCCCGGGGTACAGTGTGCACACCGCTTTCCTCCCAGCAACTAAGGCTCCGTCCTCAGTGTGTGCAGGCTGCGCTCCTCCCTTTATGAAATGCCGCCACGGACCCTTTTCTCTCTTCCTTTACAGTGGGTTCGCCTCACAATTGCCCATTTATCCGTGAGCTAAATTGATTACTATCTTATTTCCATTTGACTATAGGCTACTTTTCTCTTTTCTTTTAATTTTTCTTTTTGGCTTGTACCACATAGAAGACGTTCGTAACCTTTTGTCGAATGGCTACTGGATCAATAAATATGTATTTAATATTCCACAAGTGTTACCTTTCTGTGAGATAGCCAGCCTGCATTTTCTTCTCCTGGTGCCTCTCGTTTATAAAGAGGGCTGGCTTCCATTAAAAAAAAAAAATAAATAAAGGCATTTATCTTTCAGCTTCAGAGATTACTGGAGAAAAATCGGGTTAACCATATGGGCTGTTGACCCACAAAATACACACAATCAGAGCTCAAGAGGAGAAGCAGGGACTCTTAGCCCTCCTTCAGCATCTCTTACTCTCCCTACAGGAGTTCTTCAACGTTCCCATTGTTCAGCTTACCCTGCTCCCTTCCTCATTCTCAGCCCCCCCCCCCCGCCCCACCCTGTCTCTCACGCGAGGAAAGCAATTCCATCGGTAACCACAGCTGCATCATGCCTGGTTTTGTTACTCCCATCTGAGATCAGTCAGTGCTCTCTGCTCTCTCCGTGCTCTCTGCCTCACGCCCTCTGTTACCATTGAGGGTCTTGTTCAGTCAGTCTGTCTTTCCCTTTCCACCTTCTTTCCGTTAACCCTGCCCTCGTAAAATACACAGTTATGAACAAATACGTTATAAACAAAATGGGACAAAGCCGTAAACCTCCGTTTGTAAACTGTTAAGGAAATTTAGATGTATTTTACTCTAAATGTGCGCATATTTGGATTTGATTATGCACCCGCGATGTAGGGTATGTTTTCTTTCCTGAGCTCTCTAACTTGCTTTTCACACTTCACACTGTGAATAATCAATGTAAGTTCACCTTTCTGGGCTACAGCATCAAGATAAAATGTCCACATCCCTACACTGATCCTCTTCTCACTTATGTCCTATGTCTCCTCTGATACACAGAAAGACTCTAATTTCCCCTTTGGCATAGAAGATATCAACTTGGCCTTCCTTTAAAATATAACCTCTCTCTGAAGAGCCTATATTTATTAATTTTGTCAAAAGTATTGTATAAATAATGTCAATTTAAAAAAATATTTCTCTCTTATGTATGCAGTGTTCTGCGAGTTATAACCCTGTTACTCTACATTACCTCCCTTTTTGCCCTTTTCTTTTTTTAATGTTTATTTATTTATTTAGTATGCAGTGTCTTTGTTTCTGTTTTGTTTTAAGATGGTTGTGAGCCACCATATGGTTGCTGCAAATTGAACTCAGGACCTTTGGAAGTGAAGCCAGTGCTCTTAACCTCTGAGCCATCTCTCCAGCCCCCATTTTTTTTTTTTTTCCAAACTAATCTTAAAGAACAACTACCACAACCTCTTTGGGGCTGATCTTCCCCTTTGTATAAGTAGTTCTTGTTAGGACCACTCCTGCCTCTTGCTATACTAACTTTAAATGTCATTTCTCGGTCATTCACGTCATTATCCTACTAATAACAGTCCTCAAAGCCGATCTTTGTTCCCTCCTCCTCCGTACCTTTCTCGGTTTCTCTTTTTTTAATTTTAATTTTTATTAATTACAGTTTATTCACTTTGTATTTTTTCACTGTTCTTTTTATTATTTTTTTTATTTTAATCACAGGTCATTCACTTGTATCCCAGCTGTAGTCCCCTTCCTCTTTCTCTCCCAATCCCACTCTCCCTCCCTCATCTCCTCCCTGCCTCCTTTCAAGTCCATTGATAGGGGAGGACCTCCTCCCCTTCCATCTGACCCTAGTTTATCAGGTATCTTCAGGACTGGCTGCAATGTCCTTATATGTGGCCTAACAAGGCTGTTCCTCCCTGGGGGGGGGGGGAAGCTTAATGAGCCACCTCTGTAGTTCCCTCCCTCTTCCCCTCCCAATCCCACCCTCTTTCCCTCTTCTCCACCTATTTCCTCCTCCCACCAAGAGAAGGTCCTCCTCTCCTTCCTTCTGATCCTAGTCTATCAAGTCTCATCAGGACTGGCTGCATTGTCTTCCTCTGTGGTCTGGTAAGGCTGTTCCCCAGTCAGGAGGAGATGATCAAAGAGCAGGCCAATCATTTCATGTCAGAGACAGACTCTGTTCCCATTACTATGGAACCCACTAGAACACTGAACTGCCATGGGCTACATCTGTGCAGGGGTTCTAGGTTATCTCCTCCATGAATGGTACTTGGTTGGAGTATCAGTCTCAAAGAAGACCTCTGTGCCCAGATTTTTTTTGGTTCTGTAGTTCTCCTTGTGGAGCTCCTGTCCCCTCCAGGTCTTACTATCTCCCCGTTCTTTCTTAAGATTCCCTGCATTCTGCCCAAAGTTTGGCTATAAGTCTCAGCATCTGCTCTGATACCCTGCAGGGTAGAGCCTTTCAGAGGCCCTCTGTGGTAGGCTCCTGTCCTGTCCCCTGTTTTCTCCCTCTTCTGACCTATAGAAGCCTGGGATTCTCAGTTTCTCTTATTCCTGCTTTTAGAATCTGCTATCTAGTGTTTCTTGCCTTAGCAAATGACTGTTTGATTCCTGCAATTCCTTAACTTACTGACATTTAATTCCAGCACTTGAGAGGCAAAAGTAGTTGGAACTTTGTTAGTCTGAGGGCAGCCTGATCTACCTAGCAAGTATCAGGCCAGCCAGGGCTATGCATTGAGATCCTGTTTCAAAACAAAGAGACAACAAACAAACCTTAAGGCCCCAAACCTTATTTCTCTTGACTTCTGTCTCTCATATTATCTCACACTTAGTCTATCAATTTACAAACACTGAGAATTTTATATATGAGTTCTATATTTACATAATTTCTACCCCTTCCTCAATCCCTTCCATTTCCTCCCAGGTTCTCCCATTCCCTCTCAAATTTATGACAAATATATATTAATATGAAATATATATATATATTAATTTCAGTCTGCTATTGCTCATTACAAGTATGCACAGGCCTGACTGCGTAGGCTTGGCTAACCTATCTGGGGGCTGGTCCCTGAAGAAGACTGATTCTCCTTCTCCCAGCAGCCATTATTTGTCTATAACTCTTCATCTACGGATTGGGCCTTGTTAGATTTTCTCCGTCCACATTGGCATGTCAGCTGGTCTTGTCACTTTCCAGGACTTCTTTAAGTGACCACATTGTTAAAATTTCACCGGGGCAGCTACCCTGTCACACAGGGACTACTCTGTCCCACAGCAGATGTTGTGACTCTCACAATCTTCCCACAATCTTTCTTTCCATTCTTCCACAGTGTCCTTGAACCATCTAATGCTCCATTAACTTTCGAGCTAAACATTGGAGCCGGGTTGTGTATGTATCTGCTAAGTTTGGAAAGGAGCTACTACTGAAATGTTTACATTATTTGTTTCTATTCCTTTAAAAAAAAAAAAACCATAAACCTATGGGTGAGAAATCATTGGGGTATAATAACAACATGAAATACCTGATATTAATCAACCAGTACCGCTTATCTTTTAAATTTACTACATGCCAAACCCTACAATTTGGAAATGTCCCTCTCAATGTACAACCTGATACCTGTCCATGAAGCATGGCTTCTGCTAGTTCTTCATTATAACACAAATTATTCCATGTTCCATCCTCCTTCTTGGCCACATTTAAAAAGCTGGCAACTTTCTCATAATGCTGCACACGTGACCACTTTTCTGTTTATTTTCTCGGCTTTCTGCTGATAAATCCCACCGTGGAAGGGCCCAGCAGGTTCCATGCCCATCCGCTTTCTCACATCAGTGCTTACCCTAAGTTGAGTACTGAACATTGCTCAGCTGAGACTTGACTTATCTCTTTTGCAGCCTCTGCTCAAAAAGATTTCGTGATCTTTACAATCTTCTCCAAAGACCAAGTCTATTCCAGCTCTGGTGAGGTCATTTTCTCTTTTTTTCCTCAGGTAGATAAAGACCATCAGTTCCTTGATTTATTATTTTTTCTCTAACCTGGAAAAGACCGAACATCTAGCTTTCTGTAAAGCTTGTGAGATATTAAAGTGTGTGCCTTTTAAGGTAAAGGTCAGCATCCAAGGGCTAAACCATTCCATACTGAAGTGATCTCTGCCAGTGTCAGACTGCCCTCATGTATTTCAGGCAGTGTATTTGACTCCCAGAGATTCTGATAGAAATAACAAGACATTCAGTATTACAATACCTGTAGCTGTTCCTATAATATTTGTAGGAAATATTTTAACACTTCCCATCCTCAAGAAAGTGAGCTGTGGAGCTGTGTGCAGGAAGCCGCAGTGTCCTAGCCTAGTCACCTGCTCCATGATTCCCAGCTCTAGCCTCCTCACCTGCTCCATGATTTCCATGAGGCTTTTAGAATCCAGTTTTATAACTGAGGTGCCTGGTTCTGAAGAAATCGGGTGATTTCTTGGGGTCCCAAAGAAAGTTCACTGCAGAGGTAGGGCGGTACACCAAAAACAGTACACAAATCAGTGATGTTCGGTATACTGAATTTGCTTAAACTGAGCATGCTCAGATAAGCCATCCCAGAGTCAAAATCGAGAATAACATCAGCAGCCCAAAAAGCTCAAATTGTTTCGCCTGGCAAGAAAAAGCACTATCTTAAAACTCTTTTCATTCCCTTGATTTCCTCTGTGTGTGCACATACCACAGCGTGTGTGGAGGTCAGAGGGCAGCTGTAGGAGTCACGTCCCTCCTCCCCCTGTGCCAGTCACAGGAATTGAACTCGAGGCACGAGGCTCAGCGGCAGATGCCTTTTCTTACTGAGCCGTACTCAGCATGATGTTTAATAATGAGGGTTCTGCCCATTTGTGTTTCTGATAAGTGTACTCGGGATATGGTCTCATTTCGCTTCGCTCACTCATTAAGCTTGTGGGGCCAATCCATATCGTCACCTAAATTCCCTGATCATTTATTTTTACTGTGGTATGCCTGAGAATTTCTCCTCTTGTACATGAAGTAAAAGGACCACTGACTGTTTTTTCTCTCCCTGACACAGAAACATTTGCTGTTTGACTGAAAGTCCAAAAATATTATCTTTTACGTTTGGGAGTATCTAAAAGTAAGACCAGGCTTTGCCAGGCTAGAACTCAATGGTATAGTGAATTTATTACAGTTCTGATGGGTAATGATAAGGTTGATTTTAAAAGTTCATAAAGTTTATAATTGCTTCCTTTCTATAACATAAACATTTGTAATTGCTTGCTTTTCATACCCTAATACATATTTATTTTGTTTAGTGAGCATCATTTATTATTGTTTTTGAAAGAATCTTCATATTCACAATGAGTCATACATGATAGAGTGGAAAACCCCAGAAGGAAAATTAATCATAAATATTTACATGTTCAAGTAAATCTTACATCCATTTTTAAAAACAGTTTATTGTAAAATAATAATAATGAAAGATAGCTCTGAATAAAATACTATTGCCTGAATTTTATAATTTAAATTATTCTTTATTAAGTTAGGTTTTATACCCTTATTAAAAAAGAAGTGTCTTCAAATAGCCCTTCCACTATGCAAATATGAACTTGGGAAAAGCAAAGGTTTATATTTCATCAGCAATACAATTTTCCTTTCTTCAGATGTCTCCTTCTTCAGTTTTTCAAGACAGGGTTTCTCCGTGTAGTCTTGCCTGTCCTGGAACTCACTCTGTAGACCAGGCTGACCTAGAATTCATAGAGTTACACCTGCCTCTGAACTTTCTATATACAGTAGCTAAGTCTGAGACTGAGAGGGATGGAGAGATTGTGCACTCCAGGTCAAAGAATTGGGGAGTGTCTATGATAAGGGTTTTTCTGTGTCAACCAGTGTTTTTCTGGTTGCTTCTCTTTCTAATGTTTCTCCTCACATGGAGTTCTTTTTTTTCATTTATATTTTGCTTAATAACTTTTTTATTTTTATTTTTATTAATTACAATTTATTCACTTTGTATTGCCCCACAAGCCCCTACCTCCTCCCCTCCAGATCCCACCCTCCCATCCTCTTCATCACGCATGCTCCTCCCCAAGTCCACTGATAGGGGAGGTCCTCCTCTCCTTCCTTCTGATCCTAGTCTATCAGATCTCATCAAGAGTGGCTGCATTGTCATCATCTGTGGCCTGGTAAGGCTGTTCCCCCCTCAGAGGGAGGTGATCAAAGAGCAGGCCAATCAGTTTATGTCAGAGGCAGTCCCTCTTCCCATTACTATGTAACCCACTTGGACACTAAACTGCCATGGGCTACATCTGTGCAGGGGTTCTAGGTTATCTCCATGCATGGTACTTGGTTGGAGTATGAGTCTCTGGGAAGACCCCTGTGTTCAAATTTTCTGGTTCTGATGCTCTCCTTGTGGAGCTCCTGTCCTCTCCAGATCTTACTATTTCCCACTTCTTACATAAGATTCCATGCACATTGCCCAACAGTTGGCCTTAAGTCTCAGCATCTGCTTTGGTAGTCTGCAGGGTAGAGTCTTTCAGAGGCCCTCTGTGGCAGGTTTCTAGCTTGTTTCCTGTTTTTTTTTTTCTTTTTATGTCCATCCTCTTTGCCTTTCGGGATGGGGATTGAGCATTTTAGTCGGGGTCCTCTCTCTTGATTAGTTTCTTTAGATGTACAGATTTTAGTAGGTTTATCCTATATTACATGTCTATATGAGTGTGTATATACCGTGTGTGTCTTTCTGTTTCTGGGACAGCTCACTCAGGATAATCCTTTCCAGATCCCACCATTTACCTGCAAATTTCATGATTTCCTTATTTTTCATTGCTGAGTAATATTCCATTGTGTAGATGTACCACAATTTCTGCATCCATTCTTCTGTTGAGGGGTATCTGGGTTGTTTCCAGCTTCTGGCTATTACAAATAAAGCTGATACAAACATGGTTGAGCAAATGTCCTTATTGTGTACTTGAGCCTCTTTTGGATATATGCCTAGGAGTGGTATGGCTGGATCTTGAGGAAGCGCTATTCCTAGTTGTCTGAGAAAGCGCCAGATTGATTTCCAGAGTGGTTGAACAAGTTTACATTCCCACCAGCAGTGGAGGAGGGTTCCCCTTTCTCCACAACCTCTCCAGCATGTGTTGTCCCTTGAGTTTTTTATCTTGGCCATTCTGATGGGTGTAAGGTGAAATCTCAGGGTCGTTTTGATTAGCATTTCCCTGATGGCTAATGAGGTTGAGCATTTCTTTAAGTGTTTCTCTGCCATTCGATATTCCTCTATTGAGAATTCTCTGTTTAGCTCTGTTCCCCATTTTTTAAGTGGATTACTTGGCTTGCTGCTTTTCAGCTTCTTTAGTTCTTTATATATAATGGATATTAGCCCTCTGTCAGATAAAGGGTTGGTGAATATTCTTTCCCAATCTGTAGCCAGTCGCTTTGTTCTGATGACGGTGTTCACAAGGAGTTCTTCATATCAATACATTTGCTCATGAAAGATCTTGTCAGTATGTTTTTAATTTTATAAAGTAATAGAAATGTTGTTATTTTGAGTCTATTATCATCAAGAAATAAAGAAGTTTATGGTGGGATTGTGTTTTTTGACAGTCATTTAGTCAACGGGTTAAAGATACGATGGGAGTGTTATATAATATCTTTGATATTTCCCAAACATGTTACGGAGTCTGAATTCCTTTAGCAGAGTAACAGTTAGTAGTAATACGAAAAGGAAAATGACTTCTAGAGATTAATTATTTAATCCATGCAACAAAAACTGAACGTTTAACACAGACATATTCTGCCCTTAAAAAATACGTTGGAGTGAGATTCACAGACACTTGACTACAACACGCACGCATATGAGATCAGGAGATAGCAGATAATGCACAAAATTCACTGGCAGTAACTGGTTGGGGGAAAGGGAGGAGTCATAGTGAGGAAACAGAATTTTAATTTGTCTCTTGAAGTTTGGATAGAATGTTAGCAGATGCAAAGGACTACGGGACAGTACTGATACAAGATTCCGAATAAAAATGCCCAGCACGGTGGAAAGGCCTATGAGAAAATTTCATTCACTGCAATATTAGCCTCAGTAATTTGAGCGAAGTCGGCCCGCAGTAGAGACCTTGGTTACCAGCAGCGGACAGGTAGGAGACATTCTTCAAGAAATTCACTAGGTGGCGCTCTTTCGTCTCTGGCAGTGGCTTCACAGTCAGGCCAGACTGTTCAGAATAATTGCTGAACTTCCTGAGTTTCCCAAAGTATGATGTCATCGCTAAAATGTGAGAAAGCACAGCGCTTCTGTCCCTGTCCGCGCGTGTGGCTCAGGCACGTGGATTCTCGTGTGACATGAAAAACACCAGCGAAGTAACTGAGGTTCAGGCAGGCCTGGTTGCCAGGAATTCTCTTTAACCTCGATACATCTTTGCCTCCATTCCAAATTCTCCCATTTTATTCTAAAAGTCTCTTTTCTGCTTCTCTGAAATTCTCATGATTCTTCTGTTCTTTCCTTTTATCTTCTTCCCCATTGGGTTTTGAGACAGGGTTTCTCTGTGTACCCCTGGCTGTCTGACGGAGCGCCCACCTGTCTCTGCCTCTCAAGTGCTGGAATTAAGGGAGTGTGTTTTTACCACCTGGCTGATCACGACTTTTTGTAACTTCCATTTGAAATCCTTTTACTAATTCTTCTACGATCAAAACTTGTTTTACTTTCCATTTTGGAGACGACAATAGTTAAGTCCAAATTTTGATAGTCTCCAAGCCATACAAAGGAAAACACAATGGATACTGATTTTCCTAATAAAGAGCAAGATAAAATTACAATTAATCCAGCCTCTAGAAATAGTTGAAACAAACAACTCAAAAGTAAGACGAGAATACATATTAAACACATGGTGACTTCAAAATATGCAGCTTCTCAATCAATTCATCAGGAATTACTTTTATCGCTGATTTTGACATCTTTGGGGAGAGATTGGCAGGTATTCCAGTAACGTGTTCAGTGAACTGACAATTTAAATTCAAAATTTTCTGGAATAATTACACTTCCAACTACCTTAATAGGGCTTCAGGTCACCTTTGTTATTGCTGCTTCTGACTGAAACAGGAAGCATTGTCCTGGTGCACCCTTCTCAAGTTGTTTATTAAAACAAACAAACAAACAAACAAACAATCTGTATGATTTAGAGAAAACATTAAAAATGTTGCAATAGAAATTCATGTTGGTGATAATTTTTATAGAATTCTAACAGAAAAAAAGTGTCGGCAACGTTATCTAAGATCCGAGAGTGTTAGCCAAAGCCTTTTCTTTCTCAAAAAAGATTAAAAAAAAAAAAACCTAAGGGAATATCTAAAAAATAAAATATGCAGATAAATAAACAATACTGGAGTCTATGGGCAGTGTCTCTATGTGTTTCATGGGGTGACTGTGGTTTCTGTTAATTACAAGCAGCATAATATAATATTCACCCTAAAAGCAAAACAAATGAATAAATGATTTACTTTAAAAATTAGGGTCAGATGGAAGGGGAGGAGGACCTCTTCTGCCAGTGGAGTTGGAGAGGGGCATCAGTGGAGATGAGGGAAGAGAGGATGGGATTGGGAGGGGAACGAGAGAGGGGGCTACAGCTGGAGTACAAAGTGAATAAACTGTAATTAATATTAAAAAAATAAAAAAAATTAATTAAAAAAACTAGCTTATGCACTTCGGGAGGCAGAGGCAGATAGATCTCTGTGAGCTCAAGGGCGGGTCGATCTACAAAGCAAATCCAGGACAACCAAGGCTACACAGAGAAACCCTGCTCGAAAAAAAAAAAAATTGGCTTACGTGTTGTTAATCCCACCGGTGGAGGATAAGAACATTACTTCGATTTTAAGCCAAATTTGAAGCAAGCTGTAAATAAATACTGGCTAGCAGGATGGACTCTGGCCAGCGAGTCACATGTTACAGGGTCTAAAAGATCAGCAAACCCCGCAATTCACCGCATTTCCCATCAGGTCCAATCAGCGGCAAGCGTTCATGCGGACTCGTTTGCTGCCCGCTCACGTGTGATCAAGCGCATCCAGGACAGATGGCCAAACGAAGGTGGGACAAACGGGAACTTGAGTTTTGACAGTAAACAGGACTCCTAGCCGTGAGGTACCATTTCTCCTGTTGAGTTCCCACAGTGTACCCCACCCGGTCTTTGAGCCTGACTTCGGCCTTGTCTGGAAGCATGCGCTTAGGATGACGTGTTATCGAGGTTGACACCCTCACATTCGGAACAGCGTAGCTGACTCCCACGTGACCCCTGGCCTATGAATGACCAACCGACAGGGGGCTTCTTACTCTGTTCTTGAGGCGCAGAACCCCCTCCCCCCCACTGACTAATAAAACTGCTCTTTAATACTCAAGTTGCTCTTTAAAACATGCCCTAGAAGTTGCCTCTCCTGCTCTGCACCCATCCCAGCCAATCAGTCGTTTGCTGGGCTGATCTGTGTTGATTCTCGCTGGATCTCTGCTTCTCTTCTTTCTCCAAGGGTGGCTATTAATTTCTAAAACCCCCCTCCCCCAGCCTCTAGAAGTTAAGGGGCCTGTTTTGATTCTAGCCAATTAAACCCGACAGGCAGGCTTTCACGTACAGAGCTTTGCTCTCTTTCCCCTTGTGACTGCAAGGACGTTTACTGAGGAGCTACCTGATGTGGGGAGACTTTGTTCCTGTGTCGGGGCTTGGGCTCATTCCACTGTGAAGGAAATGAGAGCTCAGCTGTGAGACCATGCAATACTCCGGGCTTGCCTATGACAGAGGTTACTGTCACTGCAGTTGTCTTTTGTCCTCACTCCTTCACTTGTTTCCTCTCAAGCAAACTTAAGCCCCTAGACGGGCTGTGTATGGTTCAACGCAATGGACCACATAAGTTGTTAGACTCTTGTCCTTCCTTGAACTCGCCAGCAGCAGTGTTGACGCTGGTTAGTTTTGTCCACATCCCGCCTGACAAGAAGCCCCAACTGAGGAGTTCTCTAGATGAGGCGGGCGTGTCTGTGGGATTGTCAGGGCTGTGAGTTGACCTGGGAAGGCCCACGTTGAGTGCGGGAGGGAGGCACTGTTTCGTAGTCTGGGTCCTGAGGGTAAGAGAGAAAGCGAGCCGCGCGGGAGTAGCGAGCAAGTGGGCATCCTGGATGCCGCATCTCTCTGCACTTGACTGTGAATGAGATCGGATGAGCTGCTTCCGTTACTGTCTTGACTGCTCTG
Organism: Psammomys obesus; assembly: GCF_907164565.1. NCBI lineage: Eukaryota > Metazoa > Chordata > Mammalia > Rodentia > Muridae > Psammomys > Psammomys obesus. Next base: position 2,017,158 of record NW_026585580.1, on the reverse strand, counting down.
AAATGACGCACCTTAGCCTGAAATTGTTAAGCCGATAAAACCTTCCTCCCCTAAGTTGCTTTGGGTCATGGTTTTTATTCACAACTACAGAAACAAAGCTAGAAATAGCATCTAACCTTGTTTTAGAGAGTCACACACATGCATTAATTAGACTTGGCCAACAGGCCTCCGTGATACATAGAATTGAGTTTAGCACCTTCCTCTCCCAATCTGCTTCTCTCTCCGTATCTCTACCTCAATTACTAAGTTCCACATATTCCAGACAGAAACTTCAATTTTTCTCCTATATTCGTCCTCAAATTATGCTTAGGAATTATTAATTTATCGCCTGAACTTTTCCCTCTACTTTATACAGGGACGTTCTCCCATATTGACAACCATCACCCTGGTCTATACTTCTCAGTTCTTCTCCCATAACTGGTAACATTAGCTCTGAACTAGTCCCCAGCATTTCAAGCCAGTCACTGCCCTTAAGAGACGGCAGATTCTAGCTTTCCTTTCCAGTTTCTGGTGATCTGTTTAAAAAACAATAGCAATAAATTACAAAAAAAAAAAAAAAAAGCCAAAAATACTAAGTCATAGTAAGCAGCATACAGACAGCATAAAACATTTGTTCTTATTTACCCTTTGATTTCTTTGAAAAACACTGATCATTTGAAGTTTTATTTAGGTGAAAGTCACCGAATGAATGCATCAATCTACCCTTCTGTAGTTTGTAGCTTGATGTTTGATTGAGTTACAGACCGTGTCCTACATGGTAGGACTGGTACAGAACAATAACACTCCTTGTCTTAACCTTAAGTTAAAAACAAAAACAAAAAAACACACATTGTGTTTTGTTTAGTATTAGATTTTATTTAGTGGAGTAGGTTGGTTAATTTAGTGAGACTGTATCTCCCTCTGTACTCCAGGCTGACTCCAGGCTCGTGAGCCTCCTTCTTCAGTGTCTCACATGCTGGGACACCTGGAAATCACTCAACGTGAGCAAATCCGTAAAGGATGCATATTTGGAAACAGGAATCCAAATGCACCAGTTCTAATGAGGTCACTCTATTTTACCCCTAAGAGCAAAGTGTCTCTTGTCCAAATTCTCTCGTCTCAAGTCCACTGTTTGTCCAAATTCCTATGTGGGTGCTGTCCCTCCCTCTAACAGTAAGAACCTCCAACTCTGAATCACCTGTTCAGCTCCATCTTTCCCTGACTACTTACCATATTTTCCATGGTAAATACACTCTACTTTTTTTTTAGGTAAATAAAGGAAAATAGAAAAAAAAAAAAAAAAGAAAAGCATCAGCATTTTGTTGGATTTAATGAGTCTGTCATATGTGGTATCTCTTCTGTCTAGCAGTCTTCCTTCTCTCAGCCTAGACTTATAGGATAATAAACTGTGAGCTCTTATTGTGTGCAGACTCTGTCTAAACCCTTATTTCCACACATGACACGTCTCTTGCTTAGTTCTGACAAAATAGTCTCATTCTTGAGATAAAAGCTTATGATAATTTCCTTGTGTATGCCTGCCTGGTGTTCTAGACACTTCCCTGTTTAATCTGTACCCTGAATTAAGTTCATATTGTTAATATTTACATAGTCTGTGACTATATCCTGAGATCTATGTATAGTGGTTGACACACACATATACACTCACAATCACACACAGAGTTTGTTTAGTTGCAGTAATTTTACTTATCAACCAGTAATCCAAAATTCTTGAACACAGAGGACAGAATTTCTATTGTCAGTGATGTTCTACCCTAATAGCGTTGAATGAGGGAAGTAGAAAGAATGGTGTTCTTGCCCATTCCCCATACTGAGAGCTAAAACGTGTGATCAATGACATTTGGGTTATCAGGTGGAAAAACAGCCTTCAGAGACTGAAATGTGACTGATCTTTGCTGGAGCTATGGGCATCACGTGTTAAGAGCATCCCATAAACTACAAAGGTGTGCATGCTTGTAGGTGGCTTTTAGTTTGCCTCTAAGAAGACAGAGGGAACAAATGGAGAGCAGAGGGAAATCTTGCACTGACCAGGGTAAGAGGATGAACACTTTGTGCCACACTGGAAAGGCGATGTGAGGACAGGAGCTTGGGGCAGAGGCTGGAGCAAAGGGATGCGCAAAGAAGATGGTTTGAAAGAGACTATTGGGATACCTCACTCAGGATGGTCTTTTCTAGGTCCCATCATTTGCCTGCCAATGTCATGATTTTAATGTCAATTTTTAATTGCTGAGTAGTATTCCATTGTGTAAAAGTGCCACAATTTCTGTGTTCATTCCTCAACTGAGGGACATCTGGGTTGTTTCCAGGTTCTGGCAATTACGAATAAAGCTGCTACAAACATGGTTGAGCAAATGTCCTCGCTGTATACTTGAGCATCTTTTGGATATGCACCTAGGAGTGGTATAGCTGGATCTTGAGGAAGCGCTATTCCTAATTGTCTGAGAAAGCGCCAGATTGATTTCCAAAGTGGTTGAGGTATCCCAAAAGCAGAAAGACACACATGGTATATACTCACTTATATAGACCTATAAGATAAGATAAACATACTGAAATCTATACACCTAAAGAAGATAAACAAGAAAGAGGACCTGGGGTAAGATAATCAATCCACACTTAGAAAGACAAATGGGATCGACATCGGATGTAGGAGAAAACAATTAACAGGACAGGAGCCTACCACAGAGGGCCTCTGAAAGACTCTACCTAGCAGTGTATCAAAGCAGATACTAAGACTCATAACCAAACCTTCAGCAGAGTGCAGGGAATCATAAGAAAGAAGGGGGAGTTAATATGACCTGGAGAGGACAGGAGTTCCACAAGGACTAAATATATCAGGGCACAGGGGTCTTTTATGAGATTGTTTCTTCAACTAAGGACCGTGTAGGGATATAACCTAGAACCTCTGCTCGGATGTAGCCCATGGTAGCTCAGTATCCAAGTGGGTACCCTAGTAAGGGGAACAAGGACTATTTCTAACAGGAACTCAATGGCTGGCTCTTTGACCTCCTCACCCACCCAAGAGAGGAGCAGTCCTGCTAGGCCACAGAGGAGGACTTTGCAACCAGTCCTGAAGATAGCTGATAAAACAGGGTCAGATGAAAGGGGAGGAGGTGCTGCCCTATCAGTGGACTTGGAAAGGGGCAGGGAGAAGATGAGGGAGGGAGGGTGGATTTGGCGGGGAATGAGGGAGCGGGATACAGCTGGGATACAAAGTTAATAAACTGTAATTAATATTAAAAAATTAAAAGAAGAAAGAGACTATTGTATGGAGTTGCTTATTGCAAACTCATGTCACCTGAGGAACAGAAGATTGCTTGCCTCTATTTACTTACTTACTTACTTACTAATTTTTTGAGATAGAGTCTCACTGTGTAGCCCTTAGCTGGCCTGGATTTTGCTATGTAGGCCCAACTAGACTCAAAGTCACAGAAATAAGCCTGCCTCTGCCTCCCAAATGCTGGGGTGAGAGGCATGTACCTTATTCCCAGCTTACTACCTTATTTTTTGAGGGAAGAGCTAACTGTGGACCTCTTTGATTCAGGTGGAGAGATCCTTCTGCCTCCCGAACACCTTGAGAATGGGTGTGCACCACCACACCCAGCTTTTATGTGGGTACTAGACTTCTGAACTCACATCCTCATGCTTTCACGGGAAACGCTTTGTTGAGTGAGACATCTTCCACAGTATGCTTTTAAAGAATATTTAGTTACCTTCATTGTTGGACTCTTTAAAAGAGAATCTATTCTGGAACGAACAGAAAAAGAGTTATTCAGGTAAGAACAAAAAGAATATGATATTTTCACTTACCTGTCTCATTTATCTCCACCAAAACCTCATGAGGTATTTAATTGTGATAATAATTTCACATACAAGAAAGCAAGACTCTGAGGAGTGGATGAGCTTCAAGAAACTCATAGCCAGAACATCATTGTCTGAGGAATGAGGAAGCTGAGATAGCAGACAGGTCTTTCAACCTTCATCCTTCACACCACATGGTCCCAGTTGTTCTTAGAAATACCATAGACAGAAAAGAATGTGGATTATTTTATGAGTAAGCTTTTAAAATGAAAACCATTCATGGAGATAATGTAGAACCCCTGAACAGATGTAGCTCGTGGCAGCTCAGTGTCCAAGTGGGTTCCTTAGTATTGGGAACAGGGACTGTCTCTGACATGAACTCAGTGGCTGGCTCTTTGATCACCTCCCCCTGAGGGGGGTGCAGCCTTACCAGGCCACAGAGGAAGACAATGATGAGACCTGATAGACTAAGAACAGATGGAAGGAGAGAAGGACCCCCTATCAGTAGGAGAGGGAGAGTGGCATTGAGAGGGGATGAGGGAGGGGGCTACAGCTGGTATACAAAGTGAATAAACTGTAATTAATAAAATAATTAATTAAAAAAGAATGCTGACAGAATGAAAAACTAGTCTTCCTTAGGGAAGAGCACACCAATTGATTATCCAATACCAAATGGTCAGCCCTGAAAACATGTAATCTCATCGGTTGAGAATAAGGTCACTACCACAATTTTAAGCTAAATTTGAAACAAGCTTTAATTAAATCCTGGCCAGGCTGATGGACTCTAGCCAGCTCCATTCCAGAGTTCCCAGGAAATGGTCATGAGTCACATTTTGCAGGAGCTTAAAAAAAGGCAAAACCACAGGGGCACAGTATTTCCCATCAGGCCCAATCAGGGGCTAGCATACACCCTGATGTACTTTCTGCCCACATATCTCCCACCCACACATGAACAAAAATCTGGTTCAGTTGGGCCGAACAAGCATAGGACAAACAGAAACTTAACTGTCTTAATTACAAACAGAACCTGAAGGTTATCTTTTTTTTTTTTCTGCTTTGGTCTCCCAGGAACGTGCAAGGTGTATTGTTCTTGTCCCTGGTTTGGTCTTCCCCATGAGCATAAGTAACAGACCCACAAAGGCAGTACTTACATGTTTAGGAATCTATCAACAACTAATGAAAAAAAAAAGAGGCCATGAATTTTAAAAAGAGTCAGGAGAGATATATGGGAAAGTTTGGAGGAAGGAAAGGGAAGAGGGAAGTAATGTAATTATATTGTATTTTGTAAAAAGACATTGTTTTTTTAAAGGCTTATAGTGGCTGGAGAGATGACTCAGCAGTTAAGAGTGCTTTTCTCCTGAAGAGGACCCAAGTTTTGTTCCCAGAATCTACATGACAGCTTTGAATCACCTATGACTTCTGTTCCAGGGTATTTAGCATCCTCTTTTTCCCTCCATGAAACCAGGGATGCATGCAGTGCATTTAAATACATGCAGGCAAAATACTTGTCCATATAAAATAAAAATAAATAAATTTTAGAAACCTTATAGAATTATAAGGCACAATCTTATCTACCATATATTTTAAATAACACACATAGGTGTTTGCCAACACAAAAGCCTTTTTCTATTTAAGCATGTTTCTTTCTATAGGATCCAAATTAGCTGATGTTTTTTCATTCATTCATTCATTCATTCATTCATTCATCCATCCATCCATTTACGTTTTCAATGAATATTTATTAACACTGATTGGCCAACAGCCTAGAGACTGAAATGCAGATAAAATAAAGTCCTTAGTATTAGTCACAGTGGACAAAAAGATGTAGTAACAAAAAAGGGGTGGGAGGGAAAAGATAACAGTAATCCATTGACAGAAAATGGGCATGGTGTTTTAGGAACACAAAGATGAGTCACACAATTCAGCCTAGAATCAGGAGCATGAAAACTTCTCAAGAAATGGATGTGGGTGGATGGTGGCAGGCCGAGGAAGGTTTCCAGTCAGTAAGGAAACAAAAGCATCGAAGACAGACACTTTAGGTGAAGACTCAACCATAATCAACTGTAGCTCTTGCCAATCTATGTTATATGTATATTTACAAGAAAAGGCATGAAGCAAAGTATTGTCATGGCACACAAAGGGTCTTCTTTGTGGAATGTCAAGGAGTTTAGTTGTTATGCTATAAATACTTCCATCGTAAAAGAATCAACAATAGATTGTGATTATATTTAAATTCAGATTGATGGCCCTAGTTATTTAGCAAAATATTCTTTTGAAGAGCAAAAGATGGTAAGTGTCCCCTCATTATCTTTAGGCTAAACTTTCCTTTGGAAACCACGATCAATTTCATCCATCTACTCATTTCAATGAAACCATGGCAAAAACATAACCACAAAGTTACAGGGACACAGCAAGTTCATGTTGTTCATGTTTTGTAGTCTTTGTTTAAGAGAACAATGTCTGAAGATTTCAAGAAATTATATTATTAATATGTCTTTCAAGTGCACAATGATAACAATATTGTAACATGATTAACATGTTGAATAAAAATATTCAACAATAACATTTCTAAAAGTCAACATGTGGGCCAGGGAAATAACTGAGTGGCTATAGGGGCCTACCCCCAAAGCTACTACTGAACTGAGTTCAATTAATTCCCAGGACCAACGTGCTAGAAGGAGAAAACCAACTCCCACTAGTTGTCCTCTGACTTCTACGAGTATCATGGAGTGTTTGCATAATGCTGATGTGTGTGTGTGCATGTGTGTGCACACACACACATACATGCTGCATGAAATGTAAAAATAAAGTTTCAGGAATAAATATTAGCTGCTCAATCTGAAAAAGGTGTTTTTATTTTTATTTATCATTTTTTAATTTTATTTTTTATCATTATATTTCTCGTTGGGAACCTATGGAACGTGATAATAAGCAATCAATGTTGACAGATGAGAGTTTAATAAGCACGTGTGATACCTGAATATTTGGATAACACAACCCTTGGCACTGAAAACAAATTTATTTTATTTTTAATTTTGCATAGGTGCATATGTGAAGAGGCAAGATATGTACATGTAAGGGCAGGTACACCTGGAGAATGGAGAAGGTTGCTCAATTCCCTAGAGCTGGAGTTCCAGGCAGGAGTGAGATGTCTGACATGGGTGCTGAGAACCAAACTTGGGTCCTCTGGAAGAGCAGCCTGTGTTCCTATCTACCGAGCCATTGCTCCGACCGTGCCCCTTTTTACTTGAATAACCTCCGATTCTGAATGAAAGTGTGAGCATCCCCAATGTGAGAAGATTAAGAAGCCTGTCAGTGCCTTAACACCTGAAAGCCAGCAGCAGTCGGTCAAAGTTATGTTTCTCTTCTATTTTTCAAACATAAAATGATGAATAGAAATACCCTTTAGAATTTAAACCCTACAATGGAATTGAGCTACTGCATTTGGAATGACAAATTGTTTGATATTGATCAGAGTTTCCAGAATCAGACAAGCTGGCAGGAGGGAGGATCAATTTCAAGTTCCAGAGCTAAGACTGACTCACTGCAAATGATGTTAAGCATCTTCCTGATGGATAATAGTCCCTGTATTATTAAGAAGTGATACTCCTGAAAATGGCCCACAGAGATAGAAAATGGTGACTTTTTTTTTTCAAGTTTCAGCCCAAGAATAACTGCAGTTCTTCGTCACCTGTTGGGCTATTGTGAACAGAACTGAACCTCTGTATATAGCGATTTCCAGAGAGTTTTCTCTTTGAAAGCTGTGTGAAGAGAGTCAGAGGTCTAAAGAGGTAACTTTTATTTGAAGTCATTGCTAAAAAAATGCAGGAAATTTTTCATTTAAAACTAAAAATGATATTTATGTAAAATTAACATTTAAAAAATTAAACAATTGCACCATCTGACTACCTGGTCAGATATTATGGACTGTGTTGGATTAAGAGTGTGGTTTGTGAGATAAAACGGAAAACACTTCAAGACTGATTATGTGTGTGATCCTTTAATTCCAGAAATCAAAGGGGTAAAAATATATAATGATAATTATCTGAGAGCCTAAGACCTGTGTTTTGTAAAAATCTCTATCTTCAGTGGGTGAATTGGTTATAAATTTGTATCTTCAGAATAAAACAACTAAGAAAAGGAACGTAACCAATGCCTGATCCAACCTGAGACCCACCCCATGGGAGAAAGCCAACCACTGACTCAACATTATCTTTTCTCTGCTGTGCTCACAGACAGGAGCTGTCCTCTGAGAGGCTCCACCCAGCAGCAGATGGAAACAGATGCAGAGAGCTACTGCTAAATACTGGGAGGAACAAAGGGAACATTGTGGAAGAGTGGGGAGAAGGATAAAAGGACCTGGAGGGGACAGGAGTGCCACAAGAAGACCAACAGAGCCAACTATCCAGGACCCAGAAGGGCTTGCCAAGACTGCAGCACCAACCAAAGACTGTGCATGGACTGGACCTAGGCCTTTACACAGATGTAGCAGATGGGCAGCTTGGTGATCAAGTGGGTCTACTAGTAAGGGGAGAAGGTGCTGTCTCAGACATAGACTCTGCCACTTGCCAGAATTACTTCCCCCTTGCGGGGCTGCCTGTCTAGGCCATAGGGGAAGAGGATTTGCTCAGTCCTGTTGCAACTTGATGTGCTGGGGTGGGTTGGTGGCTGGGGGCTCCTCTTTTCTGAGGAGTAAGGGAGGGGGAGTAGGGGAAAAGGTGGGAGGGTGGGGCCATGAGGAGAGGAGAGAGAGGGCTACAATAGGAATGTAAAGTGAATAAATAAATAAATAAATTAATATTTAAGATTGTTGTCACAGACTTGTGACTTAGAACAGGGAGATGTCAAAGTTACTGAATGATTTGGTCATCACTTCCAGAATCTCTTGATAATACAAACTTTGGGACTATAGATGCTATCACAGTTGTCTATTACACCAAATTGTCAAAATGTTCTAAATCAATAATACGTTTTATGGCCTTGGGGATTTCTCTGAAGTGTTTGTTGTTGTTGCATTTTGGATTCCATAATATTACATGCAATTTTTTTTTTTCATTTAAAAATTTTCTCTGTCAGATAAAGGATTGGTGATGATTCTTTCCCAATCTGTAGGCTGTCGTTTTGTTCTAACCACAGTGTCTTTTGCTTTACAGAAGCTTTTCAGTTTCATGAGGTCCCATTTATTGATTGTTGCTCTTAGAGCCTGTGCTGTTGGTATTCTGTTCAGGAAGTTTTCTCCTGTACCAATGAGTTCTAGGGTATTCCCCACCTTTTTTTCTAGCCGATTTAATGTGTCTGGTTTTATGTTGAGATCTTTGATCCACTTGGACTTCAGTTTTGTGCAGGGTGATAAGTATGGATCTATTTTCATTTTTCTACATGTAGACATCCAGTTGGACCAGCACCATTTGTTGAAGATGCTATCTTTTTTCCATTGTATGGTTTTGGCATCTTTGTCAAAAAATTAAGTGTCCATAAGTGTGTGGGGACATTTGCTTAACCATGTTTGTAGCAGCTTTATTTGTAATAGCCAGAAGCTGGAAACAGCCCAGATGCTCCTCAACTGAAGAATGGATGCAGAAACTGTGGTACATCTATACAATGGTATATTACTCAGCAATGAAAAATAAGGAAATCATGAAATTTGCAGGTAAATGGTGGGACCTGGAAAGGATCATCCTGAGTGAGTTGTCCCAGAAGCAAAAAGACACACATGCTATATACTCACTCATATAAATATACAACATAGAATAAACCCACTAAAATCTGTACATCTAAACAAACTAAGCAAAAGAGAGGACCCTAACTAAAATGTTCAATCCCCATCCTGAAAAGCAAAGAGGATGGATATAAGAAGAAAAAGAAAACAGGAAACAACCTAGGAACCTGCTACAGAGGGCCTCTGAAAGCCAGAAGAAGAAAGCAGGAAACAACCTCGGAACCTGCCACAGAGGGCCTCTGAAAGCCTCTGCCATGCAGACTGTCAATGCAGATGCTGAGCCTGATGGCCAATTGACAGGCAGAGTGAATGGAATTTTATGTAAGAAGTGGGAAATAGTAAGAGCTGGAGAGGATAGGAACTCCACAAGGAGAGCAACAGAAAAAGAAAATTTGAACACAGGGAACTTCCCAGAGACTCATACTCCAACCAAGGACTATCCATGGAGATAACCTAGAGCCCTGACAATGCAGCCCCTTCTGATGAGAACTGATAGACTAAGATCAGAAAGAAGGAGAGGAGGACCTCCCCTATCAGTGGACTTGGGGAGGGGCATGCATGCAGAAAGGGGGGGAGGGTGGGACCAGGAGGGGAGGAGGGAGGGGCTTATGGGGGGGATACAAAATGAATAAAGTGTAATTAATAAAAGTTAAATAAAAAATTAAAAAAAGAAAAAAATTTCTCTTTACTTGCACTGAGATGAGTTGAAGATCTTCATTGCTCTTGTTGTCATTTTTGTCAGCATTAATTGTCTTTGGACTTTTAGAGCTTCTCACCAATATCATGGGAAACTATAAAGCAAAAATAAAAACTTCAAACAACTGTGAAATTATGTGTTCTGGAAATTTATTTGGCTTTTAACAAATACACACATTTGCACACAAGCCATGTGCAAAGCTCTGTGCTTTCTCCCTGTATGTTCTTACCAAGATTGCATTTGTGTGATATCTGTAAGATGGAGCAAAGTGATTAAAAAGGAAATGACACATTTTCAAGAACATTCTGTCATGGCCTTCGAGTTGCAGAACATCATGCTTGTTTTCCACAAGGAAAACTTTCATTTCCTGTATCAGGAAGAAGAAAAAAAAATCACAGTATGGTGTGGGCAGAGAAAAAGCCTTTAAAAAGTGCAAAAGTAACTTCTGTGAACTTGTAAGAAATATGTCAGAAAATAAGAAACAAAATACACCCATTTTTTATGCCATGCTTTGCTAATGAATGATTCCAGTACATGCAGGATTCAATAGTAACAATATTTTCATGTGTCCTTGCAGTCTACATGGAGGGTAAGAAGAGAGATGAGAATATGAAAACATGTAACTTGATCTACACAGAAGGATCTACCTCTAATTTGCCAGAGTGTTCTAGCTTGACCCTTAAGTAAGGCACACAATTTTTCTGGCTCGGTGAATTCTCGCTTTGGCGAATCCTTCCATTGGTTTCTCACTTAGCTGATGTAAGTCCGTTACTCCCATGCACATATCTTCCTGGGTGGAACAGAATTTGCGGTGGTGTAAGCCTCCTGAGAATGCCATTGTCAGAACAACAGAATCAGCACAGTACACGGTGTGAAGACGTTGAGGCCAGAGGCAGAAAGGAAGTTTTTAGGATGAAAAGAGTAAATCAATGGAATAATTGCTGGATGGGTGAGAATATCTTGGAATGACCAGTACTCAAGAAGACAAAACGTTGGAGTCCTCACTCTCTTTAACCACATGAAGACCATGACCACAGCCAATACTTGTCCCTAGAAGTACCCTCACCTTTCAGCCTTAGGATTACGTATTGTGCTAGGAATTGTCAAACATACTCCTCTTCTGGAAAAAAAATCCTGGCAAAAGGTGTCTCCTCTTGACTTATTACCAGCTTGACTCACTAAGTTTCATATGTTTAGGAATTACTTATTTCTCAAATAAAGGACAATGGTTGAAGAGCCCACAAATTAAGGTATATATACACTTTGTGATTATGAGAGTTCAACATAAATGGAGTGTAGTACCAGCGTTACTTTGGGAGCAAGGTGAAATTACAGCTTCCCTCATTTATGTGGTAAGTATTGAGCTATTTATGAAATAGACATTTACTTGTTGGAATGTATTTTGTGCAATGAAAATACAAATATACTGTGGCATAGGAGAAACACTTGTGTATTTTAATATAAAACAGAAGTTTAGAATTTAAATTGGGAGTTAATGGCTATAACCAATCAAAATGAAATTGGAAGAACAACTATGAAATTTTTAAAATGTAAAATAAATAAACAAGAAAGACAAATATAATTTAGAACATTAAGAAATGCATTAGGTCATAGCAGAATTTAACTGTTCTTCTATTATGTTTATTTTGCTAGTGGTATATTAATTCTACTAAAGACAGTTTTGTTTCTTAATTTTCCCTGTCTATATTTCTTTAGCTATCAGATCATATTTTACTCAACATCTAATTAATAACATTCCATTTTATCTCTTCCTTTTTAATTATTTAATATTCTATGTTCACATTATCTTGTTTGCTTAATTTTATTTTCTAAATGACTCTGCTTCCCAGAGATAAAAGTGATTTTGTATTTAGTCTTCTGGTAAATTTACTTATTAATTATAATAGTTTGTGGATTCTTTTGAATTTTCTTTGCATATAAAACTATGTGAGAATGATAAAGAAATTATTTTAACTTTTGTTAATCTTACTGCACTAATTAGGACACTAAGTATTTTGTCAAATAAAAAGGGTAAGATCCAGCATACTCTAGATAATGTTGATTCTTTGACTATTTTGTGGAAACCTTTTGTTTCCACTCTGCAATGGATTTTAACAAAAACTCTAAAGTGGCTACTTTTCTTGCTGTTTTGTGATAATGAAAGAAATTTAAGGTTTGTTCAGGCTCAGGGTCTTAACAGGACACAGTCTGTCACAGTGGGGAGTCATGACCTGGGGAGTTTAGGTGGCTGGAAACATTGTATCCAGCTAGAAAGCAGAGTGCAGACAGGCAGCAAGCTGGTCTGCAAAATCCCAACACTGGCCACCAATGACTCACTGACTTCCTCCAGGGGACACCAACTTCTAAAACACCCACAGCCTTCCAAAGCACCAGCAGCAACTGAGGACCAAATGTCCAAGCACATGAGCTTGTAGGGGACATTTCACATCCAAACAACAGTGTATAAAGCATGTCTTAGAGAAACACAAATATATGACTAAAGCCTTACCTATCTTTATCACTTTTGCTGTTATATGCAAATATATGACTAAAGCCTTACCTATCTTTATCACTTTTGCTGTTATATGTCCAATCAGTTATTAAAAGAGATTCATTAAATTCTCCAACTGCAGTTCTGCTTTTCACTTTTTATTTTTCAAAATTATTTTTAAACTTAATTTTCCTTAAATCAATAAATAATTGTAACGTGCGCTCTAGTTGTCTTTCCATTGCTGTGGTAAAATATCAAAAACTAACATAGGAGGAAAAAAAAAGAGTTTGTTTATTTATTCATTCCAGCTTACAATTCTAAATTACAGCTCATCATTGTGGGTAAGTCGAGGCAGGAACGTTAAAGAGCTAGTCACATGACGTATCCACTCAGCAGCTAATCACATGACACTCACTGCAGGTAGAGAGAAATGAGTTTGTTCATGCTGACTTCTTGCTTGTGCTCAGCTAGATTTCTCTGTTCTCATACAGTTCAGGACCCCTGTGTAGGTTATGGTACCAGCCATAGTGGGCCAAATAGTCTCACACCAATTAACTTAAGACAATCTCCCAAAGGCCAATTCAGAGCAGATAAATCCTCCCTGACATTTTCTTCCATGTGATTCCCAGTTGTGTCATGTTGACAATTAAAGCTGACATTATAGGGCTGGAGAGATGGCTCAAAGGTTAAGAATGCTGATTGTTCTTCCTAAAGGTCCTGAGTTCAATTCCCAGCAACCACATGGTGGCTCATGACCATCTGCATTGAGATATGGTCCCTCCTCTGGTGGCATTCAGAACATTGTATAAACAGTAAATAAAAAAAAATCTTTAAAAAAAGCTGACATCATAAAACTGTAAAGGAGAAGCAAGATGATGTGTGTGTGTGTGTGTGTATGTGTGTGTATAACTTTTAAAATCATTAAGTAAGTCTAGTTAACATATCTACTGCCTCACATATGCTTTGTGCTAGGAACATTTAAAATCTGCTCTTTCAGTAGATTTGAAGTATGCATTGCCATTGTCACAAATCTATACAATAGATCACTAAAACTTAGTTCTTTTGTCTAATTAAAATGTACACTTTTACCAATTTTTCTCCTCTGTCCTTTGCCCTTTTCTGTAGACCCTGCCCATTTCTATGACTTCAAATTTATTATGTTTTCTGATAAAGGAAGTCAGATAGCATTTGTCTTTTGGAGCTGGATTGTTTGACCTCCCTAGCCTTCCAGCGTCAATCATTTTGTCGCAAATCACAGAACCATCTTCTTTTTGAAAGGAGAATAATATTCCACAGTACTTATTTGCAACATCTTCTTCATTCAGCCTACAAAAATTCTGTCTTCGTTATTACAAACAATGCTGCACTGTACGTGGGGTAGAATAGATATCTTTTCAAGTACTGATATCATTCCATTATATATTATTTTAATCCATTTTTGTGCTACAATAAAATCCTATAGATCAGATAACTTATAATGAACAGAATTTATCTCTCACAGTTCTGGTATCCTAATTAAACTATCAACAACTTTAGTCATCTACTAAGGACTTTCCGGCTATGAGAGTGGGTAAAAAGAAGATGAGGGAGATGGAAAAAAAAGAGAAAAGGAGAAAAAGGGAGAGGACAGGAGAGGAGAGGAGAGGAGAAACAGTGATATTGTCATTTACAAGGAAGCCATTGCTATGACGCCGCACTAGGTCATACCTGATGACAGAATTATCATGGTTAAAGCAACAATTATAAGTCCTAAAGTCCAATACCTCCTTATTGAGTATATAGATTCCAACCACTGAATTTAAAGAAACATACTTGCCACAAGAAGCATGTACCTCAAAGCAGGGATTCTAGTCAATGTACCCATGATTTCCAACAAGATGAAAAGAAGAGGTAAGGCACTCTTTTGTCCTGGTCTTCCAGGAACACTGGGGACCATGTGTTTGTTTTCCTTATGTTGAGTGGTTTAGTATCACAGAAATAAATCAAGGGAGTGTGGAACATAGTGCTTTTTGGTGTGTTATTGAATTTACACTGTCCTCTTGGGTCACACTGTCCTCCACATTGAAACCTTGTGTCTTGGGTGGAGAAGCAAACGCATGAGATTTAGGAAACTAAGAAAATTCTGGGAACCCAGAAAGGTGCAGAATTCATGAGGTTCTCTCTTGGCTGTCTAAGAGAGGTGTCACCAAGTGAGCTGTCTCACACTAGGGAGACCCAGAGCCGTAGACCTGTGAGTCACTGCTGGTGCTCCGAGGCGAACTTTGTGAAGTGGCTACCAACTCATGCTCCAGAAAGTAACAAACAAAACCAACAAAGTTAGATTACAGTGCTCTTTATCTGGTCTGTTGTTGATGGCCTGGGAAGGATAAATAACGGTTTACATCTCTCCAGCAAACTGTACACCTCTTTTTAATTTTTCCTAGAAAATTATAAATATTTATTTTTTTCTGCTTTTTGAAACTAAAATAAAATTACATCACTTTTCCCCTTCCCTTTCCCCCTGCCAACATTTCCCAAATACCTCTCATTGCTCTCTCACAAATTCATGACCTCTATTTCTTTGTTATCGCTCTCTATGTATATTACATTTAATATACACAATATTAATATATAATAAATTAGAGTAAAATATATATGATTATATAATGTTGTATATTTATAAATTTATGGATACCATATGTAAATATACTTATATGTTATAAATATATAACTACGAACTGCTTAGTCTGTATAAAATCACTTGTGTGGTCACTCATGTGTACAGGTTTTAATGTCTGGTGGCTTCCTGTTGGTTAACTAACTTGGCGGCTCTTCCATGGGAAAGCCTATTTCTCCAGCCTTTAACATTCCTTTCTTTCCCATAGTCCTGTTTTGAAGCTTCGTAAACTTTTCCCCACCAGTGTTAGCATGTTCATTTATGTTACCCTTGCTCCGTTTAGCAATATTTTCTATTATTTATATTGAGGCTGCTTTACTAAGTATATATTAAGTCACAATTTCCCCATCTCAATAATTGAACTTTTTATCATCATGAATATACTTTCTATGTGTTAAATTTTTGCCTTCAGTCTTACTTTGTGTTACATGGTTGCAGGCCCCGGTTTTCCTTTGCTTAATGTTCACATCTTATGAAATCATAGTCACCCTTATAAGGACAAGTGTCCCATAAAAACACTAAGTTTTATGCTTTCTTTAAAATATTAAAGACACTCGAATATAACTACAGTTACATTTGGGTTAGTGATTGTTGATTATGTCTTATCACTGTATCGGGGTGTCCAATAAGTTCTATTCTTCTGCCTTTTCTTCCCTTCCTCATCCTCCATTTTCTCTTTCCTCATACTGAAATAAAGGTTTTATCCTTTATTTATTTTTTACTGTTTCATCAGCTTCTTCATTTATTTTCTATTAGTGTCACATAAAGACCACTTGAATCATCAGAATATGATAAAAATGAAGGTACCTGTTGCAGAAAGAAAAGAATGCTTTTAAGTGGAGAATCCTCCCTTTTGCGGATCTGATCATGGCTGTTTTCTTTTCATTCCATGTCTCATTTGAACTACTCCCGACCATGCTCTCACTGTCACATGGGCAATATGTTAGGTGATAAATGGACCCAAACATTTGCTGTCTCCACTTCTTTACGAGTTCCCCTCCATTTGTGATCTTCTGATGGAACTCAGTTTTGTTTGGTAAGAGTAACTGGCTTTCACAGTTTTGTTTTTTTGTTTTTTTTAAATAAGAGGATTACTATTGTTGAATAACCTTAGATTTTAGTTGGTATTTTTTTTTCACTTTTGCTTTTACTTTCAAGTACAGTTTTTCAGGTTAAAGAACTACAATTATCCTTTATTTTATTTAATCACATTAATGACAGTATTGTATTTTCTTTGTCTTAACATAATTTCTGCTGAAAAGACAGTTTTTGATATTACAGGCTTTGTGTGTGTGTGTGTGTGTGTGTGTGTGTGTGTGTGTGTATGTGTGATTAATTTTTATACCCCATTTCCCCTTGCCTGTTTTAACTGAAAAGAGGTATGATAGCTGTGTGGAATCAAACCCAGGTCTTTTCACATGGTAGGCAAGTACGTTTCCCTTAACTACATCCGCAGACCTATGCATTTTTGAGACAAGTCTTAGATATGCTTCACAGGCTGGCCTTGGATTAAGGATGTTCTTACTTTGGACTCTGCCATTATAAATAAGAAAAACAGCTTTAATTTTCAGCAGGCAGCTGGGATATGGGATAATTATTTTTAAAACTTTAAAATAATTATTGTGTGAGTATATATATATATATATACATATACATGCAAAATGTGCGCATCTAGTATCTATGTGTATGTGAGCACATGTGCTATTGCATGCAGTAGATGACGAAGAACAACTTTCTGTGGTCACTTTCCTCTTTCCACCTTTGCATGAGCTCCAGGGACTGACTTGGTTAATCAATCCCACCTGAGCAGTATTCACATTTTCCGCACCGAGTCACTGGGTCGTCATTCTGGCCCCTGTTTGTTTTGTTGTTGATGAATCCTATGAAGCAATGTTCTTGAGTCTGTAACCTGATGTTTTCCTTCACTTTGTAACATTTTTTGGCCATTATCTCTTCATTGTTTTAGCCATCATCTTCTGATGTTTTTGTTTTTCTAAAACTTAAATTGCACTTTATTTATTTATTTATTTATTTCACTTTATTTACTTTGTATGCCCACTGTGGATCCCTCCCTCCTCCCATCCCAATCCCTCCCTTCCTCCACCCTCTGCCTGCATGCCCCTCCTCAAGTCCATTGATAGGGGAGGTCTTCTTTTCATTCCTTCTGATCCTAGTCAATTAGGTCTCATCAGGAGTGGCTGCATTGTCTTCTTCTGTGGCCTGGTAATGCTGCTTCCTCCTCAAGCGGAGGTAATTAAAGAGCAGGCCAATCAGTTCATGTCAGAGACAGACCCTGTTCCTATTACAATGGAACCCACTTGGATACTGAATTGCCATGGGCTACATCTGTGCAAGGGTCTTAGGTTATCTCCATTCATAGTCCTTGGTTGAAGTATCAGTCTCAGGAAAGACCCCTGTGCTCAGATTTTTTGGTTAGCTTTTAGAGTTTTTAATGAGAATATTATATGCCTATATGAGTGAGTATATACAATGTGTGTCTTTCTGCTTCTGGGATAGCTTACTCAGGATGATCTTTTCCAGATCCCACCATTTACCTGCAAATTTCATGATTTCCTTGTTTTTTTTATTGTTGAGTAATATTCCATTGTGTAGATGTACCACAATTTCTGTATCCATTCCTCCACTGAGGGGCATCTGGATTGTTTCCAGCTTCTGGTTATTAGAAATAAAGCTGCTACAAATATGGTTGAGCAAATGTCCTTATTGTGTACTTGAGCCTCTTTTGGGTATATGCCTGGGAGTGGTATGGCTGGGTCTTGAGGAAGCACTATTCCTAATTGTCTTAGAAAGTGCCAGATAGATTTCCAGAGTGGTCATACCAGTTTACATTCCAACCAGCAGTGGAGGAGGGTTACCCTTTCTCCACAACCTCTCCAGCATGTGTTGTCACTTGAGTTTTTCATCTTGGCCATTCTGATGGGTGTAAGGTGAAATCTCAGGGTCGTTTTGATTTGCATTTCTCTGATGGCTAATGAGGTTGAGCATTTCTTTAAGTGCTTCTCTCCCATTCAATATTTCTCTACAGAGAATTCTCTGTTTAGCTCTGTTCCCCATTTTTTAATTGGATTATTTGGTTTGCTGCTTTTCAACTTCTTTAGTTCTTTGTATATACTGGATATTAGTCCTCTGTCACATAAAGGGTTAGTGAAGATTCTTTCCCAATCTGTAGGCAGTCATTTTGTTTTGATGACGGTGTCCTTTGCTTTACAGAAGCTTTTCAGTTTCATGAGGTTCCATTTATTGATTGTTGCTCTTAGAGCCTGTGCTGTTGGTGTTCTGTTCAGGAAGTTGTCTCCTGTGCCAATGAGTTCTAGGCTGTTCCCCACTTTTTCTTCTAACAGATTTAGAGTATCTGGTTTTATGTTGAGGTCTTTGATCCACTTGGACTTTAGTTTATTTTTGTGCAGGGTGATTACTTGATATGTTGATGTTTACCTTCTTGAGTTCTTTATATATACTGGATATTAGTCCTCTGTCAGATATAGGGTTGGTGAAGATTCTTTTCCAATCTGTAGGCAGTCGTTTTGTTCTGATGACAGTGCCCTTTGCTTTACAGAAGCTTTTCAATTTCATGAGGTCCCGTTTGTCACCCTGCACAAAACTAAAGTCCAAGTGGATCAAAGACCTCAACATAGAGCCAGACACACTAAACCGCTTAGAAGAAAAAGTGGGGAAGAGCCTTGAACTCATTGGCACAGGAGACAACTTCCTGAACAGAACACCAACAGCGCAGGCTCTAAGAGCAACAGTCAATAAATTGTACTTATAATAAAATGTTTTCTCATAATTTTTACATGTTTTTCATACTTTCATTTTTAATCTGGTCACTTTCTAATATTTGACTTGCATATATCCATCTTGTTTAGGTATTTTTTATCATTTTGTTTTAGAAAATGGTCTTACATTTTACATTTGATTTATTTTAAAATAACTTTTACAGATTTTGTTAGATTATTTTTTATACAGGTAGCCTATACATCTAAATTTTGAATATTTTCATTTATTTTTCTTAGTATTTTAATCACAGTTATGTTAGAGTCATTGTCTGATATGATACAATCTAGAACACTCTATACTGATTTAAAAGGTACATTCTCACTTATTTTGTCGTTTCTTTTTGTTTGGCTTTTGTTTTATTTTCTTGTCTGCTACTCTTCCTACAAATGCTGTATTGAAAGTTGATTAATGGGTATGAAAGAGAATCAATAGTATTCTGAAACACTGGCTTGTTCCATCTTTGGGAAGAGAACGTACCTTGCCATAGAAACCCTGATTCAGATTTGTGAGGTATATTCTATTTCTGATTCACTCTCATTGTTGTTTTTTTTTTGTGTGTGTGTGTGTGTGTGTGTGTTTGTGTGTGTGTATGTGTGTGCTTTCTCTTGGAAATTGTGCAATGTCCACGAACAAAGAATGAGATTCTCTTGAGCATTGTGAGTTTCCCCAAGCCCTGTTCATCCTTAGACCACTAGACACTGTTTCCCCATCACCATCTCTACCTGAGGCTCTTTACTGCTTTAGCATTAGCACATTTATTTCCAGGGAAATCTGATAGGGTTGTTTCCCCTCAGCACATTCTGTTTCTGCTATGTTGACGTCACTGAATGCTTGGCCGACCTTGATGCTCTTCAGCTACTGCCTAGCCGGCTTTGTGGTCCTGATGAAAGCTCATCTCTGACTCTGCCTGTTAGCAACCTTTCCATCTGTTGACAATGCAGCAAACACCTCCAGTGGGAACATAAGGACACACCACTTACTACACCGTGTTTCTGCTCTTTAGAATTCTGCTCCTCAGGCTGTCTTAGTGGGATGCTCAGTCATGAATCTTGAAAATCACTGATGCTTCTGTGTTCCTGAGGCATCCAACTCTGTGTTTATTCTTTAGGTCACAACCAGCCATTTGCTCTTTAAGCAAAAGGAAATTTCAGGGCTTTTTTTTTTTTTTTTCTTTTTGCAATTGTATTTTGAATTCTAAAATTTAGATTTTAGCTCTTAACACATTTTGTTTCAAAAAATAGCCTTTCTGGTTTTGTTTTGGGGGTGTGTTTAATTAATCTTTAAAGCAGATTTTCAAGGCTGCTTTAAATCTGTTTAGGTGATTCCACCACATGTGCCACGTTGAATTTTTGTCTCTTGGCTGATTTTACTCATTTAAGTTGACATAGACCTACTTCTTAAAATGACATGTTATTCTATTTGCACGTAGATCATCTTATTCATTTAACACTAGGCTGGGGTGACAGTCAAGCCCAGCTCCTGGCCTCCGATGACATCTACCAGCCAAGAGGCAGCAATGTGTAGCTACCACTGGGCTGTGGGCATGGTAATTTCTGCTCATTCGTCTTCTCTGAGCTAGTCATTTTAATTGAGGTGAGAAGGAATCTCAGAGCTGTTTTCACTTGCATTTCCCTGAGGATTAATGGTAATTGTCAACTTGACTACATTTAGGATCCCCTTCGGGAACACACCTTTGGGGATGTCTTTAATGTCGTTTCCATTTAGGATCAGCTGAAGCTGGAATACTTACTTTGAATGTGAATGCTACTGGGAAATAGTAAGAGCTGTAGAGGACAGGAACTCCATAAGGAGAGCAACAGAACAAGAAAATTTGAACATGGGGAACTTCCCAGAGACTCATACTCCAACCAAGGACTATCTGTGGAGATAACCTAGAACCCTGACAATGCATCCACTTCTGATGAGAACTGATAGACTAAGATCAGAAAGAAGGAGAGGAGGACCTCCCCTATCAGTGGACTTGGGGAGGGGCATGCATGCAGAATGGGGGGGAGGGTGGGATGGGGAGGGGAGGAGGGAGGGGCTTATGGGGGGATACAAAATGAATAAAGTGTAATTAATAAAAGTTAAAAAAAATGGAAAAAAAATAAACATTGTGACCAGAAAAAAAAAAGAGGGGGCTTAATAGACCATCTGGTGGAAATTTAGTGGGTTAGATTGTCAAAATAACCACATTCAATGCATGTCTAGCTCATGAGGTTTCAAAGAGGAACACAGACTTTATGAGATACTGGGTTATTCTTGTTATACACTGGCAAAGACTCTGTCTGCACTTTGTCCATGTCCTGAGTATCTGAAATTAAAAAGAAATGGACCAAGTCGTTTATCAGCAAATGTCAAGACATCACAACATTGAGGTTGAGGCATGGTTACTCCTTACCACTCTCGGTCAAACCTGTGGTGATAGAGTGAAAAATGTGAGGAGAGAATCACAAGCAAGGTTAAGGTGTCAGACAAGTCCTGAATAAGTAGCTATATTTGGGTTTTGTTTGTTTGTTTTGGGGTTTTCAGGACAGAGTTTCACCCTGTGGCCCTGGCTCTCCTGGAACTCACCCTGTAGAGCAGGCTGCCCTCAAACTCAGAGATCCATCTGCCTACGCCTGCCAAGTACGGGATTAAAGGCATGGGCTACCACCGCCTAGCTACATGCTATGTTGTTAACTTGGTTAGCACCACTAACTGCAAAACAGCCATTGTCAGCGGTTGCTATTTCTGTGATAAATCATCATACCAAAACTAATTGTTGAGGAAAAGCTTTATTTGGCTTGCACGTCCATATCACAGTTCCTCATCAAAGGAAGTCAGGACAGGAACTCAAACAGTGCAGGAACTTGGAGGCAGGAGCTGATACAGACACCATGAAAGAGTGCTGCTTAGTAGATGGTTTCTACAGAACAGCCTACTGAGCTTTGAGCATTCTATGGCTTTTTAGACCCAAAGTTCTAAAGTCCTTCTATACCCCTTCCTTGTGAAAGGCTCTAACTTACAAGAATTAATGAAAGGAGAGAGCTGAACTGGGATTACTGCTTATGGGTTTCTCTGCCAATGCTAATGATAATTATGATTTATTATTATAATACAATAATAATAAAAAATAATAAATGATCATAGTTATGTATAATAAATAATAATAAAGTAATAATAAAAACACAGCCTGGGTATGAGAAGCAGAGGAAGCTCTGAATGAATGCATGTTATTGACAGACATGTCAAAGACCCCATTGCCTGAGACCCAGGATGGCAAAGCCTTCTCTGCATCCGGCACAGGGAAGTGGCACGGCTTTCCCACAAATCATGTGGAGATGCTGACAGAGTATGCAGAAGATGTCAACCACGGCATCCTTACACCTCATGTTTACAGCCCAAAATTCTTCCCTGCAAAGACTCCATGCTGTGCTTAACCAAGCAGCCTCCTTGCTCGGTTGTGTGCAATAAAACCCTCCTCTATTCAGATGTAGAAAATAAACAAATGTGAGGAGCTTCAGGCCGGTTACTGGTTCTTCATCTTGAGAGCTGTCCTGTATGAGTGTCATTCTGGTTAGAAATGCTTTGGCAATCTACAGTCTTTTGTGTTTCTATTTGAATTGTAAGATTGAGTTTTCTGGCTCAACAAAAACAATAATTAAAAAAAAATATAAGGATTGCATAGGATTTGTGGCTAACTTTTGCAGTATAGTTATATTCACAATATTAATTCTGCCAATCTGTCAGCATATTTTAATGTCTTCTTCATTGTTTTTCATTAGTGTCTTTATGTTTTCCATGTAGAGGTATTTCATTTCCTTCATTACATTTATTCAATGTGTTCTGTTTTTAATTTTTTAAACAATAGTTTTTGTTTTTCAAAACTGTAGTATGATTTCCACTTTTACATTTCTTTCTCTAGCTCCTCTTATGCCTCTCCCTTGAGCTCTCTCAATTTATGTCTTTTCTTTGTTTATATATACTTATCATATATATCAAACATATATAATCAAACCATATATATGTTATATATAATCAAACACACATGTCTGACTAGCATATACATACAGAGTATGTATGTGTGTATATATACATATAATACATACACAGACACATTCATATTGCTCAAACCTTGTGTAAGTAGCCAGGTTGATGAGACTTCATGGGTATAGTCTCTCTGACATTGTATTTTCTCTGATTTCTTTATCAAAGCTTCATTATCAATGAAAACCTTTGGAATTTTATGTGTTGATTTACTATCTTGCTGTTTTGCTGAAAATATATCTAGGGGTTCCTGTGGAGTTCATAGGGCTTTAAACTATTGTATTACATCACCTTCAGATAAGAAAACATTGTCTTTCTCCTTTCCTATTTGTGTCCCTTGAAGTTTTTGTTTGTATGGCTGGTTGGTTTTGTTCTGTTTTTGTTTTTCTTTTTGTTTTTTTGTTTTGTTTTGTTTTTTTTCCATTTTATTGCTCTAGCTATGACTCCAAGCATTACTTTGAGCAAGCCTGCAGAGTGGGCACTTTGGCTTAGAAATCATTCCCATCTGTTGTTCAGTAAACCATTGGCTGTAGGTTTATCAGGTAAAATTTATTATGCTGTGGCATGTTCCTTCTTGTTCTTATTTCTTTCAGGCTTTTTCTCATGAAAGATTATTGAACTTTGCCAACAGCCTTTCTGTACCTATTATGATAATTATATAAGTTCTGGTCTTGAATCTATTTGTGTTATATTACATTTATTGATTTGCATGTGTTGTCATTTCTGCAACCTTGGAATGAAATAAACTTGGTCACAAGTATGTTATTATCTTAGTGTATTTGTGCTTCTTCAAAGCACAGGGTCCTGGAACCCTGACTAGGTATGGTGAGAGAATGAAGAACGCATAGACACATGTGTAGAAAAACTGAGGTCAGGTGGGCTGTGTGGCCAGGAATAGAGCTGCACCTGCCACAGATAGCCAGGAAGTTGTGTGTGCTTATCTTGCACAGCTCAGGGGGAGGAGCTGGTCTCAGTAGGAGGTCTCTGAAGGAAGCAGGCTCAGGCTGTTAAACCTTCGTGAGGAAGAAACTGCGGTTGCTAGTTTTGGTACACACTAGTCATTTATTCACGCATGGCCTTGGACCAGAGGAAGAAGGCGTTGCCAGTTCCAAGTCTGACACATATGGGGAAAGGTTTTGCCAGTTTCCCAAGGGCTCTCTGCCTCAGTCCTTGTCTGGCAGTGCCCATAGCAACAATACACATCCAGTCAGGACACCACCCCCTCAGGGCTTCCAATATTGAGTTCAGTTTGCAAGAATTTTTCTTGACAGTTTTTCGTCGATGTTATCAAAGACAGTGGGGTTCAGTTTTCTTGTTGTGCCCTTACTTGATATCAGAGTAATACTGGCATGGGGGAATAGAATGGGTACCATTTCTTTAATATCTTACTGAAGCTTTGAAAGAGGATAGGCACCAGCAATTCAAAGGGTTGACAGTCAACCTCCCAGATTCTGGGGTGCTCTTGTTGGTAAACATTGTTATTAATATTCAACATCTTGTCACGGATCTGAGTAAGTTGTTTATATCCTCTTTATTTAATCTTTGTAGTAACACATGATACACATTTATTAATCCATTGATTCTAAAGTTTTGAAATATGAATTTCCTTAGTATTCCATAATGATTTTCTACATTTTGCTAGAGTCTATATACACATACCCTTTTTATCACCAGTTGTATTAATTTGGTTTTTTTTTTTCTCTCTTTTGGTTAGTTTTGGTTGGCATTGGATGATCTTGTTTATTTTTCACTCTTTTGTCGGTTTTATGTTTTGTTCAGTTAGTCACTATTCCATTCCTGCCTCCATCTTTATTTCTTGTCTTCCACTTCTTTCATTTTGTCATATTCCATGGTAGTTTTTAAAATTATTGAATAATTTTTTTCATCCTGCTTACTAATTTTTCTATCACTCCTTCCTAACAATTCAAAAGTGTATATTTCTTATTAAGACTAAAGTATAGAGGGCAGGAAGTCCTTGTGCTCATAGTTAGGGAAAGCAGGAATGTTAAACACAGAAGGTTAGCTTTCAAAGGAGGAGGTGTGTAAGAGCTTTCCACCCAGAAAGCTTGGAGTGGATGTATTTAACATGCTGGTGG
The DNA here is from genome assembly GCF_907164565.1 of Psammomys obesus. Classification (NCBI taxonomy): domain Eukaryota; kingdom Metazoa; phylum Chordata; class Mammalia; order Rodentia; family Muridae; genus Psammomys; species Psammomys obesus. The sequence continues at coordinate 1,991,877 of NW_026585580.1, read as the reverse complement.
TGGGTGCTATCCTGAATGCTCAGACTTTTGTGTTTGTCTCAGACTCTTCCTCCCTAGAACTTTATCTTGAGTATTGTTTCCGCAGTAGGACACTAGGGAAGATGTCGCAATTTCTTTGTAGCCTGGTGACCTGCATGATGACCCAGATCACACCAGACTCCTCCCCAGACCCTAAAACTATCGAACCTGTTCTTAGGAACGAGGTTACGCGTGCTTTGCAAAAGGGTTTGGTTGTAGCCACACCTTAAATATCATTGTGTTAATTGTAGTGCTGCATTGAAATTATGTCAAAATAAACTGCCTGGGGTCAGAATCCAAGAGTTTAAACCAACACTCAGCGCTGGCTAACTAAACTATGTGGAACTGGATTTCCTTCTTGCCTCATGCAGAATGTTATTCTGCCAGCCATGCCATTTTCAGGGTCACACTAAGCTTTAGTGTCTTCTTACAAGCCCCAGGTTCCCTCAATTTGGCCATTGTCCCTTGAGCTCAAGTCTATATCTAATTAGAATTTGGTTAGTTTTTGGTTGTTTATTTGTTTTTGTATTTCCCTTCCTCATCTTTTATTATTTTCCCAGTAAAATCATAATCATTGTTTTTACCCCATTAGAAGAGATTTACTTTTTTTAAAATGTCTGCATCAGAAATACAACAGGATTAAGACATTCAGGTGATATTAAAAACAAAAACTAAAATCTGATTTCCTTACCAACTGCTAGTTTACTTCAGAGTATTTTCTGCACACATTTAGCTCATAAAAACTTTATATCTCTTGCTATAATAATTTCACTTGTCTAGAAATGTTTTTCTAATTCATTGTAATCCTTTTATTGACATTTGACAGGTCCCTTCAGGCAATGTCAGTGCTTTCCTGGAGAGGGTTAAAGAAAGCAGAGGATTGCCAAAATGATTCTCCAGTCTCCAAGCTTTCAAATAGGTTACTGGCACTTGTATTAAACCAATAGTTTTGAAGAGAAAAGAAGATATCAAGCCTGACTTTGTGCTGTTTGAACTACGGCCTGCACGCACGATGTTCGTCTCACATTCTTAATTTCTGAACAATTCAGAAACCCTCAAGTCAGCCCAGCGCCTCATTCACTCTCACTATGTTAGCAGCGTTCCTAACTATCATGGTGTTATTCTAACTCCTCTCACTTTCAGGACCTTTATGCTAGTCTAAACTACCAGAATCTCTCATCCCAGTTTCCCAAGGCTGAAGGCATTGCTATAGATTTCTCTTATACCCATGTGGCTCAGTTCAAAACTACTTCAAATCTGCACTTAGAATTGTGTTCTTTAAAGAACAAGTATTATCTTATTTTAAAAATTTAAAACTCTTGAGAAAATTCATCTTACTTTGGAAAAGGAGGGAGAAAATCGCTACAGTGACCTCTGGAGTACTTTAGCCCCACAGATAAAATAAGAAAGATAGCACATTTATAGCTAGGTCTATGGTAATGGTCACTGACATGCCCTAGAAGAAAAGGAGGAGTCTCATCCCGGTGTCACCTGGACTTCCGGCTATCCGCTCCCTCCTGTCCAAAGCTGGATGTGGTCTGAGGGGTGCTGAGGGTACTTGAGTTGGAAGATGAAGATGGTACCTCACTGAGGCAGCTTTTGTGAGGTTGTGATGAAGCTGCCTGGAGTCTACCATGCTCCCTCCCTGTAAGGAATCCCAGGAAAGTCATTGTTCCAAGTTGGATTTGGATGGAATTGTTTCTTTTGTTTGCTGTCAGCATCCTGTCATCGGTTAATCAATGTTTCCTTGTGACTTCTAGGGGGGGAATCATAAAATAAATACATATATCTTACATAAAGGAGTGATGCTGTTAATGAAATGGGACAGTATGAATATCGTTGTTATTCTTGCTTCGGTTAGTTTAACATTGCCATCAGTGCCTCCTGAAGGGCTGTTTGGAGGTTCTTCTACACTTCACACGTATTGAAAGGAAGTGATAAGTGGTCAGGTGTGGACAACTGTGGCCACACACATCAACCTCCTATTGGCAGAAGCAGGATTAATGAGGCAACAGATACAAGAAAAGGCAGAAGTGCACAAAGTAGACAGATTAGTGATATCTAAAGTCACTCTGATTTCCTATTGCCTGATGTAGTTTTATTTCTTTAAAATAAGTTTTACCTCACAAATGTTCTACCCCTCCCCTCAAAAAAGTCCCTCTTTCTTGAAATTACAAACTTTTCTTTGTAATGAGAAAAAAAAAAAAGATTTAAACAACTCTTTTTCTCATGTCACTTAAAACCATTAAATTCCTTTTCTTTAGTAGCTAAATTAAACCACCCTGCAGGACTATTTAATACCTAATTGATGTCCAATCCATTTTTATTATAAACATAGATTTTTATACCTACAAACCTTTCGGGGTTTTCAATGACCTTCATATAGGCAGATATTGGGGTTTGGTGAGCACGTTTGGTGAGGCTTGAGATTCTTGTGTCCAGGAATAAGAAATTGAAAGTCATTCTCTTCTCTACTTCTCTGCCTCAACCTCTAATATGTAATCTTTAATATGATATTCTGCTTCGACATACTTCTTTTTTTTTAAATAAAGCTACTGATAATGTGGCCAAATTATCTAAATTGCCTTCTGGAAATTTTCTGTTAATTAAAACTTCCATTAGAATGGATTTAATTTTCTGGCTCTTCCTGTAATTAAAAAGAGGTAAATGTCTCAGGAAAAGACGCTGTGGAACAGTCAAGTCAGGCTACCTGCTCATATTCAGCGGCCATTTTCCTCCCGGTTCATCCTCATCTACTCTTCTATCTCCCACACCCAAATGGTGCTGAGAAGCCCCCATGTGTTTAAGACACAAGGCACTGCTTGCAAAGTCTGCAGGCACGGAGCAGCTTCTGACTCCTGGTACCCTGATAACAATATTGATGCTGCTATTTCTATTTCTGTCTGATTTTGGCATGAATGACAGCCAGTTCTGCAAATACCGAAGCTGTTTCCCACTGCCAACATGTTCTAAGGATGGCTGCAAAACTGCCAGCTGTAGCTCTGGTGGGGCAGATTTTTATGATATTCCTGTCTTTAGGAATGGAAAAAAAGATTTGCTAAATGGATGTGGACTGGAAGCCAGCAACATGGATAACTGAAGCATTTCAGTCCCGTGCCTTCTCCCTAAACTGGCACCCTGCACTTCTGGGACAAGGCTCCCTGTTTGCTCTCTTATCAAGTCTTCTGTTTACATCATGCACATCACACCATCTTTAAAAAAAAAAAAGCAAAACAAACAAAGCTGGTGGGTTGCCTCATTATGTGTCTTACGAAAGGAGAAAAAACAAATCCTGATACCCCCCTCCCCATCTCCTGAACCACCTTGCTCACCTGTTTCCTATGAGATTTTTTTTTTTTTTTGACAGGTTTCCCATGGGATGGGTGCTGTGCATTTGGGTCTCTGCATTCGGCAAGCTCTTCTCTGTAGGTGGCTCTGATCAGAACCAGAAGGGGAGTGGAAAAACTGCTTGGAAATTAACAGCCAGCACCAAACTCAGCCAGTGACAAGGCAACTGCCTCTCTGGGGTTCTCTGGGAGTGGGAGTGGGCAGGTTAATTGCTCTCTACAATCCCCAAGGCCACCTGGCCATGGAGTTCTCATTTATTTCAGCAGTGGCCCTGTCAGGTTGATTACATACTTGAAGACAAAGCTGTTTTGCATAGGTTTGGGGAGCAGGTCAGCGGTTAGCTCTTGGGAAACATTAATGACCAGAAATTAGAGTGACAGGAAAGTTCCAGGCTTAGTTGTCTGCACTCCTGAGCCCCTGCCGGTATGTGTTTGTCTTAAAGAGATACTGGAAAATGGGAAATTGGATCACGGTATTTAGCCTTAAATAATAAATATGTATACTGCTCCCTGAGGTCTTATTTTAGAAACCATGAATAAAATTGTCTGCAATTCTCCAAACCTAACCATGTAGCTATTTTAGTTTCTAATTTATTTAAGGTTCTGAAAGGTTCTGAAGAAAACCGGGGTTCTGAGGACTTTAGAGACTGTTCTGAAACACTCAGCTAAATCAATCAAATTCAATATTTTATTCAAGACTACCACATTCCAGGCCCTTTCCCCCCAGCAAATATCTTTGCACAGCCTTCCTCTTCATCAAAAGTAAAAGTATTGTTTGTATCTTGTTTAAGGACAAGGATGACCATGATAGAAGGCTGCACAGCGATTTAGTCAAAGACAATGTCAGTTAGATATGTTAGCATAGAGGAAGTGACAAGATCTTTAGTTAGCTAGAAATGCTAATGTGAAGAAAGATCATTCTACTCAAAGCTAGTAAAGCATCATGGTAGAGATCTGAACCAGTCTCCATTCCTACCGACACAGTGGCTGCAACTCTGCCCTGTATTTCCAGTGTGCATTTGCAAGAGCTTAGAAATCAGACTAATTATCAATAAATCTTCCATGTGTTTCCATCATGATAGTGATTAGCCCCAAATCTAAGTAGTAACTTGAGCCCTTCCCTTTAACCACTTTCCTCCCCATCCTCTCTTAGTCTGTCCCTTCCCTTCTGAAACGATGTGGAGTTCCCTGAGCAAGCCGTCTCTGCCTGTATCACTAAGTCACTTTGCATGATGATTCTCACATCTTCTCTCACTCCTTCCACCCTCCTTCCACTTCAGTCATCCAAAATCAACCCTCCTCAAAACCTTGTCCTCCATAATCATCCTCATTACTTCTCTTGAGACCAGGAGATCTTTCATTTCCTTTAGGTTGACACCGAGTGGGAATTGACTGCACTGTGCCAAGATGCAACTTGGTAAAATCACCTCAGAATCCTGTCTTGATAGACTGTTAACTTGTCGTCTTACCCAATAGTGCATATTGGAGAGTTGGCATGCACTAAATTCACAGAATCAGAGGAAGTTTGAGTAAGATTATGTTAGGTTATGTCTGTATTCTTCCCTTTCTTGATACAGGAAGCTAAAAGACTGATGGAGTACTTTGCCTGAAAATATATAAGTGATTTCTCATAAGTTCATTTTCAAGTATATATTGAATGTGTACTGCAAGTTCCTCTTGGAGGCTTAATTTTAAATATTATTTAAGAATTTTGTGTACCTTAGCTACACCTCTTTTTTCAACTCCAGAAACTCTTTTTATTTAAATTAAAATATAGTTACATAATTTCTCCTTTTTGACCCCCTTCAACCTTTCCAGTGTACCTTCTCCTTTACTCCATCTCAAATTGATGCTCCCTGTCCTTCTTATCTTTAATATCCATGTCTACATATCTATAAGCATAGTATAGTATAGTGTAGAATAGTATAGTATAATATAGTATAGAATAGTTATACTTGAGGGGCTTTCTTTATGAAGAAGGGACCTAGCAAATATGCTCAGTTTTAGGGACTTCCTGAAGCTCTTTTGAGCTGTTTGCCTTCCTGCTTAAGAAGCGTCCCTACAGGAGAGAATATTTTAATCTTGGAGGAATCTGTTATTCAGCTCGTGCCCGTAGTGTTTAGCACAATACCCAAGACTCTGTTCGGTTTATAAAGGCATTGTCTCTGCTGCTACATATAAGAAGTAAATAATATCATGTTCTGGAAGAGTGAAAAGATGAAAGTCAAATATGTGCTTAATATACAACTTGATATGTGATAAACATTTGGAAACAAAATGAATTTCTTTGACTTCAGGTACATTTTGCTCATATTTTTTGTGCATAGCAAGTTAGAAAAAGAACAGAAAACAAGGTTGGTTTAATGAAAATCATTGTTTGTGATTAATATGTAAATAACTTAAATGCTTTCTTCGAGAACAATGCTCAAGAATTATGTATGTGTTTATCTAAGATGTGTGGATGTGCTGTCTTATTTCATGCATCAGCGTTCAACCACAAGAGCAACTCAGGAAATTTGTGATATCAGCACCTCCTGGTGCAACTCCAAGGTCCACTGCTGGATTTGAGGCTAAATACCCAGAGAACTGATAATGACCTTGCAGGTGGATAGTTCTCACATATTCATATTCACATATCCATTAAGTCATATAATTTATAATGCATTTTTTTTATAAGAGTCATTTAGAAATTTCCTTTTTATTGGGTTAGAAGCCTGGCTCAGAGGTTAATATCACTTGCTGCTCTTGCAAGGACCCAGGTTTGGTTCCCAACAAATCACAAGCCAGCCATCTCAAAACCATTCTTAATTCCATTTCCAGAGGAGCCAATGACTTCTGTTGATGCTTACAGATGTGGCACATATACACAAATGCGAGAAAAACACTATTACACGTAAAAACATCTACCATTTTAAAAACAAAAATTCCTCTTTTTAAAAAAGGTAGCATTATTCCACAATGCAGGGTGAAATAGAGTATTACATGCGTCTTTTTCATTTTCAGAATGATTTTCTAAGATTGACAGACTAAATTCTATATATCTGTCTGTCTATCTGTCTGTCCTCCTGCACCTCCCACCCCCACTCTCTGTGTGTGCACACACATAAAAACATATGTATTGCTTGGTAAGGCTACTCTCCCCTCAGGGGGAGGCGATTAAAGAGCCAGCCACTGAGTTCTTGTCAGAGACAGTCCCTGTTCCCCAATAAGGGAAGCCACTGGGAGAATGAGCTGTTTTGGGTTACATCTGTGCAGGGGTTCTAGGTTATCTCCATGAATGATCCTTGGTTGGCGTATCAGTCTTAGAAGACACCTATTCCCAGATTTTTTGGTTCTGTTGCTCTTCTTGTGGAGCTCCCCACAGAGGAAGACAATGCAACCAGTCCTGATGAGACCTGATAGGCTAGCTAGGGTCAGATGGAAGGGAAGAGGATCTCCCCTATCAGTGAACTGGAGGACGGGCATGGGAGGAGACGAGGGAGGGTGCAATTGGGAGTGGATGAGGGAGGGGGCTACAGCTGGGATACAAAGTGAATAAGTCATAATGAATAAAATAATTAATTAATTAAAAAACATGTATTGCTTTTTACTTCATGTTTAAGAGTTTGAAAAGCAGACAGAGTAGAGCTGATCAATGTGTTCAAACAGTCCATGGCCTTTTCCAGGTCTAAATGACTTATTTCTAATCGGCTTATCCCATATTTCTCAACCTTTTTAAAGCCAAGTCCCAAGTAGATTTAGGAGGTTTTTCCTGCTTGTAATTTTTGTGCAGTTTGTATTCCTGTGCCTTGTGTCTTTGCCACCTACCTAGCTTGAGAAGTCACATGTCTCCTCTTACAAGCACAATAATTAATCTGTGCTCAACTAACAGCGAGACTTCAAGAGATCTAAGTGAGATGAAAGGCAGTCCATGCAGCCAGCTTCAATAATTGTCATTATTCATCAGCCCTGAGGGCCTCTTCCTGCTCCTTCAGGCATCCTGTAGGGAGGACCCAATATGCAGGATCACCAGGCCCAGGGAAGAGCACCTGACACAGTGCGCTCACTTCCCGAAGGAAAGCAAAGCAGAGCTAATAGGAAGGTCACTCAGAAAGTGATATCCTGTCAGCTTTCCCTTTAACTACAAGAATACATGCTTTGCTTCGACAAACGCCTCCATCAAGTCTTGTGTCCATATAAACCTGCACTTGAAAACATCAAGCTTTATTTGCATATGGTTTAAAACAAAACCTAAAAAATTCTTAAGTTCTTTACTTGAAGTTACAGGATGAAACTTCATTCTGCCTAAATTATAATGGCTAATAGTCCTGATTAAATATTTGATATTTGAAAAGATAAATATTTTAGCCTTGGGGGCTTTTAATTTGGGAATCTGTTTACCATTTCATTAGGTGAGCAGTGTAATCAGAGACCCATAGTAGCTATAGAAATTACTAAGTTTAATGATTCAGGAATTCCCCTGAAGTGAAAGTAATAAGCAGACTGAATAATCTAAATTGATTAGTTTTGCTGGTATCATAACATCTCTTGAGACCACAATATTAAACTTATCACTTTAGCATTTCCCATTAATTCATTTCATGTCTATTCTAGTAACCGAAAGCAATTCTGCAGATGCAGTTTACCATTTCATTATTTTTTTAAATTGCATTTAGCTTTATTCTTTGGAGACTTCTATTTCTTATAACTCAGATTCATTATGTCAATCTCATAACACAATCAAGAGTCATTTCCAATAGAGGGACAGCTCTCTCAATCTTGAATTATGTGATGAGGTTATACAAACCTTGTCCTGACCTTTGTCAGTAAATCTAACAAGAGCCATTTCCTCAGGAATAAAGTTGTTATGCATTGTGAAGGGCAAGATCATGTGGATATGCTTAGGGAGCTTACACACTTTGATTTTTGGAAGACAACATATAAAAATGGGCATTTTCAATGGCAGGACACGTTGAGAATGTTTAAAAATACAATATAATTCATATATGAAGCCTGTTTCTCTGTGAGTCACTTGGTAAGCTGTCAGGTGATTCTGTGGATAAAGCCACAGCATAATGAGTTTGATTTGCTTTCAGAGTGAGTTATAAGGTGCATAGAAGCAACTACTCATTTTGACATGTTTACTTTAAACTTGAAGATACTGGACGACTTGACTTTTACTGACTTTTAACTGATTTTCATATCACGTTTTTTTTCTCAAAACAGGAATATGCAATACACACATTCAAATTGGTATGGTATAGTATAATGCTATAGAATTTCAGAAGAATGGATTTAGGTAACATTCAGAAGCGATGGGCATTACTGAGAGACAAAAAGGAGGAGGAGAAGAATGCAATGGAATTAAAAGAGGGGGAGGATAAAAACAATAAAGAACATGGAAAGGGGTAGGGAGGAGATGAGGGAGGGAGGGTGGGATTGGAAGGGAAAGAGGGAGGGAGCTACAGCTGGGATACAAAGTAAATAAACTGTGATTAATATAAAAAATAAAAATTATTTAAAAAAAGATTTACAAATTACTAAGTGAATTGGTAGCTTAACTGTCAGTTATTGAAGTCCCAAGAACCCCCAGGTCAGAAGATCCCAACCAGAGGTGACCTGATTTGAAGTTCTGATACCTGTGGTCAGATTTAGATATGGATCCATCTCTCATAGAGACAGAAGTTGCCTGTCTTCTATCTTTTCATTTTATCTGGATCATTAGCAGATCTGATGGTCTTTTACCTACAGTAGACCAGGGCAGGCCTTCCTGATTTTACCAATAAAACGCAAAAATGCCCTGAAAATGTTTCACAGACACAACCAGAAATACCATTTTACTAGGTGTGCAGATATCCCAGAGTCTGTGCCGCTAATTTTATGTCAACTTCACACAATGCAGAGTCACTTTGTAAAAGGCAACTTCCAGGGAGTGTTCCCACCAACTGGCTGGTGAGCGTGTGGATGGTGCATTTTCTAGACTGATGACAGACGTTAGGGTGCCTAGCTCACTGTGGGTGGTGCCACCCCTGGACCGGGTGCTACAAGAAAGCAGGCTGAGCAAGGCATGAGGAACAAGCCAGTAAGAAGCCCTCCTCCACAGCCTCTGCATTAGTTCCTGCCTCCATGTTCCTGCCTTATTACACTTCTGCCCTGATTTCCCTTCAGGGATGAACTATGATGAATTGCAAGCAGAAATAAGCCCTTTCTTCATCAAGTTCCTTTGGTCATGGTGTTTTATTATATCAATAAAAATTCTACGTAAATAGCCAAGGTCATGAGGGTTTGTGTGCACCAATGCTTTGAAAAGAGGGAATCTCTCTGTCATTGACAACTGAGTCAATTACAAGATTTTGTTCTCTTCCTGCTTCATCCCAGTGTCTCTTGATGGTCATATATATATATATATATGTTTGTCATATAAAACTACAACTTTTCTCCATTTCATGTTCCAACACAGTCGTTCATTTAATTTCCCATAACATCATCGTAAGAATAAGTCACGTCTCCTTCCCTCTAATATTCTAATATTTTACGTTAAATATCACTCAGCTAAATAATATTTCACAAACATCTGTAACTCATGTTTGCCTTGTAGAGAGTATTGAAAACAAACTAAAAAAAAAAAAAAATCGTGGCCGACCCACAGTTTGCATGACCGAGAGAAAAATTTCCTCTTTTAAAATTTAAAAATTAATTTTTTTTCTTTTGACAGCTTATTTTTTCTTAGAAATATGTTCTTTTTTTGACACTTTATTCACTTTGTATCCCCCCATAAGCCCCTACCTCCTCCCCTCCTGATCCCACCTTCCCTCCCCCTTCTTCAAGCATGCCCATCCCCAAGTCCACTGGTAGGGGAGGTCCCCCTCTCCTTCCTTCTGATCTTAGTCTATCAGATCTCATCAGGAGTGGCTGCATTGTCATCTTCTGTGGCCTGGTAAGGCTGCTCCCCCCTCAGGGGGAGGTGATCAAAGAGCAGGCCAATCAGATTATGTCAGAGGCAGTCCCTCTTCCCATTACAATGTAACCCACTTGGACACTAAACTGCCATGGGCTACATCTGTACAGGGGTTCTAGGTTATCTCCATGCATGGTCCTTGGGTGGAGTTTGAGTCTCTGGAAAGACCCCTGTGTTCAAATTTTCTGGTTCTGTTGCTCTCCTTGTGGAGCTCCTGTCCTCTCCAGATCTTACTATTTTCCACTTCTTTCATAAGATTCCATGCACTCTGCCCAACAGTTGGCCATAAGTCTCAGTGTCTGCTTTGATAGTCTGCAGGGCAGAGCCTTTCAGAGACCCTCTGTGGCAGGTTTCTAGGTTGTTTCCTGTTTTATCCTTCTTCTTATGTCCATCCTCTTTGTCTTTCAGGATGGGAATTGAGCATTTTAGTCAGGGTCCTCCCTCTTGATTAGTTTCTTTAGATATAGGGATTTTAGTAGGTTTATTACATGTCTATATGAGTGAGTATATATTGTGTGTGTGTTTCTGCTTCTGGGACAGCTCACTCAGGATGATCCTTTCCAGGTCCCACCACTTACCTGCAAATTTCATGATTTCCTTATTTTTAATTACTGAGTAATATTCCATTGTATAGATGTACCACAATTTCTGCATTCATTCTTCAGTATGGATGCTACAAACATGATTGAGCAAATGTCCTTATTGTGTACTTGAGCTTCTATTGGATATATGCCTAAGAGTGGTATGGCTAGATCTTGAGGAAGTGCTATTCCTAGTTGTCTGAGAAAGCACCAGATTGATTTCCAGAGTGGTTGAACAAGTTTACATTCCCACCAGCAGTGGAGGAGGGTTCCCCTTTCTCCACAGTTTCTCCAGCATTTGTTGTCACTCAAGTTTTTCATCTTGGCCATTCTGATGGGTGTAAGGTGAAATCTCAGGGTCGTTTTGATTTGTATTTCCCTGATGAGTAATGACGTTGAGCATTTCTTTAAGTGTTTCTCTGCCATTCGATATTCCTCTATTGAGAATTCTGTTTAGCTCTGTTCCCTATTTTTTAATTGGATTACTTGGTTTGTTGTTTTAACTTCTTTAGTTCTTTATATATTCTGGATATTAGCCCTCTGTCAGATAAAGGGTTGGTGATGATTATTTCCCAGTCTGTAGGCAGTTGTTTGTTTTGATTACAGTGTCCTTTGCTTTACAGAAGCTTTTCAATTTCATGAGGGAACCCAAATTTTAAGCTAAGACATTGGACTACAGGCTTGCCTTGGCTTTGTTTCTAGTGCTCAGATACCACCACAAAAGCACCTTAGGCAAAAAGAGTTGGTTTTAGCTTGCAGTTTCAGGTTTCAGCCCATCACATCATCAGGACCTTGAGGAAGTTGTCTGCAGTCAGAAACAGGGAACAGTGCATGCATGCTAGAGCTCAACTCACTTCCTGTACTTCTGTGCAGTCCAAGATCCTCTGACTAGGGCATAGCACCACTCATAGTGGGCAGGTCTTCGCTTCTTGATCTTTTGATGCTAGCTTTTATAATTATGTATTTGTTTATGCACTCATGAATTGGGGGAACATAAGACTTGGATACTAGTTTCTAAGTATCCAATCATGCTTAAGTACTCTGTACCCCATTTTTAAACTGGATTACTTGATTTGTTGCTGTTTAACTTGAGTTCTTTATATATTCTGGATATTAGCCCTCTGTCAGATACAGGGTTAGTGAAGATCCTTTCTAAATCTGTAGATAGTCGTTTTGTTCTGATGACAGTGTCCTTTGCTTTACAAAAGCTTTTCAGTTCCGTGAGGTCCCATTTATTGATTGTTGCTCTTAGAGCCTGTGCTGTTGGTGTTCTGTTCAGGAAGTTGTCTCCTGTGCCAATGAGTTCAAGGCTCTTCCCCACTTTTTCTTCTAACAGGTTTAGTGTGTCTGGTTTTATGTTGAGGTCTTTGATTCACTTAAACTTTAGTTTTGTGCAGGGTGATAAGTATGGATCTATTTGCATTTTTCTACTTGTAGACATCCAGTTAGACCAGCATCATTTTTTGAAGATGCTATCTTTTCTCCATTGTATGGTTTTGGCATCTTTGTCAAAGATCAGGTGTCCATAAGTGTGTGGGTTTATTTCAGGGTCTTCTATTCTATTCCATTGATCCACCAGTTGGTTTCTATGCTATTACTATGCAGTTTTTAGTATTGTTGCTCTGTAGCACAGCTTGAGATCAGGGATGGAGATACCTCCAGAAGATCTTTTATTGTAGAGGATTGTTTTAGGAAATCCAGATTTCTTGTTATTCCTTATGAAGTTGAGATTTTTTTGTTCAAGGTCTGTAAAGAATTGTGTTAGTATTTTGATGGGAACTGCATTGAATCTGTTGATTGCTTTTGGTAAGATGGCCATTTTTACTATGTTAAGCCATGAGCATGGGAGATAGTTCCATCTTCTGACATCTTCTAATTCTTTCTTCAGAGACTGGAAATTTTTTTCATACAAGTCTTTGACTTTCTTGGTTAGGGTCACACCAAGGTACTTTATGTCCTTTGTGGCTATTGTAAAGGGTGTTGTTTCCCTAATTTCTTTATCAGTCCTTTTGTATTTTGTATACAGGAGAGCTACTGATTTTTTTTGAGTTAATTTTGTATCCAACCACTTTGCTGAAGGTGTTTATAAGCTGTAGGATTTCCCTGGTAGAGTTTATGGGGTCACTCATCTGCAAAAAATTCGTGGCCGACCCACAGTTTGCATGACTGAGAGAAAAATTGCCTCTTTAAATTAAAATTTTAAAAAGATGGGGTAACATAATGCAACATAGAGCTGCTGTATGAAACCAGCCTGAAAGTCTGAGGCATCACATTGATCAGATTGTCCGGCTGTTGATTTGCATATGACAGCAGCACCAGCAAATGGCTCTTAGTTATGAGTTCCTGTCACACCTCACCTGACACCATTTTAATGAGATTCTGATGGGATCCAAAGAATCAGTTTTGTTCACTGCCACTCTATTTATCTTTTGGGAATTTAGGTAATTATTAGGTTAGCTACCCTAATTATTATCATGATAGTTACAAGAAGTCTCGAAAATAGTCCCAAACGTTAAGTGGCCTCCACATCCCCTCAAGTTCCACTGGGTCTTTTGCTACTAGTACCTATCATGGCACTCTCTGTACTTAGTTACTATGTGTCCTTTGTCTCTCTCACACTTATTTGCAGAACTATTATATACTTTTCCCCCACACTTAACTGTGCCTAATAGAGCAGAGGTGAATAAATGAATGAAAAAATAGTGCGTTATGTTTTCCTCATAACCCCCTTTTGACACACTATTAGCTATGAATAGAGAGTCCTGTAGAGATTATTAAGATGGGCTCAAACAGATGGCTCCTTGGTTAACAGCAAATACAGAGGGGCAAATGTTTGGTTCCCAGAACGCATGCTGGTCAACTCACAACCAGCTCTAACTTCAGCTTCAGGGAATACAGCTTTGATACACTCTTCTGGCCATCATAAGCACCTGAATTCATGTACACACACGCAAACACACGCTACATCTATCTATCTATCTATCTATCTATCTATCTATCTATCTATCTTCACACATACAATTAAAAATAAAAATAAATCAATTTTCCAAAAGAAATTAGGGGTTGGAAAGACTAGCAAAGATATACATAATATACCACCAGGAACACACACAAGGCCACACCTCCTAATCCCCAGAGAATTCTACTCCTTGGTGATTAGGCATTCAAGCATATGAGCCTAGGAGTTGCATTCCCATTCCAACCACCACAGACTGAAAATTCATGCTTTCTCAATAAGCAAAGTGAACTTTTCTACTTTGATAAAAAAAAGTTCCTTCATGTGCGACTTTGGGTTATTATTGCTGAATGCTAAAAGAGGGGTTCCTTTAAATTAGGCTTACATATTTCTCCATGTGGTTTTGTGGGTTTTTTTTTGCCCCTAGTCACAGTCATATGTAGATTTTGGTTACCAATTTAGGCAATGGCTTCCTTCATACTGAATTAGAGACTGGCTAAAATAAGTGCTTGAAGTATTCAAAACTCCCAGTTTCTCTAAACATTTATGGTTCATAATACCATGACTGCTTAGGGTTAATATCTAGATATGGTTGCTTTTAATACTTTATTGTCACATATCACAAGTAAGAAATGTGGGGGCTTTGACAGTCTTCTATGAAGAATTTTTAATAACATGTTCTGAAATGACAACCTGATATGGCCATAATTGGTAACAAATCTGGGTTGTAAAATCTTACTGCTCCATTGATCTGTTGCCCAACACCAAAAAGCAAATTCTAGACCTCCACAAACTTCATTAAGATTCAGCATGTAGTTTGACTGCCCTAAGGGTTTCTTGGCTGGTGAATAAACTTGGCAGATAGAAAAACATTTCTCTAAATATTGTGATCTTTTAAAAATAATGTAAATTAATCAGGACAATAGAAAATTAAAGACAGATAAAGTCAGTGAAGAAGCAAGCTATTTCAAAGGAATAAAGAAAAAGGGAAGAAAACCTTGTACCTCAGCAACTCTGGAAAACAAACAAACAAAAAAATGAAATGGTTATTACAGTGCGAGCCAAAGCATTTGAGGACTTGATGGTTGAAATAAACAATGAAAAGAATCAACCTTCCATGAATGCTAAATCAAAATATGCTAAAAAAAAATTGTTACAAGTGCAAGAGTTCAAATCCATAACGAAGCAAAACGGTAATCCGTTTGGAGTTAAAATTTATAGTAGTGAACCATAGTGGCACAACTCTCCACAAGTCTAATACTTAGGAGGCTGAGGCAGGGGGATTATGAATTTGGGGCCTTTCTTGGACAGAGCAACCTGCAGTCTCAAAGGTAAAACACAAACAAAAGTTTAAAAGAAATTAAATCAAGATAATAATAGGAAATGTGAAAAGAAACAATAGTTCTGCTGAGATAAACTGCTGACATTTAGCAAGAAAAAAAAATAACCATAGAATTTAAGGTAGGTAGGTCAGTATCCCAATATAATGTCACAAATAATGTCTAAAGCAGATTCTCAATTTAAAGCGTTAAGTCGGGGTTTTGCCGTGTATGAAAAGCCAGCGCCATCCCCTTTTGCTGTTCCATCACACTTCCTGTCACGCCTCTTCCACACCTTCCTAAGTTGTTCCGTTGCTCAGATGATGTTGGATGCCTCAGAGAATCAGTTCATTCAAGTCCCTCCCAATGCAGAGTTTTGCGCCCACCATGCCTCCCTACTGGAGTTTCCCCCACAATTTTTTGCGTAGTTGGTCCTTCTGTTGCTTTCAGGGGTCTGCCCACGAGTGATTTTATTATGTGACACTTTCTGACATTGATGTTTAAAATAATATACTTGCTTCCCCTTCCTAAAAAGAACTTTATTATGAGAGAGAGAGGACCATGTGGAGAGAGAGAGAGAGAGGACCATGTGGAGAGAGAGAGGACCATGTGGGGAGAGAGAGAGAGAGAGAGAACTACGCCATCAACTGGGGCTTATATTTGGGCCACGAGGAAAGCATCATTTTGGGCAATGTAGAGTACCAGAGGGAACATGGTGGCTCATGAGGTAGGAACACGTTACAGGTCTCATAAAGCCACCAGGAAAGCCAGCTTAAGGTAAAAGGGTAGAGGAGATAAACACCCCGGACAGCCTGGTGGGTTGGACAGGATTTTGAAGAGCAGGAGGCAAACAGAGAGAAAGGACACCTGAGGGTGTGCTGCCAGAGAGACCAAGAGTCAGCAGCGGTGGCGTTATCAATGTGCGTCCCTTTGCCTTGCTTCAGTACTTCACGGCACTCACAGCTCGCACACGCTATCTGCCCATTCATGCGTATCTCTCCAGGCACTGCGAGGGCATAAATCCTGACTCATCCTTATGAATCTGGTGTCTGAACAGTGTTTAGAATATTATAGCAGATCTTGGATAAAGGTTTTTCAAAGGAATAAATGAAGGGCGGTGGCAGCATGTGCGCGCTTGCAGTGGATGCACTGATTTTTTTAGTTCATCATAGCTGTTATAAAGGAAGAAATTTTCCCTGCTTAGAACTTCGGAGTACAGGAATAATGATGTGTGTGTGTGTGTGTGTGTGTGTGCACGCGCATATAATTTATCTCTAGCATCTGGCATTGCTAGTAAGAAAGCATAACAGATAATCAAAGGCAGACAGTTAAAAGTAAATAACCAGTTAATGAATGGAAGAAACTGAGGCACAAATCATCCAAAAGAACAGATACTGCCAGAATCTTTAGACTCATGTGTAGTTACATAGACATATACAAACACACACATATAACAATACACAAACACACACACACACACACACACACACACTCCAAATCATTTCCTGAACACTTAAAGGAGAACATTTCTTCTGTTAATAATTATTACAAATCCTCTGTGCCTCTGTGTGTTTGTGTGGCAAAATTTTTGTGTTTGTTTGTTTGTTTGTTTGTTTTCAACATGGGCAAAGGATCTAGAGCCTTGCACATCCTAGACAAATGCTCAAACAGTGAGCTTTAGCCCCTGCTCTCATTCCAGGCATTTTTAACAGGGACATACAGGATAGCTGTGAGACCCAAGATTCTGAACCATCCCTAACATCCTCTCACTTTTAATCTATAGTAATTTTCACAGAATGTGTCCCATAGACACTAATCACTGTGAAATAACAACCAGAATGGGGTCTTTTTTTTTTTTTTTTTTTTTGTAAATACATTCTTCCTTCGCCATCCCCCAGTATGAGGTAACGAGCTAGCGAGATCACTCGATTGGCTCTGCAGCCACATGATTTCATAATAGCCAGTCCTGACATACTCACAAATTGTATACATTTCTGTGATGAATGGGAAGTGTTATCCTGCTCAGCTAAGAAAACAATTCTTAGAAGAGTTTTAGGTATATGAAATGCCACAGTTTCTTTTCCTACTGATATAGTAAGTATTGTGGCAATATTGCTCTCTGCAAGAGCATTCTGAAGGGAAGGACTTACACAGATGGCTCAGCAGTTGAGAGCACTTACCAGCCTTCTGGAGGACCCCAGTTCAGTTCCCAGCATCCTTATGGGGCAGCTTACAACCACCTCTAATTTCAGTTCCAGAAGCTCCAACACGTCTCTGGCCCATGCATGACAAACACAGAGACACACTCGTACACACATGAATAAAAACATGTCTCAAAACAAAATTAAGAGAGAAAGTGCTTATTGCCTCTCACCGTTTCCAGACATAGTGAAGCCATGGTGAGGAAGTCACCATAGCAGGACCTTGAAGCAACTGCTGTCACAGCAAGATCCCGTGTCCGGGGTCTCCACTGGAGGATGGTGCCAACGGTCCTCATGTCAGTTCACACAAGGTTCACAGCAATTCCCAGAGACTGATCTCCCAGGGGATTCTAAACTCTATCAAACTGACAACATTCACTGTCACACACAGAGCAATCGCGATAGCGCAGAGAGCCTGTACACATCATGTCTAGTTACCCCTCTTGTTCACTTGTTACAAGAGTAGTGTGTAACTACAGCTACAGATGAGCAATGGACGATGTGTGAACAGTGAATGCACTATGACCATATGCTACTCAGAGATGCTTATGCTCTACCTAATGCCATTTTCTCCCCCGCCCCATAAGCATGCCAAGTTACACGTAGCCATTGCTCAGGTCTCAGTTCTAGTTGGCTGTGACAGCTTTCAGATTTCTCTTGCTCTTTATGATGCTGGGAGTTTGGAGAAATGTCACCATTCTGTTTGGATTTGCTGATATTTTTGTCATGAGTACAGTGAGGTAAGTCTTTCAGAGATGACACAGAAGTGAGTGGCTATCCTTTCGACCTCATGTAGAGAGCACACACTATTAATATGGCTTTTTAAAATTACTGCTTTTGTTCTTTTGAGAGAGTCTTCATTCCATTGCCTAAATTAGCCACAAACTCACATGCATTTCAGTATTCCTGGTGTAGCCTTTGGGGTGCTAGAATTACGGGTGTGTGCCATGACTGGACCCCAGTCATGACTTTTCATGATTGATTTTGATCTTGAGGTAGTGTTTGTCAATTTCCTCACTAAGAAGCTACCTTTGCTAGCTGGCAAAATATTATGGTTTGGGAAAAAGTATTACCTAAATCACAGAGTAGAGAAAGAAAACTTGATTCTTTGTGAGAAGTAAGTTTTGATCCTAGCCACAGATTTAATGTTGTAGTTTTTTTTGTTTGTTTGTTTGTTTTGTTTTTAAATCAGCTTTTATTCAGGTCATAATGTAGTATAATAAACATAAAATGAATTTTTAAAAAGCAAATAAAGATTAGGACACATGTGACAAAATTATTAAGATGCACATCAAATTGGTTGTACTGCATGGAGAGAAATTTCCAAAGAATGGTGTAGTTTTCCAGAATAATCTAGCAGAAATAGATGCTACAGAAAGATTGTTCAAGTACTCAGCCTGTGATCCTTTTGATGCATTTGAAAAGTGGCCTGGTCTGCCTTCAGCTTTCATTGGTTAAGTCCCCACAGGCTCTGGGAACAGCATGATTCTCCAAGACATCTGCGAGATGAGCAATAAAATGACTGGAGTGGTGGAAACTCACCCCCATTTTATCCAAAGAGCTTTTTTCACAAGCTGCCTAAGTTAATTCATCCCACTCCATTTGGAATAATTTTTTAAAAATTTTTAATCATTAGTTGGGGCCTTAGATCTCCTGGTATCACAAGAGGTTCGTAGAGGGTGTTTCTGGGTGCTACGTGAGAGGATGACTATAAATGGTGCAGATAGTGGTTTTCAGAATTAAATAATCTTGGAATTCATGAGTCTCAGTGATCTTGATGTTTATTTCCACTTTGTTATCAATTATTTGTGAAGTTAGCCTAGCTGGAACCCAAAGCATCATAACTGAGTTCCAAATACCTCCTTTTTGTCTTCTTCCACGTGTGTCTGAATGGTTAGAATGATTTCCAGGTCAACCCAGTGTTACCAACTTAGTGTTAACATCCTGCTGCTCTCCCTGTGGTCTTCTCCGGGGGTCATACTTTTCACTTCTGACTGTGATGTGGGAAGACTCACTGAGAGTAAAACACCGGGGCATGAAAACTACATGAGGGAGGAGAAGACTTTGTATGTCATGAGTCTTTTGTAATCATTTTTGAGTGCTGGTCTTGTGCAGTCAACATGCTGAGGAGAGGCAGGACGGAAGGATGAAGAGAATCTTGTTTCCTATAATATCACCAAGAAACTAAATTAAGAAATCCTAAGGTTCTTTATTTGTGAGACAACAACTCTTGCTTCTGCTTGTTCAGACTCTTAGACAACAGCTATTTGTTATTTGTGGGCTTAGATGTTCTCAAACACCCGCTTTATTTAAGGTTTTTAAACACCTCTTCTTCCCTTCCACTGCGCAGCCCCCCCCCACCACCACCTAGGTTGGAGATTAGTAGAGAAAAGGGCTGTAGATCTCTTTTAGCTACTTCTGGATGACTGAGGTTGCTGGTTTCTTTGAGAACATGCTAACCTCATTCCTCAAGATACAAGGAGTCCCGCCAAACAGCAAACAGCAGCAGCGACAGCAACAGAAATGGTACCAATGAGCAAAAGTGGCAAAGATACCAGAAACTTCCACTTCAATTAATTGAAGCTCAAAGACTGAATACAAAAGTAATAATAAAATAATAATAATAATAATGTGGGAAAAACTTTGGGACTTTTATTTTTTTAAGATTTAATTTTACTTTTAATTACGTGTATGTATGCTTGTGTGTGGGCGTCTGCACGTGAATGCAGGCATCCACATAGACCAGAAGAATGTACCATGTCTGCTGCAGCTAGACTTACAGTTTTGACTCACCGGAGGCAAATTAAAATTCAGGCAACCTTTGTATTACGGTATCAATATGACATGCTCCCTCAAAGTCTCCATGTTCACAGCTTGGTCCCCAGTCCTGTAGTATTTAACGATGGAGCTTTTTATAAGTGGCTGGACCACGGAGTTTCTTAGTTCTGTTGTTCGCTTTATTTATGGATAGTCTGTTTGCGGGCGAAGGAACTTGGGAACTGAGTTGGTGGATGGGGTCCTCTTCCACCCCGCCCCTCCCACAGCTATGTCTTGTCCTTAAACTACTGATTCATGTCCTTCCCCATTCACACTCCAGCACCCAGGAGATAAGCAGCTTCCTTTCTCATGCCCTCTCCACCCAGCCTCTTTGCCTCACCACAGACCCGCAGAGGTTGGGTCATGTGATTATGACTTAAGCCTTCTAAACCCATGACCTCATATAAGTGCTATCAAGCTATCTCAGGTGTTTATGCCAGCAACTGACACTGCCATCCAGAGCCTGTTGAGCCTTCTGCATACAAAACTTAAAAAAAAAAAAAAAAAAAGCAAGTTGAAGGGATAGAGAACAGTTAAAAAAAAAAAAAAAAGGCCAATCCCTCTGGCCTGCTCGTTGATCACCTCCCCCTGAGGGGGGAGCAGCCTTACCAGGCCACAGTAGAAGACAATGCAGCCACTTTTGATGGGAACTGATAGACTAAGATCAGAAAGGAGAGGAGAACCTCCCCTATCAGTGGACTTGGGGAGTGGCATGCATGCAGAAAGGGAAGGGAGGGTGGGATAGGGAGGGGAGGAGGGAGGGGCTTATGGGGGGATACAAAATGAATAAAGTGTAATTAATAAAAAATTTTTAAAAAAAGGCAAGCAGAAAGAAGAGGCTCCAAGCCTCTGCAGAGACAGAAAGTAATTCTCTCATTTAAGAGTTGGCTTTGGGTTCCATTTGTTTCTGATGGTTGACCTTTGGTTCTGTGGAATATGCTTATTTACTAATGTTTAACCCTTTTATTGAAAGAAACTGAAAAGGTTTATGCTAGTTGAAACCTTTAAATATTTGATAAAGATAATTCTGAATAGAACTAGATTCAGTAGGATTTGATTTTTTTCTCAAATGAAACAATTTAAGTGATGCTAATTCCCATCTGCATTGTATTTGAACTACTCAGTGAATTGCATAATCCATTTTATTAGCATGTGATTGTTAAGAGTAAAGATTTTGTTTATTCATTTCTTGAAATCTACTAAATCACAAAGCATTATACTTTGTCTATAATATGAATGAAAAATATTTGCTGAAAGGAACATAACCTGAAGGAGGAGCTGGCATTTTTGCCAATCCAAAATAACTGTTTAATTCAAATATCTTAGAAATACCCCAAACCACGGAATAAAGACATAATCCAAATAAAGTTACTTAACACAATTAAATCTCATTTTAACAATAATCAACACTTGCTGAAGAGTGCTTCAGAATTGCAATGGATTCCATTATGTTCTTCCTGCATATTGCTGAAGATTAAGTAGTTCTTTTTAAAACAAACATGTTTCTTTTTAATTAACCTAAGGACAATCAACTTTAAATGGGATTTCATTGACAGGAAATCTTAGAACTTTTATCAAGAGGATGTGCTGCTGTAGGAGGGATGGCATTCTACTCATCCTTCTTCTGAGGAGTAGACAGGTTGGGTTTCCCTCTTGGAATAGCAAGAGTCAAAGGCGCCCTATAAATATTGTTCTCAGTATTTCATGGCTGTTTCATTCCCCTAGGCTTGAAAAACCTCCAGGCCTATTCTCAATTTCAGGTCCCATCTCACTTTAAAGGTAAAGGAGTCTCTCCAAACCACAAGAAAGTGGAAACTATTCCTTGGAAATGTAATAAAGAAACCTAGCCCTAGCCTATCACCATACTGTAAAGTCCTCAGGCAGGTTGCAGTTAGAAACAAAGCCACCTTCTGTCCAAAGAACTGAGAAAGCAGGCTCTTTCTTTGTGTGAAGTCCCAATGCAAACTAATAGCCTTGGTCACCAGGTTTCCACTCTCCATTCCCATCTCTAGCTCTGAAAATTTCTCACCATCCTGCCCATCAGCACCAGATTGGGATTGCTGAGACACCAAGGCTTTGGGATTGAAGATTCTGAATTCCTGGCCTCCAAGGGGTGAGGCAGCCATTGTTTGACAACATAGAACACATCCTGCAAGATGATTCAATAAATCTCCTTTTAATACAAAAAAAAATGTAAGAAAAAGATCTCAAACGTACTGTGTATCATAGAGCTGAACTCAAGAGTGCAGTTTGAGCTCTCCTATAGCAAAAGTATCAATGGAAGCTTCCCTGCGTGAAGTTTCCATAAATATAAAAATGCAATTTTTATTCACAGGTTCCCCTTAAGGAAGACTGGGAAACCTTTACAACACAGCCAGGAAATACCCTTCTCAGATTACATTTGTCTTTCTGGATTCAGGGTGCCTCTAATTCCCAGATGGAGCTGGGCCTCTAGACGTTCCGTAGTCGTTTATCTCCAGCACTTGGATTTCACTTAGTGATGGCACTTTTGTAACTGGCAAGGGTTACCCAGTGAGAAGGTGTCACACCATGCCTCTGAGCTGTCCCTGCTGGGAGGGTATACCTCCCAATTCTCCACTATATACTAAGCTCCCTGGCAGCGTGTTCATCACATTAACTGTTTTCCCCCATTTCATGGGGAGCATTTTTTTTTTAAGGAAGTGAGAGCATATTAGGGAATTAAAAGAACATTTTAGGGAATTGGTTGTAGGTAAGGGACTAGTTGTTTTTCTTACTTAGAAAACAAAGTTCCCTTTTGTGGATTCTGGGAATATAAAAATAGACTCTAGGGGCTGGAGGGGTGTCTCAGCAGTAAGAGAGCTTCCTTCTCTTCCAGAATTTGGTTCAAAGCACCTGTGCCTGGCAGTACACAGTCATCCTGTAACTCCAGCTCCAAGGGATTCGATGCTTTTTCTAGTTTTCATGGGCACCTCCCACACACATGTGCCAAAGGTTCATCTACACACAAACACTCCCACATACATACACAAACATACTGACACATATACTCAAACACAGGCAGACAGACAGACACACATACACACAGATACTTTTTTTTTTAAATCTTAGAAATAAGCTAAGAAGCTGGCTACAGTGGCACATGCCAGTAGTCCCAGCACTCAGGGACTCTGAGGCAGGCAGATCTCTATGAGTTTGTGGCCAGCCTGGTCTACAAAAGGAGTCCAGCCAAAGCTATACGGAGAAGCCCTGTCACAAAAAGCCAAAAAGTAAATTAAAATTAAATTAAAAATCTCAAGAATCAGTAGACATTAAAGATTAGAGGAGCTCGGGAGGAAAAGATCAAAGTAGGTAACTGTAAATCTTGGTACCTGCTGAAAGAAGGAAATGGAGGAGTGAAAAAGTAAAAAGTAGCACCTTTAAGAGAAGTGTGAATTTCGTTATGCAGCCGTAGATGTAAGAGACTATGGTTTCGGGGAAACAAGGAGAAAGCCCAGCATGTCAGGACAAATATGCTTAGGAGTTTGGACAGTACTGAGAGAGAGAGAGAGAGAAAGAGAGAGAGAGAGAGAGAGAGAGAGAATAGACTAAAAGCGTGGAAAAGCAAGCAAGCTGAGCAGTGAAACTTTGTCACATACTGAAGCATGGGAGGTGCCGATGGGTCTGATAAGTGTATTGTCCTGCTAAGGGGACAACCCTGGACCACAATGTGGGTCCTGGGATGGAAGCTGGGTCCTCTGGAAGAGCAGACTCCTCTTAACTGCTGAGCCATCTCTCCAACCTCATAGATCATCTTTTAAGCAACTAAAACTACTGTCATGTCATTATGCATCCAATTTCTCATGGAGGAGCAATTAGCCCAAATAAAGCTGATGACAAATGGAAAGAATGTCAACCTAAGTGTTTAGAGAATAGTACGAAATTCAAATTTATATAAAATTTACAATGAAAGTTCAGTACATTCACAATATTCAAATAGTGATACCCGACTTTTAGGAAGTTCTAATGAGTTAATTTGTTCCACTTAACTTTGTTCTTGACTGCAGTGTTTGCTGCAAAGTAATGCTGCCCATGCCAACAGGTACAACTTTAGGCGGTAATAATGTTTGACCTTCTTATGATCCTCTAAGTTTTTCCCTTTTATGAACATTTATTTTTTTAAGGAGACTTATTAATTTTTAGTTTATGTGTATGAGTGTTTGTTTGCATGTTTGTCTGTGTGCTATGTGCATGCCTAGTGTCCAGTGGCCAGTAGAAGGGGGTCAGATTTCCTGGAACTGGAGCTACAGATGGCTGTCAGTGCTGGGAACTGACTCTTAACCACTGAGCCTTCTCTCCATCCCCTAAAAACATGGATTTTTCAAGTTTCTTGGTCACTTCTGGGGTAATAAGAATGGTTCCAAAATGGAACACCTTTCTTCATTTCTCCTAATGAGCTAAGGAGGCACAGCCTTGGAGGGGAGGCATAAGTAGCTGCCTACTTGCCTCTGCTTGGCTTGAACTATGCACACACAGGCCCGCACACACTGGCACAATACCCATTCCCAACCTGAGGACTAAGCCAACCCCATGAGCTTCATGAACAACCCTCTCCTAGCAAAGGCAATCTGGTCACTTTGACCACAGCTCCCAGCAACCCTTAGTAACTCCCTTTTCCTGTGACAAAGCTTGTCCTAAGATATATCTTAGCACTGGGGGAAATGAGTGAAACTGGCCTAAACTGGATGCACAGTAAGGAAAATTGTGATTTCTTCAAAAACTTTAGGAAAAATTCGATATTTACCCATGTTATGCCTATGCATGATTGGAGATGCAGGTAATTAAAATCAGGTGCATCAAGGGAGGACAGTACGTGCATAGTTAATCAAAACAGTGAAACACCTGTAACTCACTACTTAGCAACCAGTTCTGCTTCTTCCCGGACTCCAACCAACCAGTAACTGAGTGCTGCTGAATAAACCCTGCTAAGACCCTACAGTTCATTTGCTGTGCATCACACCTGCGATTTCATTTTTCTTCTGAGCCAAAGCCCTCATGCTTTGCAATTTGTGGGGACTTCTTCAATTTCTGGAATAAGACACCCATTCCAGACAAAGACCGCCTGAAAACATGTCTAAATGAACCAAAGATTCCCGCTTCTATTTCTGTCTTCCATGATATGTAGTAACATTCTTCTCAGTTTTTTCCCTTTGTTAGCGTTGAGGGCACAGACAGAACTCCATACTGCTACCCTCAGAAGCTTAAAAGTGTCCCTGAAGTTCTTAGAGGTCAAAGCAAGGTTTGTGGTTTCCACAACGAAAAGAATTTCAGGAGTAATCAGTTTATGAATTAGAGTTGGAGGTTATATTAAAGATGATGTAATATAAGCTAAGCATTGGGGTTAAGAGAATGAAAGATGCTCAGAAGAAAACAGTAAAGATATACCCAAGGTGTGACTGACTGTGTGAGTCTCAATGAAAGAGTTAGAGAGTAAGGTGTATTCAAAGGTGGGCTCCTCATGGGAGCAGCTAATTGTTTTAGGATTAGCCATAGTCATATGCCATTTTGTTAGCTCTTGGGTTATATCTCAAAAGACTGTTAAGAAACTCCCACTTCTTTTTTTTCATGTGATAAGTGATATAGGTGAGGAGGATCAGGAGAAGCTGTGGATGGAATTCAAACATGATAAAATCAAACCAGGGACAGTTTGATCTATACAAGGAGTTTAGTCCATGTCCTTTCCTTGTAAACCAAAGTTTAGATGAGATTCTTGGAACACTGCAGGCTTACAGAGAAGAATGGAGTATGGTCTCCATCATCAAGTTTATTTGGGCTGATTGCTACTCCGTGAGATATTTGGTAATGAGATGAAGGTGGTTTTAATTACTTCAAAAGGATGGTCTCTTGGGCTGAAGAGATAGCTCACGAGTTAAGAGCGCTGGATGTGCTTCCAGAGGACTGGAGTTCAATTTTTAGCAACCACGTGGTGGTTTCTAACTGCTTGTAATGACTTTGTCATTTCCCCTTGAAAGCTTCAGTAAAAAACAAACAAACAAACAAACAAACAAAAACCAAACAAAAAAAACCTTAAAAAATACTTTAGGTGATATTTACTTTTATTGCTGCCGCTTTTGATTCTAGAGGATGCTTTGCAGCAAACAAACAAATGATACGATTGCTGACACACCATCAGGCACACTGAATGAGATGGCTCTTTCCATCATTTTTATAGACTCTGGCTAGATGTTGATATGGACACATAGCTTTATTGTCATAGTCATTGGGTATGGAATTACTCACTTAAACACACAATGCCTTCACACCTGTAACTCTCCTGGAGGCATTGGTGGCAGAAATGACATCCTCAGATTGCTCATGAGTGAAGAGCTCAGCCTGATGATGATTGGGAGTCCACCCAGCCTGCACACTAACAGGAGAATTGTTAGAGTGTAGTTTAGCATGAAACAAGTGAGCTATTTTGATGCTGAGCAGGTTGGGAAAGATACTGGACAAGCATCCTTTCTTACTCCTTACCTTCCAAACCAGAACTTCCCTATAAAGTGTCACAAGGGGTGTCCAGTGATGGCTGAGGGATGAGAGGTTCTCTAATAATACAGGTACCACTTTGGTAGGATGTGATATTTTTCTAGCAGGTTAACAAACATTGGCAGTAACATACTGAATTTACAGAGCTTGGCACCTAAATTTTGGACTGGGGGCGGGGGGAGGCTTCAAAGCAATCTGCTTCAAAATGAAGCCAACAACATAGCTCTGCCAAGAAAGGATGGGATTCCAAGTTCTAAACAGAATCGCTTCATAATGGCACCAAGGTTTTAAATTTTTCCTCCCTTTATGTTGTATCCTGTTTACAGTTGGTTAAGAAAATGTAGATGCAATTGTCTTGTGAACCAAGCCTTTAAACAACTCTGTTCCCATAGAATTTCACGTGGGGTGTGTTTGACACCCGTTTATTTATAGAAAGCTGTGACACTATTATACACCTTGCACGCTGCTGGGTATCACCTAGTAACAGAGATACCATGTAAAGCATACATTTACTTAGGCAGCTGATGTTATTTATTCCATCCGTTGAATTCTGTAAACTGAAGCATCATGTCCAAGCCATAGACCAGAAAACCAATAACTGATAACCTCTCCCTTCTGAGTCAAGGCGGAAAATTTTTAGATAGGGTGAATATAAGGACACGTACATATTTGAAATTAAATAGCAGCAGTAAAAATTTCATTTTAAGAAGATTAAGGAGGCATTACGGTATAAGCCAGTTAATGGACACCTGTCCAGGAGGGTACGTCTTCATCTTGGATTCAAAATAATGATAAAAAAGGGAACATTTGCCCTCTGAGGAGGATTCTGCCTGAAGATGTGTTACTTTTTTTTTTTTTTTTTGAGTTAGTGGTGGATTCTTCTGTCAGTACTTTTATTTCTACTTGGAGAATTTAAGTTTAGCTTCCTGTCTTGGATCACTTGTTGTTTTCCTTTAGTCAGACTAGTATCTGTGAGCAAGTTCTGGTAGTCTATATCCAAATTTTAGGAGGCTCGGTAAATATCTGGGAGTGTTTAACTGAGAAAAAATTAATACTCCTAACTTGTCTTATGCATCCTCTGTCAGTCTGCTCATGTCTCTGCAAATATTCTTGGTGTGGAGGAGTCTACCTTTATTCAGTTTTTGGGCACACATATTTATATGCCATTTGAAGTGCTTCTTTTGTATGTTGCTACTTTGTCTTTTGCCAGTTTCCACCTATACACATATTTATAACACATATATATCACCCACCACACACACACACACACACACACACACACACACACACACACGCATAATCTTAGCACATAATCTTGATAGATACATATGAATTTTTATCTTAATATGTGTATTACAAAAAATGTTCCTGGATGCTATTATCATGTTAATTGCATGTGTCACAGTAGGAGGTGGGTCATATGTGCATTTATGTTTTTAACATGCAAGTAAAAAAAAGACATTCAATGGCATATTTTAATTAACCTTTATCTTTTATAATTTATTCACTTTACATCCCAGTTGTAGCCCTCTCCCTTGTCTCCTCCCAGCCCCACCTTTCCTCTCTTTCCCTCTATTGCCCTCCCCTATTTCTCAGAAAGAGGGAGCCCTCCTCCCCTACCATCTGACTCTAGCCTATCAAGTTTTATTAGGACCGCTTACATCCTCTTCCTCTGTGGCCTGGCAATGCCCCCCAACCAGGGGAATGTGATCAAAGAGTGGGCAACAGAGACCATGTCAGAGACAGCCCCTGCTTCCCTTACTAGGAAACCCATGTCAATACTGAGCTACATCTGAGCAGGGCTTCTAGGTCCTCTTCATGCATGGTCCTTGGTTGGTACATCAGTCTCTACAAGCCCCCTTGGGCCCAGATTTGTTGGCTCTGTTGGTCTTCTTATGCAGCAACTTTCCACTCTTGGTTCTTCTATTTCTCCACTTTTTCCTGAAACTCCCTGTGCTTTGTCCAAAGTTTGGCTGTGAATCTTAACATCTGCTTGGATCCCCTGCTGGGTAGAGTCTTTCAAAGGTCATTTATGGTAAAGCTCCCATCCTGTTCCCTCTCTTCAGCCACTTCCAGTGTCTATTTTATTTGCTTTTCTGAATGAGAATTAAGCATCCTCCCTAAGCTCATTTTTGTTATTTAACTTCTTTAGGTCTGTGGATTCTAGTGTGTTTGTCTGGTATTGTATGGCTAATATCCCATGTATGTATTTCTGCTTCTGGGTTACCTCTCACATGATGATTTTTTCTAGTTCGACTGTTTACCTGCAAATTTCACGATTTCCTTGTTTTTAATAGCTGAGTAGTATTCCATTGTGTAAAGGTACTGCAATATCTGAATTCATTCTTCCGTTGAGGGACATCTAGGTTGTTTCCAGATTCTGGCTATTATGAATAAAGCTGCTACGAACATAATTGAGCAAATGTCCTTGTCCTATGGTGAAACATCTTTTGAGTATATGCCCAGGAGTGGTATAGCTGGATCTTAAGGTAGGGCTATTTCAATTGTCTGAGAAAGTGCCAGATTGATTTCTGAAGTGGTTG
This sequence comes from Psammomys obesus, assembly GCF_907164565.1. NCBI lineage: Eukaryota > Metazoa > Chordata > Mammalia > Rodentia > Muridae > Psammomys > Psammomys obesus. The sequence goes on along the minus strand of NW_026585580.1, from coordinate 1,962,654 downwards.
TACAATCTTGCACTCCCACCAGCAATGGAGGAGGTTTCTCCTTTCTCCACAACCTCACCAGTATGTGCTGTCACTTGAGTTTTTTATCTTAGCCATTTGATGGGTGTAAGCAGAATCTCACAGTTGTTTTGATTTACATTTCCCTGATGACTAAGGATTTTTAGCATTTCTTTAAATGTTGTTCTCAATTCGATATTCCTCTGTTGAGAATTCTCTGTTTAGCTCTGTACCCCATTTTAAAAAGTGGGTTATTTGGTTTGTTAGAGTTTAATTCTTTGAGTGCTTTATATATTTTGGATATTAGCCTCTGTCGGATGTAGGTCTTTTGATGTAGATCTTTTCCCAGTCTGTAGGCTGTCGCTTGGTTCTGTTGACAGTGCCTTTTGCTTTTTGGTTTCATGAGGTCCCAATTATTAATTTGATCTTAGCCTGAGTTGTTGGTGTTCTGTGCAGGAAGTTATTTCCTGTGCCAATGAAGTCAAAGCTCTTCCCTACTTTTTCTTCTAACAGATTTGGCTTTATGTTGAGGCCTTTTATCCACTTGACTTTAGGTGATAAACATCTATTTGCAATTTTCTACATGTAGACATCCAATTAGACCAGCACCATTTGTTAGGATACTGTCTTTTTTTTTCATTTTATCGTTTTGGCTTCGTCAAAAATCAAGTGTCTATAGTTGGGTGAGTTTATTTCTTTGTCTTAAATTTGATTCCATTGATCCACTAGTCTGTTTTTAGAGCAGTACTGCTTATAGAAGGAAACATAAAGTCACGGCTTCACTGAGAATATGTTGTTCGAATAGTAACCAATTTTAACTGATTTTCCCCTTGGCATTTTATGCTCCTCATTGGTCTTTGTATTTACAGGATTATTGTGGACTCATTGCATGATGGAAAAGCTACATGGGTAAAAAGTAGTAGAGAAGAAACTATTTCTGGCTTTTAAGTTTCCGGAACTCAGAACATGCAAGTATAGGAGAGAATAAAGAAATCTTTCTATTTCCAAATATTAGGAAATAATACAGAAAGGTATTCCTTTGACTTTGGTCAGTGGTAAAGCTCGCGCACCAGGACGAGTATATGTGAGTATATGTGAGTAGAGGGATCCTTGTCCCTCCCTTCTCAGGGGTATATACAGGATAAGAACTCCTGTCAGAATGATGGCATCTGAGAAAAAAGGGATTTTATGGTCTTAATCAACAGTAGATCCCCAGAAATGCGGGAAGTCCCAAGAACAGCTTTCCATATTATGTCTAGGAATTTAAGGCCCTAAACATCATAGGAGCCTAGTTCTATGCAGCATGAACACTTTCTAATTTTTGTTTGTTTAACATTTTAATATTGTGTGTGTGCACGATGGGTGGGTAGGAGGGGCGTGTGTAACAGTACATGTGTAGAGGTCAGAGGACATTCTGTAGAGTCAGTTTCCTCTTCACAGTTGTATGTGAGTTCTAGAGGTTGAACTCAGTTTGTCGGGCTTGTGTGACAAACACCTGCCCACTGAGTGACCTCACCAGCTCACAGTAAGTCCCTTTATTCTTGAGAGTGGAGAATAAAAAAAAATCAGAGGTTGATCATGAATCTGTAGGAAACTTGCAGTTAGAAACAAGAGGTCGCTCAGTCATTACAGCACTTGAGAATCCAGGCCTCTTGCTGCCTCTTCATAGGTCTTAGGGATGTACAAACTTGTTCTCTAAGTGAATGTAAAGGAAGCCCCGGGAAGAAGGCAGTGCGAAGTGTCAAAATGATAGATTGATTTGATTTTTGAAAACAGAGAGCACGGACTATCTTGTGCACTCCGTATTCAGTGCTTGACTTGGTAAGAGGCCACGTTGCCCTAAGGTCTAGTCCAGTCCTTGCAGTGGGGAGCTTACAGTAACAGTCACTCCATTACCTTCCCTGACCGGAGGAATCCAGGTACAAAAGGGAATCACATCTCTGAACAGCATCCTCAAATCTAGGACACGCTGTTCCCCTCCCAGTCACCCCAGGCATCAAACAGCTTTGTGTTAGCTGCCTTGCAAAGCTCCCATATCATGCTCTGTGGGAGAGGGTGCAGTTTTTGCAATAGAAGGCAGGAAGCCTGTCTGCTGTGTCACGCCCATATCTGGTCCTGTGCAGCCAGCCATGTATTTATAAGCAAGCTGCTAAAGCTCCCACTTCATCTTCTTTTAATCTGCTCCCTTGTTGACTTCCTTTAAACAGTTCTACAATTCTACAGTACAGGCTCCGTTTAGTTGCCTGTGCTCACTGACCAGAGGCCATCTTTCCAGATCCTCTATTTGGGTTATAACTTTTGTCCTTAGATCAGGGATTGGCAAAAATTTTCCTCAAAGAGGGAGACTGTAAATATTTTAGACATCCCAGGCCATATGGTCCTTGATGCAACTATTCAGCTTGGCCAATGCAGCTGAAAAACCGCCAGATACAATATGCAAGTGATGAATGTGATGTGTCCCAATAAAGCTTTATGAATTAAAGACCGCTGGCCAGATTTGACCACTGGGTCTACTTTGTTGACTTCTGCCCCAGTTTGCTGCCTTCTGGTGCTGGGATGAGCTTCATATTTTTTCATATAGACTGGATATATGGCTACATCCAGATATTTAACATAAGCTGTGAGAAATAAGATGAACACTAGTCCTAGGCATAGAAATTAGACAGACGACAGTAATGAGAAATGAGATTTTAAAAACTGAATTTTATCTCATTCTGGGCATAAAGAATGATCTGAGCCCAGGGGTCTGCAGAGATTGATGCACCAATGGAGGACCATGCATGGAGAGGACCTAGACCCCCTGCTCAACTGTGGTTAATTGGCAGCTCAGTCTTCATGTGGATCTCTGAGTGAGAGAAGCAAGGGCTGCCTCTAGCCTGAACTCAGTTGACTGCTCTTTGATTACTCCCTCCTGATGATGCAGCTTTGCCAGGCCACTGAGGAAGAGGATCCAGGCAGTCCTCATGGGACTTAACAATCTATGGACAGATGGCAATAGTGGAGAACTCCCCCTTTCAGTGGACTAGGGGAAAGGGGTCAGGGGAAGAGAGAGGGACAGTGGGACTTGGGGGAGTTGAGGGAATGGGCTTCAATTGGGATATATAATGAATAAACTGTGAAGAAAAAAATAAAAAAGAATGGTATGTCTTTTCTTGGGTTGTGAACACATAGGTGTTGAGCTTAGGTTTGAGTTACCCCTGGTTTCTGAGGCTGGGAGACTCATGAAAATGTATGGTAATGTCAGGGAGCCTATGAGACTCTTGGGCTGGAAACTTGTTGTAGCTACCTACATCATCATCATCATCATCATCATCATCAGCAGCAGCAGCAGCAGCAGCAGCAGCAGCAGCGGCAGTAGCTAGCAATTGCCTCCTGAACTTCCCTTAGCCCAACTGAAAGATGTGGTGGTTTAAATAGGAATGTCCTCCATAGGTTCATGGATTTGAATGCTTGGTCATTAAGGAGTGGCACTACTTGGCAGGAATTAGGATGTGTGGCCTTGTTGGAGGAAGTGTGTCACTGGGGTTGAGCTTTGGAGTTTCAAATGCTCAAGCCAGGCCAAGTGTCTTTTGCTGTTCCTGCTGCCTGTGGATCTGGATGTTGACCTCTCAGGTATCTCTCCAGCACCATGTCTTGCTGCCATGCTTCCTATGATGATAATGGATTAAAACCTCTGAACCTGTAAGCCAGCCCCAATTAAATGCTCTCTTTTGTAAGAGTTGTCGTGGTTCTGGTGTCTCTCCACAGCAATAGAACAGTGACTAACACAGATTGTATCAGTAAGTGCCCTGGTTCTTGGCCTGACACATGTGTGCAGAGGAGACAGTGCCCTCCCCACAGAGCAGAGGAGTTTCAGTGATGGCCATCACATGTCTGAATATCTAAAGCAGTCAAATGACTGTGAGGAGGGAGCTCCTAAAAAGCGAAGGGTCTTTCCTGGAACAGTTTTCCAGGCAGCTTTGTAAATAGGAAGAGCTTTAGTCAAATATTTCTGTGGGTCAGGATAACTGGAATCCACAAGGAAATGTAAGCCCATTTAAAACCTGACAGCTGATGTGACCACTAAGATAATCGCCAAAGCTGACTCCCACGTCACGCATATGCACTTACCAGCACAAAGACTGTTGACTGTACTTTAACTCGCCTTTGTTGCTTATCTCTCATGGAGGGTTTTATTTATTTTCTTCAAATATTTGCAAAGACGAATGCTTTTCCCTGTTGAAGTTTTCATAGTTATCTTTGTGAATATAGCCTTTTCCAAATGATTTTCTGCAAATGTATTCCTAGAAAGAGATTTGCTGAGTCAAGCTTCATGAACATTTCAAGATCCTTGATGTATGGTAACATTTCATTTCTGTAGTGTGTGAAAATGCCTGCCTCCTTTAGCCAAATATTGGCAGAGCCCTTATCTATTCAATAGATACTTAATTTTGCTTCTTTGATCACTTATAATGTTGAACATGTCATAGGTTTACCAATCACTCATTATTTATGTTTATCTGGTAAGCATTTCTACTTTCCTTTATCAGATGAGGACCCCAAAGCTTAGGCAACTTTCCTGCTGGAAAGACCTGGATCTTTGACCTAAATTCCGGTTCTCATCCACCGCACTGCAGCATCCTGAAAAAACAAGAACTGGGGGCATCCCAATTTTCTGTTTGTTTCAGATTCATTCAAGGCATACTCTCTTTCTCTCTTCTCTCTCTCTCTTTTTATTAATTCCTGGAAATTACAACTGACTCCAAAATCTCAGGAGAAATTTATGATAAGAGCTCACAAAGTCTCATTCAATGATGAAGGTCAATAGAGACAAAACAGACACAATTTCAATCCTTTTTAATGAATCAAGACTGATGGAACGAATTCCCTCCCGTGCAAGGGAGAAATAAGGACTAATCCTGACATTTCCTCTCAAAACAAGATTTTGCTCAGTCTTTGATTAGGCTAAAAAGATCATAATATTTCAAGGACAAAACATGTTTTGTTTTGTTTTTTCAGCTGTAGCAACTCCTTTTTACTTGGAATCCCCACTTCTTTTTTATTTACAATTAAATTTGTAGGAGGTAGTCATGAAAGTACTTTAAAAGCTAGGAGAAAAGACTAAGAAAGTATTTCGGCAGCTGTGTCTGGAATGATTTTTGTTCAGTCCTTTCCTTTGTTAGTTATAAAATATTTCTAAAGTTTTAGCCCCTGAGATGTTTAATCAGTCTTCTGTCTTGTCCATTGACATTCCTTCCTTCTACATCTCTTACTTCCCAGCATAAGTTTCTTGTGCTTTTTTTTTTTTCCTCTAAGGATTTTTTGTGTATATGTGAAGTACATAGGCTGTAGCGGAATGCTTAGTGTGGTGGTTGGTTTTAATTGCCAAGTTGGTAGGTCTAGAACCACCCACTAGAGAGGCATTTAGCATACCTGTGAGGAATGGTCTGATTAAAGTGGGCATCTGAAAATGTCTCTGAGGGGTTATCTTGAACAGTGTGGTTGGTGTGGGGGGACCCATTGAACTATGCAGTGTGCCATATTTGGGGGGGAGGTGTGGAGATCAAGGTCTGTGTAAAACGGAGAGAACAAGTGGAGCGACAGCATTCCTTTCAGACTGTAAACGCAATGTGACCAGCTGCCCAAGCTCCTGCTCACTGTCTACCCAGCCATGGAAGTGTGAGCAAGTGTGCATTTTCCTCTCTTAAGTTACATTTCCCAAGGAATTTCAGCACAGAAACAGAAAAGGAACTATTACAACTATACTTAATTTTGCTCCTTTGAGAAACGGTGCTACAGTGAAGCAAATGAATGCATTCATCATGTCCCGTAATTATTCATATAACTTTTAATTGTCACATACTACCGCTGTCCTGGTTAGTTTACTGTCAACTTGACAGAAGCTAGAGTTCTTTTGGGAAGAAGAAAGCTCATTTGAGAAAGTGCCCTCTGTAGATTGGCCTCCAGGAAAATCTGACTGGCATTTTTAAAATTACGAATTAATGTGGGAAGGCTCAGTCCACCCTGGGTGGCACTATCCCAGGGCAGGCGGTCCCGTGTTGTGTAAGAAAACAGGCTAGGCAAGCCATAAGGAACAAACTAGTAGGCAGCACTCCTCTACGGTCTCTGCTTCAATCCCTGTGTCCAGGTTCCTGCCTTGACTTCGTTTAATGATTTACTGTGATGTGGAAGCTTAAGAGAAACAGGCCCCTTTCTCCTCAAGCTACTTTGGGGTCATGGTGTTTAATCACAGCAATAGAAACCATAACAAGAGAAATCCCAAATAGCACTTTTTAAGTATCTTATGAAATGAGGCTCTAACCTACATGCTTTCCCAGTTTCTTCCCTTGGAGTCGATAGTAGAAACTAGTTTCTACCACATGCTGCTCCCGAAACATCCTGCTTCCAGTGTCTTTTCTTGAGTAATATCCTATTAACCTGCGCTGGAAGGCTTAGGGGTATCAGGCAATATGTACATATGATTTGGTTTGCAGGACTTTGGTCCCCTGACAAAGAAAGAAGAGCAGTTAACAATGCCCAGGAGAAGCCAAGGACCCTTATCATACTTAACATTTGTTTGAACTTTGTATAAAAGTACTGTGAAGACTCATGTGTGAGCTCTTTTCCAAAGGTGGGAAGCCAGCTACAGATTTGGAGCCAGGCCAATGTGAGTGATAAACAAAGGCTTGAAAAGGCAGACATTGAACATAATAGGACAATATTCAACATCTAGATACCTAGAAGAGATTTTCAAGGGTTTCTCTTCTAAGATGCAGAACATTTTTTTAAGTAAGGAACACGTGATTTGTTTTTTTTTACCCTGCATATGTTAAGAGGACTTAAAGGGGGTTTAAAGGGTGTGAAATGTGTGTGGTATGTGTATAGCTATATATTACATATATATGAATAAATTATTTTCCAATTAATATTGAAAATTAACTGTAAGTACCAATAAAGAAGCAGTTCTTCAAAAACCATTATGAATACAAATAAATTTATACTCTAAATTATTAATTAGCTTGCATATTTGACTAATGTTTATACTAGTTTATAGTTTCTTGATTCATAAATTAAAACTCTTAATATAAATTGTCTGTTTTATATTTCAAAATGTTAAAAGAATTCACTAAACCCAAATTCTGTCCTGGATCAACTTAGATTATGTTTATCTCTTGGTAGTTCTAATGTATATGTATATGCTCAGATTTTATTTTAAAACAAGATCCTAATAAACTAGACAGCAAACACTGTTTCCTTGAATAAATTTTTCTTCTCTCTCTTTACATTAAAAATTATTTACACATTCACTTTACGTACTGATTGCAGCCCCTGCACCTCTCCCCTGTTCTCCCTTCTCCTTCCTCAGGGAAGGGGGAGATCTCCCATGGGTACCAACCTGCTCTGGCACATTAAGTCAGTTGCTGCAGGACTAGTGTCCCACTGAGGCCAGACAAGGCAGCCCAGTTAGGGGAATGGGATCCAAAGGGAAGCATCAGAGTCAGAGAGGGCCCCCGATCCAGATGTTGGGAGACCCACATGAAGACCAAGCTGTGCATCAGCTACATATGCACAGGGGGGCTAGGACCAGTCCATAGATGCTCTTTGGCTGGTGGTTCCGTTTCTGTGAGCCCCATGGTTTCAATAAATATGTAAGTAGAGAGCATAAAGCTAAAAATTAGAATCAGGATAAGGACTAACAACAAAATCAAGGCAGAATTAATGGCCTTCTCAAACCATCTTTAGTTATTTGGGAACAACTAAGCTATTTTTTACTTTGTTACCATTATCTGTGTTAATTCCAGCAGAAAAAGCAACAATCCTAACTACTTTTTCTAACTGTATTTTCTTTCTTAATTGATGTATGATGCTAAAGATTCAAATACTTGATAAAGTGGTACTCTTTTTTTTTATCTTTTTTTTTATTGGTATTTATTTTATTTTATTTTATTTTTCTTTTTAGTTACATTTTGTTAACTCTGTGTCCCAGCTGTATCCCGCTCCCTCATTCCCTCCCCAACCCCACACTCCCTCCCTGGTCTCCTCCCTGCCCCTTTCCAAGTCCCCTGATAGGGGAGGACCTCCTCCCCTTTCATCTGACCCTGTTTTATCAGGTATCTTCAGGGCTGGCTGCAAAGTCCTCCTCTGTGGCCTAACAGACTGCTCCTCCCCTGGGGAGGGGGGGTGTCAAACAGCCTGCCCTTGGGATCCTGTTAGAAATAGTCCGTGTTCCCCTTACTTTGGAAAACTACTTGGTTACTGAGCTACCACAGGCCACATCCGAGCTAAAATATATAGCTATTATTTGTAGAAACCTACACTTCTAAATGGATTTGCTCTGCATAATAAAGAATCTGTTGGGGTTGTGCTTTCCTGGAGTCAGCCCTGTGTGATTTTGCTTTAATTTAAATCTTATTAAAAAAAGTGTCTCTCTGAATGATGAGGCTTCCTAATTTAGCAAATCCCAGCATCAATTAAAGAACCTCTGACTTTCTACTTATTGGTATCTTGCTTATTCCTTTAACTTAAACAACAAGCATTGATTTCATAATTAAGGGGAAAAGTCCCAAATGTTTCAAATGGTGATAAGAAAAGAGGAAATATTCTTATTTAGTAGAGGACCATCATGAAACTTTAGAAGTGCTGCAGGTTGTAGAACACTGAGAAGTGTCGCTACTTCAGAGTAATGAGTAACCATCTTGTTATAGAACAGATTAAGGACCAGACCCTACTTTGTCCTTCATCAGCTGGGGCCTGTAGGGAGTCTAGTTAATTTGCCGAGACTCCAATTTATCACTGTAAAGGAGAGGCATGACTGGTCTCTTCTTCAGAAGGGTTCTACAAATTTTAAATGTGATCATGGCTGTGAAACTTTATGATCACCTTGTTCTAAACGAGGTATCTCACAGCCGACTTATGGTTATCACGGTAGTTGTCATTCTGAGTGAGTCTGTCTCTATCTTATTAGATGAGGAAGCCGAGTTCTAAGAAGGTGGCGTGTCCAAAGTGCTGCAGTTCCTATTTTCATTTGGTGATAGATATAAATAACCTCATCTGGTTCCTTAAGGGGAAATAAAGATTAAATCATAAACAATGAGATCAGAGAACATTCCTTGACATCCATCTCCATTCAGAAACAGAAAGATGTAGCTATTATATTTCTGAAGGAGGTAAACGGAATCATAGTCCCACAAAATATACATACCTACTTACATACACAGAGAGAAACCAAACACATCCTATGTTTATTTTCACTGCTCACTTTAGAGCACCTAATGCCTAAATAACTAAGAGGGTGTCTTCATATTTAACTTTTTGAATGGTCTACTCTGGGCATGTCAGTGACTCTCTCCAAGCTTAGAACTGTTGATTGCTTGGAACACCCATGATTTAGTTCTGATTTTCTCTAAGCTATGTGACAAATGATAGAAGAAACCATCCCAAGTGGCTGCAAATATTTCTGCATAGGGGCTGATGGTTGCCTCTTGGTACTATTATGATTTCACTTGCTAAATATTTTACAACTGAGAGGGATTAGTGAACAAGTTTAAAACTCGGTAGCTAGAACATAATTATGACAGTTTATATGAAAACATGTTTGAGTTAGCATGATGAAAGAAAAGCATAGACTTTGGAGCTAAGGGAACATAATCAATAAGATTAAAACTTTTTATTTTAGCCTAATCTTCCTTGCTATTTGACAATGTAATAATTAAGTCTGATTTTCACTTCCATGATTGTATGCTTTTTTTATTTGCACACCTGGTCTTTGAAATAATTTTATGCTTTTATTTAAACCAGCCATAGAATTTATAACCTAAAATCAACCAATTTGAAAGAGACATATTTGTATGTAACTGTTCATAACTCTTACTTATATTCTTGCTAACTTTGAGCCAAAGGGGAAATACACCAAGTCAAAGTTGGAGAATATAGAAAGTGATAAAATGATGCCACTTAAAAAAGTGCAAGTGGGGAAGATTTGGGAGGACAAAATGACGTTCCGACTATTTTAGTGATGCTGGATTTGAGCTTGGCATCTCATTGCTCACAAAACTGAAGTCAGCTCTGTCTTGGGCTTTTTCATTGTGCAGATGTTAAGTGTTTACGTTGGCTAATCTTGATTGTCAATGTGACTACGTCTGTACTCAATTAACCTCAGACTGGTGGATGTTTCTGTGAGGGATTTTCTTAATCAGATTATTGGAAGCCAGAAGACCCACCCTAGATCTGGGCCACACTTCCTGGTAGTATCCCACATAAAAAGACATAGAAGAAGGAACTTCACTTTTTGCTTGCTTGCCTTCACTCTCGATGATAACTTCATCTATCCTATTAGCCATGGCCTGTATTAAATCAAATATCTCCAGGATTACAATATAAAGACCAGCAGTTCCAGGAATCCACCAATGCCAGGTTTGAACTTCGGAGAGAGCCAGAGAGTTGTGAACTGAGCAACTACTGGATTCTCTGCCTTTATTTTGTGAGAAGGCCATTGTTGAATTACTTGAACCATATACTCTACACAACCTGAAAGTCAATCTAATAAGTAGCATATATGATAGATATTATTGTATTATTTGATGCATTATATATATATATATATTATTGCACACACACACACACACACACACATACACACAAACATACACACACATACATTCTTTTAGAGAGACCTGACTAATACAGAATGCTTATAGGAAATCATCCCCAACAAAATAAGGTCAGATATTGAGAAGAGGAAACATCACTACTATTTTATTGATTACTATCTTATTTCTAGGCCATAACAAGTGATGAGAGAGGATAATCGTGACAATTTTTCTCGTAAATCCAAGGCAATTGTAAGGATGTGGAAGTTGCTTGTTAAAGAGAAGGGATGGAGAAGAGTCAGAAAGAGAAAAAGATGTGGATGGATATAAATGTCTGAATTTAAAGGCAGGTATTTGTGGAGTAATTGGAATTCATTCTATTATGATAAAATAGAGCTCTTTCAAAAGCAGACAAACCAGGATACAGAAAAGACGAAAGGGATGGGTACAAATGACATTCCAAGCTAAGTTCAAAATTCTCTTCCATTAGGTTAACTTTCATTAGTGTTTGTGAGAAATTACTAATGCACAGGGAAAGGAACCTTTGTCAACACTTTTGTTTTCCAAAAAGATATCTTAATGAATATATTTAGATTTTACTCGGTGTATTTATAGCTACATGTTTGGATGCTATTAACATTTGTAAAAGGGCTACAGTCTTAACGAGGATGTGCTGAAACAAGTTCATCAAAATATTGTACATACAGCAGAAAAAGATTACATAATAGTGTCAAACATAACAGTAAAATTTAATGCCTTGTATTTTCAAGGTGTTAATTGGCACACTCAGAAAAGAATCACAGCCTTGTGATATTTGGTTTCCTTTCTTTTAGATTATTAAAACACTGGGCTATAGAAAAATGGCTCTCAAATGGTAAAGATGTCCTATATTCAAAGGGGTAGGATTTTGATATACTTTTTACATAAAGAAAACGTGTTAAAGCTGATAGAAGTCATTAATACATGGAATAACATTAGTGAAAGTACAGCACAAAAAGTCATTGGGATTCATAAGGTACATTTTATTTATTTTACACACACACATACACACACAAGCGCGCACGTGTGCCTGCTTAACACAAGTGAAAATGTTAATATGAAACAGTGAAAACAGTCTCAAGAACCCTATGAGATTTATATAAAATTAAAATAAAAAATAAAGTAAAAAAAATCAGCATTTATGCATTCTTTCTCTGTCAAGCCCCATGTACTCAGCACCTACTGAGGGCAGCTGTCTCCTGGGTCTGTGAGTAAATGCAAGTAAAAGCTAAGTTCAAAATTCTCTTCCATTAGACTAACTTTCACCAGTGTTTGTGAGAAATGCACAAGGAAAGGAACCTTTGTCAACACTTTTCTTTGTTTTCCAAAAAGATATCTTAATGAATATATTTAGAATTTTACTCTGTGTATTTATATCTACATGTTTAGACCCTAATAACATTTGTAAAAGGCACACAGTGGGAGGATGTGTATAATAATCAAATAGGCATGCCAGGTGCTTATTAGGGGTATGGTGAAAATGTAAGCAGAAACAGAAAGAGAGACAAGGGGCGATAAAGCAGAATTTCAGATAAGCAGTTAATGAAAACCTTTTGTCGTGGGGGAGGGGCTGAGGGAGAAAAAGTCAGATAAAAGGTCACTAAAAGGGAACATGGCTGGAATATTTCAGACGTGTTAGGGAGTCTGGGTGAATGGCATGTAATGAGCACATGTAGGTAGGACAAAAACGAGATGGAAATTCAATGGGAGATTATCACCCCTGGAGTAGAAGCAACTACAGTGGAGGTAAGGCTCTATTTACTGGAAATTGGAGACTTTAGAGTGGAGTGTGACATGAGGTAACATATTTAGAAGGAGTCCCTTGTATCTTGTAGAGGAGACTGGAGGGGGAATGGTGGAAGTAGGTGGATGTATGATAGTAATAAAAAAAAATGCTAGATGGCAGTGGTTTGGGGCAGAGTGACATCACAATGATGTTGTGTGATTCTTGTCAAGGTTGGTTTTGAAAACAGCATACAAGACTTGCCCACTGACTCATGAAGGGGAAGTAGAGGAAGAGAGGAACTAGTTAAACACCATTTCAAAACTTTGAGGGCTATATAGAGAATTCTCTGTTTAGCTCTGTACCACATTTTCAAATTGGATAACTTGATTTGTTGCTTTTAAACTTCTTGAGTTCTTTATATATTCTGGATATTAGCCCTCTGTCAGATATGGGGTTGGTGAAGATCTTTTCCCAGTCTGTAGGCTGTTGTTTTGTACTGATGACAGTATCCTTTGCTTTACAGAAGCTTTTCAGTTTCATGAGGTCCCATTTATTGATTGTTGATCTTAGATCCTGTGCTGTTGGTGTTCTGTTCAAGAAGTCTCCTGTGGCAATGAGTTCTAGGTTCTTCTCCACTTTTTCTTCTAACAGATTAGTGTCAGATTTTATGTTGAGGTCTTTGATTCACTTGGACTTTAGTTTTGTGCAGGGTGATAAATATGGATCTATTTGCATTTTTCTACATGTAGACATCCAGTCAGACCAGCACCATTTGTTGAAGATGCAGTCTTTTTCCCATTGTATGGTTTTGGCTTTTTTTTCTTTCAAAAATAAAGTATCCATAGGTGTCTGGGTTTATTTCTGAGCCTTCTATTCGATTCTATTGATCCATCATTTTGTTCCTATGCCAGTACCATGCAGTTTCTATTACTATTGTTCTGTAGTACAGCTTGAGATCAGGGATGGAGATACCTTTAGACAATCTGTTATAGTACAGGGTTGTTTTTTAGCAATTCTGGGCATTTGAATAGCAGAGAAATACTTAAAGAAATGCTCAACATCCTTGGTCATTAGGGAAATGCAAATCAAAATGACCCTAGAATTTACCTTACATCCATCAGAATGGCTAAGATAAAAAACTCAAGTGACAACACATGCTGGAGAAGATGTGGAGAAAAGGGAACCCTCCTACATTGGTGGTGGGAATGGAAACCTGTACAACCACTTTGAAAATCAATCTGGCACTTCCTCAGACAATTAGGAATAGTGCTTCTTCAAGATCCAGCTATACCACTCCTGGGAATATATCCAAAATATGCTCAAGTACACAATAAGGACATTTGTTCAACCATGTTCATAGCAGCTTTATTCATGATAGCCAGAACCTGGCTATCAAAGAGGGCCTCTGAAAGACTCTACCCAGAAGTGTATCAAAGCAGATGCTGAGACTCATAATAAAACTTTGGGCAGAGTACAGGGAATCTTATGAAAGAAAGGGGAGATACAAAGACTTGGAAGGGACAGGAGCTCCACAAGGAGAGAGAGAAAAACAAAAAAACTAGGCCCAGGGGTCTTTTCTGAGACTGATACTCCAACCAAGGACCACTCATGGAGATAACCTGTACATCCTGCACAGATGTAGCCCATAGCAGCTCAGTCTCCAAGTGGGTTCCCTAGTAATGGGAAGAGGGACTGTCTCTAACATCAACTCAGTGTCTGGCTCTTTGATCACCTCCCCCTGATGGGAGAGCAGCCTTACCAGGCCACAGATGAAGACAATGCAGCCAGTCCTGATGAGACCTGATAGGCTAGGGTCAGATGGAAGGAGAGGATGACTTCCCCTATCAGTGGACTTGGAGAGGAGAATGGGAGGAGAAGAGGGAAGGTAGAGCTGGGAGGTAATGAGGGAGGGGTGTTACAGCTGGGATACAAAGTGAATAAATTGTAATTAATATAAAAAATTTAAAAAAAAGAAGTAGGAGAAGACAAGGAACAAGACAGGAGCCTTCCACAGAGGACCTCTAAAGACTACCCACCAGAGTATCAAAGGAGATACTGAGACTCATAACCAAACTTGGGGCAGAGTGCCAGAATCCTTATGGAAGAAGAGGGAAATAGAAAGCCCTGGAAGGCATAGGAGCTCCTCACGGATAACAACAAAGTCTAAACATGTGGGCCCAGGGGGTCCTGCAGAGTCAGATACTCCAACTAAGGGCCATGCATGAGGAGGACCTAGACCCCCTGTTCAAAGGAAGCCCATTGGCTGCTCAGTTTCCAAGTTAATTCCATAGTAAGGGGTACAGGGACTGTCTCTGACATGAACTCAGTGACTGGCTCTTTGATCACCTCCCTCTAGGGGGTGCAGCCTTGCCAGACCACAGAGGAAGATGATGCAGCCAGCCTTGAGGAGCCCTGATAGGCTAGGGTCAGATAGGAGGGGAGGAGGTCCACCCCTATCAGGGGACTAGGGAAAGGGCATAAGGAGAGAAGAGGGAGTGAGGGTGTGGCCAGGAGGAGATGAGGGAGGGGGCTGCAGCAGGGATACAAAGTGAATTGATTATAAAAAATAAGTATATAAATAAAATTAATTAAAACAAAACAAAACAGCAACAACAAAAACAACTTTGCAGCCAACCAACTGGGTAAGTAAATATTAATCTGGGGATCTGGGGACCACATGAGCCATAGTGGTGGTGATGTGCTGTGGTTGTAGGAGTGTCATTGGGAGTTTAAGTTGCTGGGGGTGCATAGAATCCATGTAGAAGGTCATAAGGGAGTACTTGTATTAAACACAGTGTTGAAAGCAACAGGCCTGAGTTTACCAGTGAGAGACTATGCATGTGGTTAAAGAGACACAGTCTGAGGAACTCATCCAGCATCCTAAGAAGGCCCCTTCAACCTTACATTATGAAGATGTGGGAGGGCCAAGAGGGAGTATCAGTAGGAACAGTCAAAATGCCAGGTTATGTGACCATGTTTCCAAGAGGGGAGCTGTGAAGTGTGAGATTGAGCGAGCAAGATGATCAGCGGGGTGGGGGGTGGGGGTGGGGGGTGGGGGTGGTGAGAGACTTCCTGAAGAATGGCTGAAGTGAGGAGAGTGGAGATAGCTCTCCCTAAAGTTTGCTGTGCAAGAAGGCAGTAAGAAGGGGGATGTATTTTAGAGCAAGGCTTAGGGAAAGTTGAGTTTAAGTCACTTACGATTACTCAAATAATACATATGTCTGGGAGAGACAGCCTATGAAACCAACCTACATTATTTTCAGTTATTCCAGGTGCTTCATTTGCATATCTGAAAATAAATTTATGTTTTATGCACACAATCATGATTAAAATTCACTGGGAAAACTTGCCCAAGGATCTGACAGCTCTTCTGTCTTTTTTCAACCACCTCTCTTGTGGTCTTTGTATCTAAATATTACATACACTTCCAACTTGTTACAGGTAGTTACTTCATTTGCCTTTGAAGATATGAGCCATGCATTTTTAAGTCCCAAGACTGTGGTAGAGATTGTTACCTGTCTGCCCAGCAGCTACCCTACATCTTTCTTTTGAACAGAATTGTATTTTAAAGTAGAATGGCAAGCTGCTTACCTCACAGCAATGAAATCTCCCCTCCCCTCTGTCAGGTGTCATGTTGTAGTTTTGGTGGCCATCTTGTGATCAGGAAGATTAAAATTAAGTCGATAACGCAAGGACAGCAGAGGAGGAGGAGGAGAGAGCGTTGGTGTCTGGTGGCATTGCTGAGCTTCTGCCATGAGCTCATAAACCATCACTATTAGTCTTCTTATTGTATGGAAGCTAATTAAAAGTTATCATTAATTAAGTGAGGTTTACATGGGTGTCCTTGTACTATTAATAGTGACTGAAAGGATTAATAATCACTTTTATATTAATTGGTAACTAAAATGTGGGATTTTTCTTAACTCCCACAGAGGTAGAAGGCTATCATATTAATAAGCATGCTGTTATTAACAATTGCTAATTGATATGCACATAGTACTTACGCCTAAGCACTGTTATATGAACTTGAGTTGTATCATTTCATTTGTTGTAATAAAGGAGGTATTATTATGTTTCCCCCTTTTCCACTGAGTTAGATCTGGGAACGGATGTTCAGAGAGATTAATTACCTCTCCAAGGTTTCACAAGCGTTTATTAGCAGGGTTGGAATCAGAACCTATGATCTGCCTCCAAAGCCTGTACACACACAGCCAAGTCTCCCCAGGGCTCTCAGGAAGGTCTGAGATGCCGGTTCCACTAGCTTCCTCCCCGGCATTTCCTGTTGTGCCTTCATGCTGAACAGGTTCTAAGGGTAGATATTCTGCCTTGATTTTTTTTTTATCTCTATTTTCTGTGTTTGTGTATGTGCCTGAGTATACATAGGTGTACCAAAAGAGGTCATCGGATTCCCTGAAGTTAGAGTTACAGGCGGTCTAGAGCCAGCCAATGCGGGTGTTGTGAACAGAATCCTAGTTCTTTGGAAGAACAGCAAGTGTTCTTAAATGCTGAGCCTTCTCTCCAGCCGCTGTCATAGCTCGTCCTGCCTTGACAGTGCCTAGAATCCAACAAAACCCAGGTTTCCAGGCAGGAAGAGGTTACTGAGATCAGCAAGTACCTCTTCCTCTGGAGTATTATTACAACCCGATCTTGGAACCTTTCCTCACCGGCTATTTTCTGACATGATCAGGCTTGCTTGATCTTCTTCTCTCTCAGTGACTATGTTGTTTCCTGCATTTTATAAAATATGATTTTCTTCTTGCACTGTTAATACAGACTGTGAAAAATTCATAGGATATTTATGTGCAATAGAAAACATACAATATCTGCATATACCCACAGCAAGCAATATAGCAATTCATGTGACTGACCACCAAATAGAAGACTTCAGTGATCATGTCAAAGTTTATAAAAATATTTGTTGCTATAAGAATAAAACCTGACGTGCTAATATAGTAAATATTTTTGTGTGTTGATTTTTGTGAATGTTATTGATGTCTCTAAACCCAGTTTATAAAGCCTCCAAAAGGGTAGGTAACTTGTCCAAGTTCGTTTTGTTAGTAAACAGATGTATCATCTTAATACAAACTCTTACGCCTTTCCTCCCTTATAGCTATCTTCATTCATAACATAGATTTTATGACCTTTTATGTCCTTTTATGTTGCTCACAATTTTATTATCAGCACTTAAGTCAAGGACTGAATCATAATAGCTGCTCATGAAATAATGAGAAAGTAATTAGATTCTAAATTTATATTTCTAATATCACTAATGTTTTTTTAAATGAAATGGGTAAAAAAAAAATGATGTCAAGCAAAATTCACACAAAACCAGGCTGGTTTGTTGGCCTTGAGGGTAAAGAGGTGGGTGTCTCCTGCTCTCACTTCAAACATGCTAAAGTCATTAGCCACTGAGTCTGCTAAGCCCTCAGAATTATTCAACACTGAGGACTTTAAGCAATTATGGTGAATCAACTATGGATGAGTAGGATATAAAATGTATTTGCCATCCTGGATCTGAAAGACAACACAAGAGTTTGGCCTCCTCTAAATTAGATTTGTTTCTGCCAGCAGCTATTCTGATACTGCAGAGGAAGAAGGCTATGGATGTAAGGAACAATTATCTCACATCACCACATTTACTAACAGGCTCTGAGAGTGAAAATTTATCAGTATAAATGTCTGTCTTGGTGGCTAGAGTATGAGAAATAAAGCACATCTGGCCCTTTTAGAAAAATTCCCCAGAAATTCCTCTCCTCAGTACCTAGCCCCAAATACTCCAGCCCAGAGAAAAGGGGTACCCCTTTACCTCCAGTGAATTATGTCTGTGTACAAACTTCTCTCTCAGGGAAGCTGCCATCCTGTTTGGCTTTTGTGTCACACAGTGATTTATCTTTATGGAATATTATCTAGTAATTTGGTCCCACACCTCCTCCCTATTCCGGACAAAACCCAGTCTCAGAGTGGCTTCCAGGCTTACAACTACCTTCTAAAGAAACCTGCACTTTTCCTGATGAGGGAAACATCCATAGTCCTTAATCATATTCTGTCTCACTGATGCTGCCTGACCACCACCTTTATCACAGGTGATATAACTGAATGTAGAAATTAATGTAATAAAAGTATATTTACAGGTTAGACAGTACCTTGAGACAAAGTGAACCTAATTTAGGTCAGAGAGTTCAGATGAGCAGTGTAAAGAGACTTAAGGATGTTAAAAGTATAGGGAGGTACTGAAAATGCCAAGAAACTCTGAATTAGAGATATTCATGAGAAAATGAGCTTGGTAAGAATATAGTATTTTCTTTTAGTTGTATGCTTGCATAGAAAAATAAATGTCAAAGCATTCATGTTTATAATTGATCATCCACTGACCTGAAAAATAATGTTTTCCTATTAATATGCTAAGGTGTTTTATGTACAACCAGTGTTACCTTTTATAACATTTTAAATGAATTGCTTGTAATACGTAGTTCTAAATTAAAATACATTTCTTTCTGAATTCTACATTTGGGTGTCTTTGTTCTTCCAACAATTATTTGCAAGTTGGTTTGTATTCCCCAGAAATGACATCACCTGTTCATTAGTTCTGAGAACTTCCCTTGTTCCCAGGCTGCCCTGCATTCTGATAAGCCAAGCCTTTCAATTGTCCAACAATAAATGACAAGGAATACCCAATCCTTTAGGAAGGGGAATGGGAAGAGGATCATGGGAGATGTGGAAAAACAAGGAGAGGGTCATTGATTCTGAATGGGATGAGAAAATAGTAAACAGAATTTGGCTGTCTTCGTCAACACACCTGATAAGGAGAAACACACAGGTAGGTGACTGTGAGCTAGCACTTCCATCAGCAGTGTGAATTTAACCCTTCAAACAATGTAGTATGGCTTGGTAATAGGTCTCCTTCCTGAGGAACTCAGGAAACATAGTTTGGGTAAATCAGGAAGTAATAGGGACCCATCCCACAATTCTAGAAGAGCTGATGCGTTTGCAGTCAGCACCATCAATACTACCTTTATGTTAGTAACTAACTCTCAGGATGTTCTAAACTTTGAATACCTTTAAATTTGAGTTATCTTGTTACCAGACATAGGGATGTGGGAACTTTTTTCTATCAAAGAAGTTTGCATGCCAGGGGCCAATATTGTATGAATCTCCCCTGTGTTTATTCTCTTTCATGTTGTGAAATGTTTTAAAATGATTTATTTATTTTGATTTTCTACGTGTGCATGTTTTGCCTGCAAGTATGTCTATGTAGCACATGCATGTAGTGCCTGCATACACGAGAAGACCAAGGCAGCTCCTGTGGAAATGGAGGTACAGACGTTCATTAGCTGACTCATGGATGCGGAGAATCAAACCCAGGTTCTCTGGAGGACTGGCCATTGCTCTTAAACTCTGAGCCACCTATCTGTCTCTGTGTCTATGGGAAAGCCAACCTAACTAACGTATTATTAAATATTAGCATATTTAATATGTCTTATTAGTTTCTTGAGAATTTCACACAATATGGTTTGATCATAAGCTCCCCTCCCTAACTCCTCTCAAACACAACTCTGCTTTTAAAATCACCAACTTTCTTCTTTTCCTCCCCTTCCTCATCCTCTTCCTCCTCCTTGTCTTCTTCTTCCTCCTCCTTCTCTTATTAAGTTCAATTAGTGTTTTCCATATATTTTGTAGTTTTGTTTTGTTTTGTTCTGTTTTTGGACTGTGGAGAGAATATTCATTTATTGAAATACCAAGACAACACCAAAGTTACAGAAAATAATTTTTATTTGTGATATAATGCTTTGATTCTTGGGCAAAATGAAGTTTGCTTAGGAGCATTTTCTTAGAGGTCAACTGTCAACTTTAAACCCTGTTTTACTTATCTCATATGAAAAATAAGAACAAAACATATCTGAGAACATCTTTAAGAATGAAAGTACAGCTGTGAGTGGGGCAGTCCAGGTACCTGAGCACAGAATAAACAGGGAAGAAATGCAAAATCTCATTTCTGTAGTTACCACCGCTGTTACTACCACAGCTTTTAGAGAAATACCACTCTAGGCAGTTTCTTTATTATATTTAAATTTTCCACAGAAATCAAAGCATTCTATTTCTTTTAGACCATTCATGTCTTCTTGATTTATATTAGATGGTGTCTCTACACTTTAATTTCATCACAGTGGATAGTCTCTCTCTACAACGTAGTTGGGACCCATATATTCCTGATGCAAGGCCTTCCGTTTCTCATAGATAGTCAACCTACTAGGGGCAACACTCTTGTTTTGTTTTGTTGTTTGTTTGTTTGTTTATTTCTTAAGATTACAGTATAATTGGAACACATCTCTTTTCTCTTTTCTACTCTATACCTTCTTAAAAATCCATACCCATCCTTGCTTTATTTCATTAATTGTTGGAATATATACATATATATATATACATATATATATATATATAGAATATATATATATATATATATATATATATATACACATATATATTCTTAAATACATGAACACAACCTGCTCAGTCTGTATAATGTTACTTGTATATATTTTTTCAGGGATGACCATTTGGTACAGGATAACCAGTTGGTTTGCTCTTCCTGAGGAAGATCATCGCTTCTGATCTCAGCATTTCTTAGCTGCCTGTAGTACTTTGTGCGGGACTGAGGCCTGGTGATCTTTCCTTGGTCAGTTTCAGTGTGTTGATTGCTGCTGTCCTTGTTCAGCTCGTGTTTCAGCGGTCGTGTTCCTGAGACTTTATGGGTAAAGCTTCTGATATCCCAAGGAGACAAAAGCTCACAGAAAACTCCTTGATCCTTTGGCTCTTACCATTGTTCTGTCCTTTTTTCTGCAAACAATCCTAGAGCACTAGATGAGGGAATTCTAATGTAGATGTATCTGCTGGAACTGGGCTTCATGTGTGTACTTTAATTGGTTAAAGTTAACAGTATCTGTAACAGTATCTGTCTTTTGGAAAGAGAAATTTCCTCAATGAGAGGTGAGGACTGTACTTCACACTCTAGCTGCATTCTAAGTATGTGTTCTATCTATCTATCTATCTATCTATCTATCTATCTATCTATCTATCTATCTATCTAATCTATTTAAATAACCCATTGAGTCCAATCTGTGCTGTACATATACTCCTGTGTATGGAGCCATCCTCTGGAGCTTGGTCAGCCATATAGAAGCCACATACTTAAAGAAAACTGGCTCTTCTTCCCTCTGAAGCCACCAATTGTCTAGAGCTCCCTAGTCAGAGGTGAGGGATCATGACACTGTTTCAAACCCAGGCTAGAATGTCACTTGTCTTGATCTTGTACAGGTCTGGTTCCTGCAACCAAAGCTGCCATGAGACAATGAATACAGTAGTCCTATTGCATCCAGAAGATACAGTTTTCCTTCAGTCTTTCCCGAATTCTAGATCTTGCAATCTCCTCACTTTCCTTCCTGTAAAGATCTTAATTCTAAGCAGAAGGTTGTTGGTTACCCCCATGACATTTGTGCCACTATTACACCCTTGTGCACATCTTGTCATTCTGATCATTAATGCAGTTCATGGGATTCACAACTGGGTAAGACTGTTGACACTTTTACCACCTCAGCAACTTGCATGGCACCTTCCAATACTAAGAAAGCTAGACAGCAGGGAATAAGCTTCCTGGTCAACATAGATTGATTTCTCCATGTCCTGGGACTAAAGTGTATGTCATTTTCAGCAATAGGATCTTACCATCAAATTTTGGCAGGCCACCAGGAACAAGAACAATAGTTTGGGGGTTTTCTGGGACACTTCTGATCAATAACTCAAGGAACAGTAGCTTACAACTTGCACTAGGTTTTTTATTTGGCAACAAGTAAGGGTGTTTGGAAAAGCTACACTGAAACCCACTGCTTTTTAAACTTTCTTAATTATTATTATTGTCATTATTATTATTAATTATATTTTATTCACTTTGTAGCCTCCTCCTTCATCTCCTCCCAGTCCTACACTCCCTCCCTCTTCTCTAACTATGCTCCTCCCCTAGTCCACTGATAGGGGAGGACTTTCTCCCCTACTATCTTACCTTAGCCTATCAGGTCTCATCAGGATTGGCTACATCCTCTTCCTCTATGTCCTGGTAAGGCTGCACCACAGGGAGAGCCACTCTATGGTGGCTCTTTAGCCATCCATAGAGCCCATGTCAGAGAGAGCCCCTGCTCTCTGACTTTTTAAAGGGAATGATACATAGGAATGAAGATCTGGCTACTAATTGAATTCATCGCCACTGAAATATTGCTTTTTAAGTCTCTATCAGTAAACTGAGCTAGGAGCTAAGAAGTATAGTTGTTAATATAAATATTAATGAGCATATGTATTCGCTTAACTATTTACAGATCTGTATTTAGAAATATATAAATGCCACCATTCATTCTAATGGCCTTGCTTCTAATCTGACTCTGAAATTTACTCTAGCCTCTTCTACTTGTGATTTCTGACAATCAGAAATCTTACTGTCCCTATGTATTCATTCCTCAATTCTGATTGTATCAACTACTTTTCATTTATGTGAGAAAATATGACAATCGAGGCAACACATGAAAGCTTATTTGGGCTCACAGGTCCACAGCGGGAGTTTCTAAAGTCAGAAAATCATGACAGCAGGCAGCCAGAGCAGGAAGCCAACAGGTGGAGAATGAACTGAAAGTGGAGCAAACTGTAACCTCTCAAAGCCCACTGAAGTTTTTGTTTTTGGTTTTTGTTTGTTTGTTTGTTTGTTTTTGTTTTTGGCAAGGGTCTAACTACTAAAATTTCCTTGATGTTTCAAACAGCACCACCAACATGGGTCCAAGTGTTTGAATGTTTAAAACTATTGAAGACATTTTTCATTCAGATCACATCCTTATACATGATTGTTGTCAGAACTGCCACCTTCTAGCTACAGTAACTAACGCACAGTGTTGGTCTAGTCTGTGTCTGTCATTTCCCTTGATTATGCTGCCACATGCACTTTCCAAAAGCTGGATTGGTTGTCTCCTTTGCTCCTCCCCTGAAGTGTGGTAGGTAGCATTTCTTATTTGTATTGCCTGTAGGCTCCTTCTTAGCTCTAACTATTCTTTCTTCTTCTTATTATTAATTTATTCACCTTACATCTCTGTCATAGCCCCCTCCCTCCTCTCCTCCAAATCCCACTCTTGCTTCCCTATCCCTCAGAAAAGGGGGGCTCCCCTACCCACCCACCCCAGCTCATCAAACCGCAGGAGGACTGAGTTTGTCCTCTTCCCCTGTGGCCTGGTAAGGGGGAAGTGATCAAAAAGCAGGCAGCAGAGTTCTTGTCAGAGACAACCCCTGTCCTTACTAGTAGACTCACACGAAGCCTGATCTTCCTGTCAGCTAAGTGTGTGTAGAGGACCTAGGTCCAGCCCAAGCATGGTTCTTGGTTATTTGCCTCTGTTGGTCTTCTTGTGGAGCTCCTATCACCTCTAGGTCTTATCTTTCCTCCATTTTCCCACTGGTCTCCCTATGTTTCACCCAATATTTGGCTGTCTCAGAATCTGTTTCTAACTGTTGCTAGAGCCTCTCAAGAGGACAGCTCTTATAGGCTCCTATCTGCAAGCAGAGCAGAACATTGTTAATGATGTCAGGGGTTCGTTCTCTTCCAAGGGGTGGGACTTGGGTTGGGCCAGTCATTATTTGGAAAGTCCCCCAATCTCTGCCCTTTCTGTTCTTTGTCCCCGTAGGCCTTGTAGGGAGGGTAAGTTTTGGATCATAGTTTTCGTGGCTGGGTTTGTGTTCTCTTCCCTCCACTAGGAGTCTTGTCTAGTTAGAAGATGCTCTCTTCAGTCTCCATGGCCTCCGCTGCTAGGAGTCTCAGCCAGAGTCCCCCCCAGGGCCTATTCTTTTTCATTCCGTGCTTTTCCTACATCCTGCTCTGCTTTTTGTTTGTTTGTTTGTTTGTTTGTTTGTCATCCCTGCTTCTTTCCTAGGGCCTTTAGCTCTATGTAGGGCCCACCCAGATAATTCAGGGATCATCATCTCACCTCAAGGTTCCTAATCATGTCTGCAAAGAACCTTTTCCAAATAAGATAGAGTTTCGAGGGTGTGGGAGTTAGGATGTGAAGTAATCTAGGGAGCCATTATCAGCCTGTCATATTGATACCACTATTCTTTACTTCCCTGAGTTCTCTGCAATTTCTTAGTGAGGGAGCAAGCACACTTATATTTTGTGTGTGTGTGTGTGTGTGTGTGTGTGTGTCATTTCTTTTTAACATAAAAGATCACATGCAATGGCTTATCTTCTCTACTATGTGTCTTTATTTAACAATATAGCCACAAAAACCTACTATCCATTCATAGAAACCATTTCATTTTTTACAACTTATAGAACACTATTCAGTACTCACTCTATAACATATTGAGTCATTCTTCATATAGATGGGCTTTGAGATTGTTATTAACACTTTCTTATTTTAAATGGTAACATATGTATGTGTGCATTTACATGTAATTTTTAATAAGTGTATATTTTAGTATTGCTGGTGGTGTAATTTCAAGGATATATTTCTAAATGCAGTGTTGGAGGATGAAGAGACAGATATTGACAGATAGAAATGAGACAGACAATTGTAGGAATGGCTTAGGCGCCTGTGCCCTCAGTGACTTGAACTACACACAAACTCTTTCTAGACATTGTGCTTACTAAGCTGGGGTTCCCCACCTGTATACACATCGTTTTTGAAGCAAAGGAAACCAGTCACTTAGACTGACAGTTCCCTAGAAATTTTTAGTAAGTCCGCCTTTGTAGCCAAATACACCCTGAAACACATCATAAAGCTAGAGGCACTGAACTGATCTAGCATGGGCTGGCTGGAGCGCATGCATAGTAAGGCAAACAGTATCCCCTGACTGACTTCTATAGGGAAAAAAAAAATCACTTATCAACCATTTTATGTCTATGCATGCGTGGTCAGACAGTCACATGATGAAAAACAGGTGCAACATGGGAAAGGACTTACTCAGTGCACAAAGACTTATATAACCCAAAGTGTCAATGAATACAGAAAGCTAACCAGACCCAACCCCAACCCCAACAACCAGCTTCTTCCAGACCTCTTAAGATAAGGCCCTACAAGTAATTGGATGTTCTCAAGCCATCTTGTCCAGAGATGATCCCTTGCAGTATATCTCATCTGGATTTTATTTTTTTTTTCTCTGTGTAAAGTCTCTCTATAATTTGCTATATGTACATGCTTCTTCACTCTTTTGAACAAGACCGCAGCAAACCTGAAATGTCCAATCTAGACAAATACTGATAGCAGCAGAGGTGCAGGCGTTTCCAGTGTTTCTTCAAAAACGGATCATGCAGCTTTGTACTCTAACCAGCCTAATGGGGTGGCCTCATGTTTTCCACTATCCTTGTCAAATATAGCTTGGTTTTCCTTTTCAAATATTCCACAAATCTGGTTGATAAAGACATTTAAAACTTTTTAAATTCTCGTAACAACGAATGAGATTGAATGTCACTTCTTTGTTTACAAGATGTTTTAGAATCTTAATTTGTAATTACTTTTTGTGTCTGTGTGCCTACACGACTTTCTGTGACTATGTGAGTTGTGCCAATAAGTAAATCTAAAGACATATCAGATTCATAAGTCGCTGTTTATTCTACTTTAGATTAGAAATAATAAGGTAGCCCTAAAACTTCTGCTATTCAGAATTGAGTTTATATCCTGGCTAATAAAGGAAGTCATAAAAGAAAAAAATAAAAGCAAAAGATTAAGAAGTACGAAATAAAGACACATTGTTTATAGCAAATTTTACTGTCTTTGGATAAAAATCAAAAGAGCCTGGTGCTAACACATCAGAGCTGTTGAGATTATTTATCATCACTCCTGGTTTAAATGCTGTCATTGATTAATTGCATTCCACATTTTACAAAACATAATTAGTAACTATGTATGGCACGGTTGTCATTATTTTTAAATAACTCTGACAAATACCTGAAAAGCTACCATCAGAGGTAAAAAGGTTCATTTCGACTCAAGGTTCCAGAGGGCTCAGTCCTTGGTCTCTTGTCTCCTTTATTAGAAAATAGCTTTAAATGGGAGTAGGTTTTTTACTGTATAGATTCCATTTTGATCTATATACCCTAAAGGAATCATTTGATGTTTGTGCTCTGAAATAAGAACATGTCAATGTTCAAACCTCTCCAAATGTGTCCAATCTCATCTGAAATAAGTACAACAACACTCCCAATGGCAGCATTTGTCACAGTAAAGCATTGCCTAGGAACCTAATTTTAGGCTAAGGAGTAGATCAGTGGTAGACTGCCTGTCTAGCAAGGCTCTGGATCTTTCCTTTAGCTCTACACAAAGTAAAAATTAAGAAAAATAAGCTCAATTTCCACCCACCATAGAATAAACTGTAGTGTGCATGATGCTGGGTCTCAAATGAGAGCAATACTGAGCAAAAATAAGATTTTAAAAGTATACGTATTCCACTGAGTTTGCAAATAAATCAGTAAAACTAAAGAATATGTTATTTAGCAATATGCTACACAGAGTTGATTTTTTGCATCTTTTTTTAAAGAGTAAAAAAAAATTTAAGTAAGAATATAGTAAACATAAAATCTTCACCTGGTGTGTGAGTGGAGATAACAAACAAATTTAAGGTTACAGTCTGCTCTGTTTCTTTATTTAGAACCAAAGGAAAAACTCAGGACCGTGTGCACAGGAGACCTTACATATGTACATGTATATGTATATGCTGGTTAGATTTTTGTCAGTGTAGCAAAATCTAGGTTCATCTGAGAAAAAGGCAACCTCAATGGGGGGGAAAAGCCTCCATCAAATTAGCATCTAGGCATGCCTTTCCGGGTGTGTTCTTGCCTGTTGCTTGATGAAGGAGGGCCCAGCTCTATAAGGGTTATACCACCCTTGGGCACATTGTTCTGAGGTATGCAAGGAAGCGACTGAGCAAGCCAGTAATCAACATTCCCCCATGGTCTCTGCTTCAGTTCCTGCCTCCAGGTTCCTGCTTGATTTTGTGCCATGACTCCTCTCAATGGTGAGCTGTGAAATGGAGGTTGTAGGCTTCTAAGGTTGCCTTTGGTCATTGTGTATATTATAGCAGGGAAAGAAAACTGGGACAAGATCCTATAATCTTTTGAACTTATACCAATGAAAAAAAAGAGTTGAATACATCATAACTCACGTCAGTTTGCTAAATTGTTGCTATGGATCTTGTTTTACACCTACAGGTACCCTTTGGGCCTGGCCCATTTACTCTTAGCTGTTTATTCACCTCTGAATATTTTGCCTAGGCTATCATCCTTCACTAAGAAAATCTAAGAGACAACTTTGTCTATATTTTGAGGTAAGAAAAGTCCCAGATAATCTGAAGTATATTTAAAAAATAAATAAAAGCAGTAGCTTTCTCAAGGCATAAAGAACGTGAGGGAAATGTTAAAAAAATTGAGAAATGAATGCCACTGAGCTATGGGCTAGTGATAATTTGAGCATCAAATTACAAAAAAAGCAATACTACAGTTCATTAAAAAAAAAAAAAACTGTGGGAAAGGCCATGAGTCACACTCAAAAAGAGGAAAATGCTATGAGCTTCCAGTGAATATCATACATATCAATATAAGTCAATTTAATATGAATTTGGTTTCTCATAGATAAAGAAAGGGGTTAAGGCCGGGTGCAGTGGAGCACAACTGTAATTCCAGCAGGAGGCAGAGGCAGGTGGATCTCTGTGAGTTCGTGGTCAGCCTGGTCAACAAGGCTAGTCCAGGATAGCCAATACTACAAAGAGAAACACTGTCTCTAAAAACAATAAACAAAAGAAAGAAAGAAAGAAAGAAAGAAAGAAAGAAGGAAGGAAGGAAGGAAGGAAGGAAGGAAGGAAGGAAGGAAGGAAGGAAAGAAAGAAAGAAAGAAAGAAAGAAAGAAAGAAAGAAAGAAAGAAAGAAAGAAAGAAGTTAAGACATAAGGTTTGAAGAAAAATGAACTGTGGTTAGAACAATAGTGTCTTTTGTTGAAGTTTTTTTGTGAGGTTCATCTGCTCTTTATTCTGGTTAAGAAAGGTCTAAGTGTGACAAAGAAAGGTGAAGCCACTGAGTTAATACACTGAGATACTCTGATCTGAGGACAGGGCTATGGCCAGCAAATTCAGGCATCATGTATGGCAGAAATGTCCCCTTGGGGTACTGAACCTTCAGAAAAGAACTGCAGTGCCCTCCAACTACAAGCAGGCAGGCATGGGGCCACTGTGAAGGAGAGCTGTGGAGCTCTCGGGAGCATGATGGAACACTCCGCTCCAACCTGGTAGAATTACTGCTGGCCATACAGCCCCTTTGTATGGATGTGAAGGTAGCACTGGACCCCTGTTCTGTGGAATCATCTATTAGATCCTTTACCTCCCTTCAAGCGCATGCATTCTCGGCCTGGACCTGCTTTTTCATCAATCACTGACACTGCTGTGACCACTATGCCTGCTCTCAATCCACTACTTCTCAGGCACTTTGAGCACCTGGGGGAAGCATGTGCCCATTGGAAATTAAGCAGAAGTCACCGAGAGAGTTTGTGCATTGCTAGTCAGTTGCTCACCGCGATCATATCATGGCTTCCATACTCTGCACAGCCTTTTCTTCAATTAGTTTTGGGAAACTCTGAGACCGTTCAGTATGCAGGTCCTCTCTGCCTCTCCACCAGAAGGTCCACATTTATCATTACGGAAAAGTACAACAATTTGGACATATCCATATGCGTGAATCACATGGGACATTTGGGTATCAGCATCTTCCTCTCTACATGCCTCACTACCCAGCTATCTCCTTCCCCAGCCCTGGGAAAAACAGCATTTTCCTTTCTGCTTTTAGACTAGAATTTTGGAGTTGTTTATAAAATTGCTGGTGATACTTAGTGGCTATACACAAAATAAAGAAAACTATGAAAATGTTTTGGACACTTCCCAAATGTTTGGGAAGATTCTGTTTATCTCCATAAAAGACTGTCCTAATAGAGAAAGACTTCTTGGATATGGAAATGGCACATTAAAGTACCAGGAATGAAACTACATGCTTACTCGGAGGGCATGGGGAAAGGGCTACTATTTTAGGCTAAGCATTGAATACTGCCTAAACAAATTAAAGGTAACCTTCTTATCTAACGAAATGAATACCAGCACTCACCAGTAAACTTGAGGCAAAAAAAAAAAAAAAAAAAAAAAAAAAAAAGTTTTATACTTGGAGGGGAAATTGCCTCCACAAAACGTGTATCTTCCTGTTCTGTGGCACATCTATTCTCTTGTTCAGCCTTACACATCCACGGGGATATAATAGGAATCTCTCAGTCTCTCAGACTCCTCTCTGTCTCTGTCTCTCTGTCTGTCTCTGTGTGCATGGTGTGTGTATGCACATGTTTGCATATGTGTGTGCTGGTGCATGTTCAAGGCCAAAGTTAACAGCAGGCACTTTTCTTCATTGCTCTCTGCTTTATTTACGGTGGTGGTCTGTCCCTGAACCCAGAATTCACCAATTTCAGCCCTCCTGGCTACCTGGCTGGCTCTGGGGATTCTGTCTCTACCTCCTCAGGAGCCGGTACGCCTGTACAGTTTCAGGCTAGGTTCTCGGGGTCCAACCTCTGGTGCTCAGATAAGTCCTTTATTTACCAAGTCACCCCTCCTGCCCCTGTCTGATTCCTTAAACAGTCATTATCTCACCCTCTTTATCTCAATGTAATTCTCTCTGAAGGTTTAATCTTGTAAAAATGGACATAAACTGTGTTTTCCTTGGGCCTGGCAGATAGATCAGTATGTGAAGTGGCTTACTACCAAGCTCAATGGCTGGAGTTCTTCCCCCAAGATGCATATGAGAAGCACTTTCTGGAAAGAACTGATTTCTTTAGGTTATACTATAACCTCTGCTTGTGCACATGGCATATGTGCATGCACACACACAAACTCACACACAAGTGCAGAAACACAGATAAATGTTTTTTTCCAATTAATATATTTTTTAAGAAATTACAGTTTTTTTCACTTTGTATTCCTGCTGTAGCCCCATCCCTCATCCACTCCCAATCCCACCCTCTCTTCCTCAACTCCTTCCATCCTCCTCCCTAGTCCACTGATAGGGGAGGTCCTCCTCCCCTTCCAACTGACCCTAGCTTATCAGGTCTCTTCAGAACTGGCTGCATTGTCTTCCTCTGTGGCCTAGTAAGGCTGTTCCCCCTCAGGGGGAGATGATCAAAGAGCCAGCCACTGAGTTTATGTCAGAGACAGTCCCTGTTCTCCTTATTAGGGAACCCTCTTGGACACTGAGCTGCCATGGGCTACATCGGTGCAGCGGTTCTAGGTTATCTCCATGCATGGTCCTTGGTTGGATTATCAGTCTCAGAAAAGACTCCTAGGCCCAGAATTTTTTTAATTTGTTGCTCTCCTTGTGGCACTCCTGTCCCCTCCAGGCCTTCCTATATCCCCCTTCTTTCATAAGGTTCCTTGCACTCTGCCCAAAGTTTGGCTGTGAATCTCAGCATCTGCTTTGATACCCTGCTGGGCAGAGTCTTTCAGAGGCCCTTTGTGGTAAATTTCTGACCTGTTGCCTGTTTTCTCCCTCTTCTGATGTCCATTCCATTTGTCTTTCTGAGTGAAGATTGATCATCTTACCCTGGGTCCTCCTTCTTGCTTAGCTTCTTTAGGTGTACAGATTTTAGTATCTTTATCCTATATTATAGGTCTAATATCCACTTATAAGTGAGTATATATCATGAGTGTCTTTCTGCTTCTGGGATACCTCACTCAGGATGATCATTGCTAGTTCCCACCATTTGTCTGCAAATTTCATGATTTCCTTCTTTTTAATTGCTTAGTAGTATTTCACTGTGTAAATGTACCACAATTTCTGTATCCATTCCTCAGTTGAGGGACATCTAGGTTGTTTTCAGATTCTGGCTATTACAAATAAAGCTGCTATAAACATAGGTGAGCAAATGTCCTTATTGTGTACTTGAGCATATTTTGGATATATGCCTAGGAGTGCTATAGCTGGATCTTTCTCATTTAAACTTTTAAAAGCAAGTTTTTGTTGACTGCTATAGTTTGAAGGCCATGCATTTTCTAGATGCTCTTAAGGTGTGATTTATTCAAGGCCTCCACACCTTGAAAACTCAAGCTTCAGCTACCTAGTTCAGTATTTTTTCATGCCATTTCCTCCATCATCGAGACTGTTATAATCAAACATGATTTCTGTTTCTCCGTTCCTCCACATTCTGCCTGTTTGGGTTGATAACATTTACTCTTCACTTTCCTGGTTCAGCTTTACCTTACAAGTGAGATCTAAACTCTCGTCTCCTCAGTTAGATCCCCCCCAGGACCCTGTACTTCCTCTCTACTGCATCCAAGTATCTTAGTGTCCTGTGAACATCTGGGCCTTATATCCTTCCCCTTGTCTTGTGAAATTGCACCGATTGTGTAGTCCTCACTAATCAATAGTGGATTTCTCGATGACGCTGTCACATTATCTTATTTTTTTTCCTCCACAGAACTCATCAGAACCTGAAACATTTTTTTTTTTTTTTTTTGGTCATACCTGGCCTTTTTTTTTTTTTGAATATTTATTTATTTTTTATTTAATTATTTTATTTGTATTAATTACAATTTATTCAGTTTGCATCCCCACTGTACCTCCCTCCTCCCTTCCCAATCTCACCCTCCCTCTTCCCTACCTGTGTCCCTCTCCCAGTCCACCGATAGGGGGGTCCTCCTCCCCTTCCTTGAATATTTCTTTCTTTCTTTTTTTTTATTAATTACACTTTATTCATTTTGTATCCCCCATAAGCCCCTCCCTCCTCCCCTCCCGATCCCACCCTCCCTCCCCTTTCTGCATGCATGCCCCTCCCCAAGTCTACTGATAGGGGAGGTTCTCCTCTCCTTTCTGATCTTAGTCTATCAGTTCTCATCAAAATTGGCTGCATTGTCCTCTACCATGGCCTGGTAAGGCTGCTCCTCCCTCAGGGGGAGGTGATCAAAAAGCAGGCCAATCAGATTATGTCAGAGGCAGTCCCTCTTCCCATTACTATGTAACCCACTTGGACACTGAACTGCCATGGGCTACATCTGTGCAGGAGTTCTAGGTTATCTCCACGAATAGTCCTTGGTTGGAGTATGAGTCTCTGGGAAGTTCCCTGTGTTCAAGTTATCTTGTTCTGTTGCTCTGCTCGTGGAGTTCCCATCCCCTCCAGCTCTTACTATTTCCCACTTCTTACATAAAATTCCATTCACTCTGCCCATCGGTTGGCCATCAGGCTCAGCATCTGCTTTGACAGTCTATACTGCAAAGGCTTTCAGAGGCCCTCTGTGGCAGGTTTCAAGGCTTTTTGATTGTTTTTTCTTTTCCTATCTGTCCCTACTAGAATGCCAGTCCCAGTAAAGGATGCACATGGTCTATTTTGTTTCTTATTTACCTGCACCAACAGATGCTCAGTGAATTCATGGTGAATGGAAGTGGTCCACTGGTTGATTTATTAGAACAGGAACAACAATCTATATGTATATATATGAGTCCTTAGGTACTGGCTGTACTTTTATACTAGGAATGTTTTAACCATTAAATATAATTGTCTTAGTTAGGTTGTATTGCTGTTCTAAACATCATAACCCAAACCAACCTGGAGAGGGAAGGATCTGTTTCAGCTTACACCTCTCAGGTCACATTCCATCACTGAGGGAACAGAGGGCAGGAGGCAGTAACTGAAGCATAGACCACGGAGGACTTCTGATTGGCTTACTTCCATGGTTTCGTCATCTTGCTTCTTTGTAAAACTCAGGACCACCCTGGGCGCAGCAAGGCACAACCCACCCACATCAGTCATTCATGAAGGACCCTCCCCAACTTCTCTATGGATCAGTTTTATGGAGGTGTTTTCTCCTCAAAAGGTTCCCTCCTTTCAGTTGACTCTGGTTGTGTCCATTGACAAAAAATACCAACATGCATTATTTCACCTCAGCCCTGTGAATGTGAATTACTTACTACTATAGATGAGGCAACAAGGGTTTAGGAAGGTTAATGCACTTGTCCAAAATGGAACTGACAATGAGAATAGAAGGAATTCCAACTCCGATCTTACTTAAACATTTGTGTTACTGACACGCTAAGGCTGAGCTTCCACAGAACAGCTGAAGAGAGATAACCCCATCAGTGGTGAGTTTTACTGGAGGTTATTTTTATTTAATTCTTTATTTTATTATTTTTATTATTTTCTTATCAATCACACTTCATTCATTTTGTATCCCCCCTGTAGCTCCCTCCCTCCTCTACTCCCGATCTATTTAATTCTTAGACAGGTAGAACTTTCAGTCTTTTGATTGCATAATAGAGCAACGGTACTCACACTTGTTTGTTTGTTTTTTTGTTTGTGTCCTGGACTTGCTTGGTAGACCAGATGGCCTCGAACTCACAGAGATTCACCTGCCTCTGCTCCTGAGCGCTGGGATCACAGGCATGCACCACCACACCTGAAGGTGCATATGCTTTTAAGATACTAACTAAACTAATTCATCTGTCTAATTTGTCACTTCCTCTAACACCTGATACCAGTATTACCCAACAGAAAGGAGAATAGAGTAATAATTTTGATTCCTGATAATGGGCTACTGTGAGGCTTAATCATGTAGATGGAAGCACTGAGAAAGAATCTTAATAGAAAATGAATGGTTAATATTCTGTCTGTCTCTCTCTATATGCATATTTCCCCATATTTTGGGGGTTTCCATGTTAACATAACATGGTAATATCATAGCAAGAAGGAACTCACATGAAATTATGCTGTTCTGCTTTCTACCTGCAGCCAGCTGACATGTTACCCACATTTGCATAGTGAAACCTACATTTAGCAAAAGTTAAGTGTTCACCCCATTTCACTGAAGAGAGGTCCGTGTCTAGAAGAAACTGCTCTAAGTCACGTCCTGGTATGTCGGTTCTTAGTAGGATGTGGGACACAGAATGCACTCTGACTCACCTGGCTATCTGTTCTAATCTCCACAACCTGTGGTTGCACTATGTCATGACAAAAGGAGCTAAGAATGAGGAACCTTGAGAGAGTAACCCTTCTGGGTGATCTAGTCAGCAGAATTCATTCCCAACTGCAGTAGTGTTTCTTTGCCTTGTCAGAAGGAAACAAATATGCAGAATGCTGAAAGACATGCACAGCTTCTGGCTTTACCAAAGGAGGAAATGGCTCTTCAGACACAAATACAGGCAACTGCCAGATGCCACAGAAGACAAGGAAATGGCTGTCTCCTAATCCCCCCCCCCAAAACTGGAGTAGGGCCTTCAAATACCTTATTTCAGTTGAGACATCAGGCATGCTTCCAAGATATAATATGCAAAATTGATGTTGTTCTATGCCAACCTTAAAATTAACATTTAAATCTTTGATTTGAGTTTTACACACAGGGCCTTTTAGTAACAGGTTGGAAGGACTGAATGCTGGGTGACCTAAGAACTGTTGGGATAGGCTTATCTTTTCAGTGAACACTGGTTATTTTTATTTTCTTTATCTTTTTCTTTTCTTTTCTTTAATTTTTTTTTTGAGACAGTGTTTCTCTGTGTACCCCAGGCTCTCCTGGGCTTGCATTATACACCATTCTGGTCTGAGACTCACAGAAATAGGTCCTGCCTCTGCCTCCCTGAGTGCTGGGATTACAGGTGTGCACCACGATTCCTGGATCACATTTTTCTTTTTAGAAACTTTTGGCTAGCTTTCAATACTCTAACCCCTCTTTCACACACACACCCACACCCACACCCACACCCACACCCACACACACACCCTTGTTTCTCCATCAGATGAAAGATAGCACTGCATGAGAAAACAAGCCAAGTTTATGAGAGTTTAATTGTGGTGCCCTTGATATTATTAGCTAATATAGTATCACTATGAATTGTGAGGACTCAGTGAAAATTTAGTGCTCTTAAATCAATAAAGGATGAAATAAACTTTTGAATGTAGTGATTTTAAAGACTTACCCTGCGTTTGCCAGTTTCTGGGTGGGTTGAGACTGTGTGGGAGCCTTTGTTGCTTTGTCTCATTCATTCCAGAAGGTATAATCTTCTGGTTTATGATTCATCTTCTTTCCTTCCCTTAGAAGAAAATAGAAAGCAGCTATACTGGGAATTAGAACTGTTATCAGGCTCAAAACACTTAATTAAGCAATTCATTTGATGACCTCTAATCATGTTGAATTAATCTTCTTAGTTCTGCCCTTATATGCTGTGGTAATAAATTCTCGCTTTAGCCAATTCTCAGTGGCTATGCCAGCCCAAGTTATTTCTCATTTAAAGTCTGTAACTTTCCAAAACCTTGTCTGCATACATAGTGAGAAATCCAAGTTTGTTCCAAAGTGTGGCTTGACACCTCATTTTGAGGCTTCTGTGTATTCCTGTGTAACAGAAGACAAGGAACTGGGCTATCCAGGAAGAACTTTGGGATAACAGTGACCTTTCCCAGTCTGCCTTAGAAAATGGTCACCGGAAAGGGATTCTCTAGGTACATGGCAGCTGGAAATTTATGGGGATCATGAGATATTCAACAAGAAATCTTCCACTCAATCTTACTATTCAATTTCACCAGTAAGTTCTCTTGACACATAAAAGGTCTACTAGCAAGTTAAAGAAAGAAAATTTTTTAGGTAGTACTTTCTCATAAGATGTCAACTTGGCTAGTTTTACATTAAATTCCAAATGCAAGAAAGAAACGTAAGAAGTTGCTGCTGAGAAAGTTAGATAAGAGATCTCATTAGCAGAAAACACGGTGAGGGTAGTTGCAGAAAGATCTCTGTGTGAGCAAATGCTTACTAATTCAAGTTCTAACATATTGTTGATTAGTGAATGTTTAAATTTATGAATAACAAATAAGTGAATGGTCAAAGTAATCTATGTATGCCTTTTTAAATATATTTTTAATTGAAATAGAATTGTATCCCATATCGTCCTCCCTTTCATCTTTCCAGGTCTTCCCATTTACCCTCCATGACCCCCCGCCCAAGTTAATAACCTGTATTTACTTGATTATTATTGTTACATACATATGTAATAATATGTAATAATTATGTGTGTATGTATGCATGAGTGCGTGTATGTGTGTCTGTATGTACAAAAATATAAATACAACCTACTGAGCCCATTTTTGTTGTTTGGTTTGTGTGTATATGGTTAAATTTAGGACAGGCCACTATGTATTGGATAACCGATGAAGAGACTCATTTCTAGGAGAAGCCAATTTTCCTTTTTCTAGCAGTCATAAGTAGTCAGTAATTGTCTGTCTAGAGAGGGAACCCCAGTGTTTCTCCCTTTGATTGATGTCCACTGATATTGCCATTGGTTTGGTCTTGACTATGTAGCCATTTCTAGGAAAGACTGTTTCAGCGCAGACTTTCTCCACCTTACACCCCAATATAAGGCCTTCCTATGTCTATTTTCTATAAAACAAGGCTGGTTGAAAGACTTGACATTTTTCATATCTAAAATTTTATGAATTATAGAGCTACAGCCATACAAACTTCAACATGAATAATCCTTCTGCTTCGGTTAAAGCAAATATTCTCAAAGAATAGTGTGGGGACTCTTTGAGTCCCTAAAGCCCTGGGGCTTCAAGAAAAGTTCTTTGACGTCAAAGCCATCCATGAGGGAAGGAAATATAGTGACAGATAGGCTTATTGGGTTCCATATCATGACATGAACATGTTTTATGGCCTCGAGTTCTGATTGCTGGTCACTGTGCTGATCCTGCTGCTGCTGCTCAGAATGAGAGTCCTCCCGGCGCCGCCATCTTGCCCCGACTCCCCCCAGTTTTCTAAGAAACCACCAGATTGACTTCCACAGTAGTTTCGGTTTCTGCCATGCAGGTAGTATTTAGAAAATTGTGTATTGAGTTTGAGTGTAGTATCAGTGAAAAACATCTGCATTATTGGAAAAGATCCCTTTTAATACTATGTACCTGTGGAAGCCAGATCTTATTCACATATTTTAATGAAAGTGAGGAATTGCAATGGATTGAATGTTGCAAAAATCCACTAAATTCAGCTGTGGCTTATTAATCCAGTATGAAAAAGATTAGCAAAGGCATATAAAATATGCTGTTCTTCCCAATACAATTTTTGCAGTTTTCCCTCCTCCTCCTTCTCCCCGCCCTTCCCTCACACCTCCCTCTCTCCCCCACTTCCCTGCCTTTTCTTCTCAGAGAAGGAAAGACCTCCCATGGCTTGTTATTTTTAAAGGACATGTGAAAGCACTCAATTTTTGCCTTCTAATATAATATAATTGTGTTTAACTTAATTATGCATATTCCAATAGTGCACATACAGCCGTAGAGACAATTCACAAAAAGGTTCCTTGGGTTCTTCTGTGATGTTCAACGCTGTAAGGGTATTCTGTGACTTAAAAAAATGATAACTAATTTAGAGAGTGAATATAACATTTGATTTGGATATAATCTGCTCTCCAATGCAAATTCTTTTAAAAATATAATTAGAAATGCATATACATATCTTTCAAGACAACACTGAAGAGAACAGTAATACTGCTGTATTCAGGTCGTGGAATACACAGTTATCTGTAGGATGTCTTTCCAAAATGTAATAGATATTTTTAGCTCATTAATATGAATGTTTTTTCTTCTTTTACTAAGAATAATAGTTTTTTTGGGGGGGGATTCCTTATAATAGGCAAATTTTAACAACTAAGGCCCATTTGATTATAATCAGTCAGTTATCGATGATAGAGCTGACATAATTGGGAGTTATTCCACATAGCTTGAGGAGACTTTTGTGGGTGATCATAATTTCAAATATTTCCTTCTTTACTCTGTTCCTTGTTGCTCTCTTCACTACCTGTCCTTTTCATTCTATATAGAGTGATGTTCTATCATCCAGAAACGTGTGTTTCCAATATAAGGGCATGTTAAATACTGTAAGTTTGGGAGTGGAGAGCTCAAAAGTTTGGGCCCTGATACTATTTCATCAAAGGACAAATCTGAGCCTGCTTGATCGATGTGTTTTTCTTGTCAATATTTGTGAAGGTTTTCAATGTGGAGAGCTGAAATTCACATTTAGTGCCTTGTCCATAGTTATCCTCTTTATTTATGGTGACAGGTATTCATTCACATTAAACCTGTAGTCACTAGCTCCGGCTAGTCTATCTAGGGAGCATGCTTTAGAAGTCTCTGTCTCTGCTTCCTAAGAAGGGTTTTAGAGATATAAGGTTTGGTTTTCATGTGTACACTGCCATTAACTTAGCCCTTGTCTCCCCAACTCTTTGATCGCCTTTATTTACAAAAGAGTTTTCATTGTTTTATGCTGGATGAAGCCCAGCTTAATGACCTCACTGTGGCTTCATAACCTCCATAAAGATCATGTTTCTAAATAAGGAAGGACACATTTCGATCTTGGGAGTTACAACTTCCACACATATTTTTGTGAGCGTCACTTTTCAAATCATGACAGCACCCAAAACCACCCAGATGTCTACTACCAGCATTAAAGCCCCCAATCTATTAATTTTCACTCCACTAAATTTTCTCCTCCAGCAACGTTTTTGATTTTTAGTGGTATAACCTAATTGTGGGAAATAATGGATATCATAATGAAATTTCTTATGACATACATTAATTTGTTTTTTATATATGTTGAACCATCCTTGTATCTCTGGAATAAAGCCTGCTTGACCAAGGTTAATGATTCCTTTTTTAAAAATTTGATTAGTTCTTTGAGAATTTCACAGTGTGTTTTTTTCCATATTCTTCCCCTGCTCTAACTCCTCTAAGATACACTGCAGCTTCCTTTTTACCCAAGTTTGTGTCATATTTTTTAACCCATCATGCTCAATTTGTGATCCCTGAATATTCCTGATGTGTGGCCATCCATTTTAACACTGATGGTTTACCAGGCTTTTTTCCCCTTAGATTATAATATAATTACATCATTTCTTGCTGCCCTGTCCTACTTCAAACTCTTCCACATATCCTTCCCCACTTTCAAATCCATGTCCTCTTTTGTCATTAATTGTTGTTCTAAGCATATATGTATATACGTATACATTTCTAAGCATGACATGCTTTGTTTGTACACTGTTACTTGTATATATGTTTTCAGGCTCAACATTTGGTATTGGAAAGCCAGTTGGTGCACTGTGGCCTGAAGAAGACCATTTCTTCTGATCCCAGAATTCCTTGGTTGCCTGTAACTCTTTATGTAGGACCTATGCTCTCTACTCCACCTACTTTGACATGTCTGTGATTGTTGTGCAGCTCATGTTTAGGCAGTCATGTCGGTAAGACTTTCTGAGTATAGCTTCTGACGTTCCTAGGAGACACAGTCTCATAGCAGTCTCCCTGATCCTCTGGCCTGTACAACCTTTTCACTCTCTTTCCACAATATTCCCCAGGCTCAGGTACAGGAGTGATTTGAATATGTAACCCTTACACTGGCTTCCACAATTCTACATTCTGAATGGTTATAGTTCTCTGTAATGGTCTCCATATGTTGCAAAGGTAAGTAAGTTTCCTTGATGAGAGGAAAACACTACACTTATCTGTGCATAAAAGAACAAATATTTAGAATGTAGAGTACCATGAAGGCTAGTCTTCAGGGAGGAGGCATTAGGGTCAGTTCCAGATCAGGGGAAGCCCTTTGTCTGAGGTGCATGGGGTCTTCAGTAATAAGGATGTAAATTCTACCTCTAGCAGCTATCAATTGCCAGTAACTCCTCAGCTAAAGATGAGATTTCCTGCCCACCTCCCTTCTCGATGTAGAATTTCATCTGGCCTGAGTCTGCGTGCTTTCTACATGTCCTGTCACAACCACTGTCAGTTTACATGTGCAGCCGCCCGGCGGTTTCCTGAAAGCCTTGTTTCCTTGTAGGCATCTGGCTCGTACACTCTTTCAGCCTCCACTTCTTTAATGATTGCTAAGCCTTGGGAAGAAGAAATGTGATTTAAATGTTCCTCAGTTGATGAATGGATAAGGAAAATGCGATATATATATCTATACACACACACACATAGATACATACATATATAGGCAAAGGGATATTATTTAGCTGTTAACAGAAATGAAATTATTGAATTCACAGTTAAATTCATGGAGCTAGAGATAATCATTCAGAAAGAAAAAATGCTGTGAATTTTCCCTCATTTTAACGTATGTATATTTTGTTTGAAATACCCATAGTGATCAGAAAATAGGAAGGGGCCACATGGGTGGGATTTTAAGGAAGGAGAGATAGAATATAGTAATAAGAAGGCAATAATGGAAAAGGAAGTGTTAAATTTGGATGGAGGATGAAAGAACAAGGTAGAGGAGGGAGTATCAGGAGGCATAAATAACATTGACGTCCTTTTGAAAGTCATATGAAAACCTTGTGTAGAAGGGTCATTCATATATACGTATGCATATATATGTATATGAGAGAAGGGTTAAATGGAGTTTTAACCTAAAATGTGGTGACAATCCTATACAAGGTACCAATGGCTAACATTTAAAAGGTTTAGTGCCAGGAATAGGTTATCTTGAGGTCTCACAGGCCCCCCTAAAAATATTACATACTACTGCTAATACTCTTGCTTACTGGAAGGTAAGGTTCTATGGCTGAAAACACCATATGGTTGAGTCAGAACATGGAGATATCAAGCTATCATTGACATAAAAGCTTCATTCCTATTGGCTAGTTTTCACAGGACTAGAAGGTGCTATGAACTCTACTAGAGGCAAATGATCTTTTTGACAAGTGTCTGTATGTGTTTTGCCAGATTTTTGTTGATAATTATTGCACCTATATTTTAGCCAAGATATGTTTTGTGTGCTACTTTGTGGTCTATTCTAGAAAATAAAAACTTCCAGGGAGTGTTTGGATGGAATATTATGCAAACTTTTGTTAATCATGTTTCATCGCTGCTGCTATTTAGCTCCAATGTTTCCATGTTTAATTTTTTTGTTTGTTTGTATGACAAGCCCTTTGGTGTAGATGGGATACCGAAGTGTCTTACTAATATTGTGTTAGCATAATATGCTGTTATGCTGATGGGGCTTCCTTGATATGCAGTTTGTCCCTACCCTCTTGAAAAGCCTTTTCTCTCACGAAGTCTTTCTTTGTGTTGTATATTAGTGTCTATTTATTTATTTATTTATTTATTTATTTATTTATTTATTTATTTACAGCTTATTCACTTTGTATCCCAGCTGTAGTCCCCTCCTCCATCCCCTACCCTCCCTCTTCTCCCATGCCCCTCCTATGCCCAATCCAATGATAGGGGAGGTCCTCTTCCCCTTCCATCTGACTCTAGTCTATCAGGTCTCCTTAGGACTAGCATCATTGTCTTCCTCTGTGGACTGGTAAGGCTGCTCCCCCCTCAGGTGGAGGTGATCAAAGAGCCAGCCCATGTGTTCATGACAGAGATAGTCCCTGTTCCTATTACTGGGGAACCTTCTTGGACACTGAGCTGCCATGGGCTGTATCTGTGCAGGGGTTCTATGTTATCTCCATGCATGGTCCTTATTTGGAGTATCAGTCTCACAAAAGAGCCCAGTGCCCAGATTTCAATTTATTCACTTTGCATTCCAGCTGTAGCCCCCTCCTTCATCCCTTCTCAATCGCTCCCTCCCTCCTGCTTCTCCTTCCATGCCCCTCCCCCAGTCCACTGATAGAGGAGGTTCTCCTCCCCTTCCATCTGACCCTAGCCTATCAGGTCTCAGCAGGACTGGCTGCATTGTCTTCTTCTGTGGCCTGGTAAGCCACCCACCAGGGGGAAATGTCTGCTAGTGTTTTAACTACATGTCATGGGGGGGGGGGGATTTTTTTCTCTGATCTTACATATTTCCTTTTTGTAGAAAATTTTCTTCTATGATATTTATGCCTTTGACCTGGAAATCTTTTTCTTCTTCCATGTTTATAATTTGTAGATTTGATGTCTTTTTCAAATCCCAAAGTTCCTAAATATTTAAATCATTAGGTATTTTAAATTTTTATCATTTTATTTTATTGAATGATTCAATTCCTCTACTTTGTCTTAAGCCCTGATATTCTGTCCCCTATATGATCCTTTTTGTTAGCAAGGTTTTCCACTGAAGTTTTTTTATTAGCATTACTGAATTTGTTATTTCTGGTTTTATTTCAGTTTGACTTTCCTTCAGTATTTCTACCTCTTCACTGAAATTAAACTTTATACCCTGACTTCATTAATTTATCAGCCACTTGTTTGTATTTTCTTGGACTTCAGTCAGTTTATCCCTGCCCTTTTAAAGTTTCTTGCGGTATTCATTTGTGTCCTCTTCAAATTCCCCGAGCTCCTTTAGTATATTCATAATGGTTCTTTTGAATTCTGTGCCTTAATTGTTTTTCTAAGTTGTTTTCATTGGTGACTATTACTATGGAATTGGCCTGGGAGGAATTCTTTAGGCTTGTTTGTTTGATTGATTGATTGATTGTTTGTATTGCTTGTGTTTTTGCAATGGGACTCAAGCAAAGCACTTAAGCTCTGGAGTTAGGTTGATATACTTTTTTTTAATTGATTACATCTTATTTGTTTATTTATTTGTTCTGTGTGTGGCGGTTCTGAGAAGTATGTGCCTTTGTTTTTGCGTAGGGACTTTCCTGTCAAGGCACAAGTGTGTAGCTCAGAGG
Source organism: Psammomys obesus (assembly GCF_907164565.1). NCBI lineage: Eukaryota > Metazoa > Chordata > Mammalia > Rodentia > Muridae > Psammomys > Psammomys obesus. Next base: position 1,919,681 of record NW_026585580.1, on the reverse strand, counting down.
AAAACTGTACCAAGTATGTTCTTTCCTTCCACCATAGGGAGATCAAACTCAGGTCATCAGGCTTGTTGAAAGCAGTTTTCCCTCATGCAGTAAACTTGCAAGACTTTGATATGAGTTTTCAGCCTCCTGGGCATAAGGTGATGTGGTAAGCTTGGAAGTTAGTGGGAGTCCCAAGAGGACAGAGCTGAGGGGAGCATGTCTTTTCCCAGGGCTGGGTGGTTTGCTAGAGCGATCTCCCATGCAAGGCAGAAGACTGAGCAGTCTGAGTAAAGAGACCTTACAGAGAAGAAACGGAAGGACCTGAGCTGGAGGAAAGTGATTTCATCCTGTGGGCTGGGGACATATGGGCTTGGCACCTGGATGAGATAACTGGAGAAGAGAAGGCAGAACTGAATTTTATTTCCTATCTTTATTTTTAGGATGTTTTCATTTTTATGGGTATGTGTGTTTATTGGCATATATGTGTGTGTACCATATATGTACATACATTTTGTATGCCTGGTGTCCACAAAAGCCAGATGTGGGTGTCTGATCTCCTGGAACTGGATTTAAAGATGGTTGTAAGCTACTGTGTAGGAGCTAGGAACTGAACCAGGGCTTCTGTGGAAGCTTCAGGTTCTCTTAGCTGAAGACATCCTTCTAGTCCCTGAATCTTATCTTTTAAATAATCACCCTTGGTGATGTTTAGCATAATATATTTTAAAAGCTACTATGTAATAACTCCAGTGGTTCATTAAAGGAATAAATGTATTCAGTTGATAATATACTACATAGAAAGATAGGTTCTGTATTTTCTAAGAGAACTTTCTATACCATATAAATTATAATCACTGTATAAAATTCTATTATTTGTGATCTCTTTTTTAGCATGCTTTTTTCAAAGTTAAGCATACAGATATTGACAGACAATATGCCTTCGTATCTAATAATAACTCCTGCTTTATTAACAAGCTGCTTCTTTGAGCAGTTTTAAATTGTACGATCACAAATATACACTGAGTGGAATTATGTATAAATAGTTGTGCTGAATAATTGATCCAGATTCTTCTCTACAAGAATACATTATTTATAATAGCTCTCACAGGTAAGTTTTTCATTTTGGGATTTCCTTAAACAGACAGTATAAAAACCGACTTGAGATATACAATGATGTAAATGTAAAATAATACTAATTCTTGGTCTTCAACACACCTTGCAGCTGAAATTTCTGACCTTGTTCTCTGAGAAGCTAGATGCATGAAAATAGTACAACTGAAGTTGTAGCAAAATCTCCAGCCCTATACATACTATTAGGCTTGACATCAAGAAATGCGCATTAAAAGGCAGTTGGGTAGGCTAGACCATTAAGAGGAAATAACCAAAAGTTCTGTATCCAACTTCGGGGGGTATTGATTTTTACCCTATTGGAATCAATTTGGTACCACACGGAGTGTACAGAAAAATTTTCGGTCTTGGAGTTAGTTCAGTGTTTCATCTTCAGCAGGCTAATTGATAAATGTGATGAGAAAAGTTGGTTTTTACAGAAATGTATTCTGTAGCACGTCATATAGAAAACTCTGACAGAGACTCTCCCTCAACAAGATGTGTAGTTTGGGATGTTATCATTCCTCTCATTAGCAAAGTCACCCTTATTCATATTTCTCATACATTTGAGTCTACTAGTGTTACTGAAAATTGTCCAATCTATCTTTCTTGTTGGTTTCTGTAGAAATAACCAGTGAATACAGAGACCTCTGGAAATTTATTATGCTATGTAAGTACTAAAAACATCTTTTTCTATTCGATAAAATGTTCTTGTTCTTTTCATTGCAATAAATTAATGTTTTAAAAACCTGGTTGCATTTATTTGCAAAACCCCTGTAACAATTAATGTTACTAGGGTCTTTTTTAAATTACATTTTAATTTTTTAATATTAGTTACATTTTATTAACGCTGTATCCCAGCTGTATCCTGCTCTCTCATTCCCTCCCCAAATCCCACCCTCCCTCCCTCATCTCCTCCCTGTCCCTTTCCAAGTCCACTGATAGGGGAGGTCCTCTTCCCCTTTTGTCTGACCCTAGCTTATCAGGTATCTTCAGGCCTGGCTACAAAGTCCTCCTCTGTGGCCTAGCAAGGCTGCTCCTCCCTTGGGTGGGTGGGGGAGGAGGTCAAAGAGCCAGCCATTGAATTCATGTCAGAAAAGTAGGGTCTTTCTTTATAAATGCTTCAATTTTATGTACCTTAATCATCAATGATTGAAGAACAGCCAACACTTTAGTCTCTAATTGCATCCAGCCTAAGGATTTCTAAACATGTTTGAGAGATAATATTAATACTATGGACTAGTACACATTGTCTTTGCCATTTTTAAAAGCATAGGTTATGAGTGATGTATTTGCTTGTATAGTAAGTTATTTTGACACAACTGGTAAAGGGAATATGGTTTATGATTATTATAGTAGTGTATGAGACTATATGATTATTACTTGCTGGCCACTAAATTGTATGTGTTTTTCTGTGTACACACCCATGTGTGTGAATGTAGAGGCCAGGAGGCATCTAATATCTTCTACTGCTGTCAGCCTTATTAAATGAAACAGGGTCTCTTGATAAACCTGGAACTCACAGTTTCACCTGGATTGGTTGGCTACTGAACCTCTAGGAATCCTCCAGTATTCATATTTCCAGTGGCTATCCCTTACACCCAGCTTTTATGTGGGTGCTAGGGAACCTGATCTCAATTCCTTATGTCTACACAGCTCCACAGGGAGCTATTTCTTCTACCTCCATTGCTACTAAATTCTACTTCATCTCTCTAAGCTTCAATTCTCCAGGTGGATACTGATTTATCTAATAGAAACACAGAAAAGCTTTATTTGTGTTGTACAATTTCGTTATGTTGTTCTCTTTGTTATCTTTTATTGCCACCTTGATATAACCTAGAGTCTCCTGAGAAGAGGAAATCTTAACTGAAGAATAGTCTCGATTAGATTACCGTGTTGGCATGTCTGTAAGGCACCGTTTTGATTGATGATTGGTGAGGAAGGGTACAGCCCACTGTGGCTGTCACCATCTCTAGGCAGGTGAGTCAAAGATGAATAAGAAAGCTAGCTGGGCATGAGTCCCTGAGTTAGCCATCAGAGTTTTTTATTTTATTTTATTTTTTCCTGTGGTTCCCACTTCTAGTTCCAGCTTAAATACATGCTGTAACTTACCTCCAGGATAGAATTGTAAGCTGAAATAAACCTTTTTCTCCCCGAGGTTGGTTTTGTCTAAATAATATTTTTTGTAATCATAGGAACAGAAAGGCAAGATAATACAGTTGGTATTGAAGCTTTCTTCTGAAAAGCTCTTGTAGAAAGATGAATATTGACTATTAGGTATGTAACTCTTTTTTTTTTTCAGCTTAATAATCCTTTTATTTCATGAATTTTTTTTGGTATTTTTTGCTGTTTTTTTTTTTTTAATATTAGTTACAGTTTAACTTTGTATCACTGTTGTATCCCACTCCCTCTTTCCCTCCCAATCCCACCCTCCCTCCCTCATCTCCTCCCTGTCCCTTTCCAAGTCCACTGATAAGGAAGGGAGACTCTTGCCTGAAATCCCAACATTTGGAAAGTGACTCCAAAGAATTATTAAGTTAGAAGTTACCTGTGGTATAAAGCAAGACTGCAACTCCAAGTTTTTTTTTTTTCAACTATCATCTTAAAAATATTTTTTCTTCATTTGTTAGTTTCTACAATTTTTGGAGCAAAATATTTAGTTACAATATATACTTAAATATTCTCTGGACAATCTCTAAATACTGCCAAATGTTATATTAGCTACTAAAGTACTAACCTAGGAAACACTTCAGGTTCACAAGAGAATGCATAAATGATACTGAATAAACATACTCACAAGTTTTTTTTAAAAGAACTTAAATACTTTTATTCATCTCTAAAGCCAAGTATAATTCTGCATTATAAAGTGTTATAAAGTAAAATTCTAAGTTCATTGAAATTCCCCTTAGCTATAGTGAAATTATTACTGATAGAAAACAATAAGATTATTTTTTATTAACGAATTAGTTTGTTTATTCACTTTACATTTCAATCAATAGAATTATTATTTTTATTAAATATATTTATTACAATTTTTATTATTATCATTCATTACAATTTATTCAATTTGTATCCCGGCTATGGCCCCTTCCCTCATCTCCTTCCAATCCCACCCTCTTGCCACCTTCTCCCCTTCCCTAGCCCCCTTTTGCCCCTTTTCTGGTCCACAGAGGAAGACAATGCAACCAGTCCTGATGAGACCTGGTAGACTGGTATCAAACAGAAGGAAAAGTGGTCCTCTCCTATCAATAATATTATTTTTAAGATAGCTTTTATGAGTACTGAAATCATACGTAGTTTTGACTTTGAAATGATGGCCTTAAAATTGATATTCGGTTCATTTCAGAAATAGTCCCTGTTCCCCTTACTAGGTTAGCCATTTGGATACTGAGCTACCATTGGCTACATCCAAAGAGGGGTTCTAGGTTATATCCATACCTGGTCCTTGGTTGGAGAAACAGTCTCATAAAAGACCCTGTACCCTGATATATTTGGTCCTTGTGGAGCTCCTGTCCTCTGCAGGTCACACTAACTCCCCCTTCTTTCATATGATTCCCCGCACTCAATAGCTAACTCTTTGACTTCCCCCTACCCTCAGGGAAGAGCAGCTTTGCTAGGCCACACAGGAGGACATTGCAGCCAGTCCTAAAGATACATGATAAGCTAGGGTCAGATGGAAGGGCAGGAGGACTTCCCCTATCAGTGGACTTGGAAAGGAGCAGGGAGGAGATGAGGGAGGGAGGGTGGGATTGGGAGGGAATGAGGGAGGGGGCTACAGCTGGGATACAAAGTAAATAACCTGTGATTAATATAAAAAATAAAAATTATTTAAAATCAAACAAACAAACAAAAAAACAATTATAGCTGAACATCATTGGCCACCTAATTAGCCTAAACAGCCCACTTTAACTCATTTAAAAGGAATAGGACAATATCAAAATCCTGAACAAATCACAGATCTAATAATCTGGCAAGATAAAGAGGAAATAAAGATATGTGCCAACCGTTAAAAAAAAATGATACTCGGAAGTTAAGAACATTTACAGCATAGAATCAGGCAAAAATAATAAAAAAAATCATAGCTGATAACTTTGTATTTTAACACAAAGCCAGCATTTTCACATACCAGTGCATATGTATCTAAATGTCTATTCAAAGTCCTAGAACAACCAAAAGCTTAACCAAAAAGGGGGCCTATAAACTGGAAGTGCTGTTCGGGAGCATTGATTCATGTTGTCTGGTAACTTCTGACTTTTATTGATGCTGTTAATTGGAAGGCACACTATTGCTTTGTGTATGACTAAATAAGAAATAATAATACCAATTGTTAGTTATGGTAACCTCAGAAATAAAAAGGAACATGCATTATAGAAAATATATTATAAAAGCCATTCATTTGTGAATGCTGAATATTGCTCAGAAAAAAAAAAACATATTAGCAACAAGAGACCAATGATTACTGTATATGTCTGTGTGTACATGTGTGTTTGTGCAGTGTCTTTCTGCATATGTGTGTGTGTGTATGTGTGTGACTCTGTGTGTGTATACAACTAAAACTGTTCTAAACACTCAAATCTCTTTGAGCAGCAACATAACTAATGTAGCATTATAATATAGCACAAATATAAAATAAATAGCTATGAATTTATGCAGGTATAAAGGACTGAATAAATAAGTGGAGGAAAACAAAAATCAGCTCTGTGAGAAAACCCCCAAAAGTGTACATAAAAGCCCTGTCTCAAGAAAGTGTAACTGTCAGCTTCTTAATGTGACCTGTGTATAGTGGCTCAAAAATGCTTCGTGAAGGATATTTTTTTATAAAAGAGTAAATTTTCAGTGGAGAAACCCAACAAGATCACTCCAGCCAGGTGACTGGGGTCAGCATCATGTTGACGGTCTGTACCCTCACTTGATAGATGCACGCTGAGGGACCTCTTTGCTAGCTAGTTTTTAATGCCAACTTGACATATGGGTATGGTCATCTGTGAAGAAGGAACCTCAATTAAAAAAAAAAAAAAGATGTCTCCTCTACAGGATTGGCCTGTACGTAAGTCTGTATATTTTCTTGATGAATGTGAGAGGGCCCAGCCCGCTGTGGGTGATAAGACCACGCTGTAGTCCTTCTGAAAACTAAAAGGAAGCAGATGAGCAAGGCATTGGGAGCATGCTGGTAACCAGCACTCTTCCATGGCCTTTACTCCAGTTTTCATCTCCATGTTACTGCCCTCCTTGATTTCTAGCCCCCATGTCCCTCACTGTAGGGAAAAACAACCTCTTTCCTTCCCAAGTTATTTTTGGTCATGGAGTTTTTATCATAGCAATATAAACTCTAGCTAAGATAACCTCCATGCATGATATGGTCTTTCTCCCCAAAGCCTGGAACAGCCAGTACAAACATGGGCAAAAACATTCGAAGGAGCATTTTATAGTACACCTGAGAAGAGCTCCTTAAAACTGTCAACATTATTTTAAAAAGACTCAGAGGCTGAGAAAAGATCACAATCGACAAATCTAAGGAGGTCTGCCAACTGAAGTTAATGTGGCATTTCTCCGTGCCATACTGGAGAAGATAAGTCACGTTAGCTTAAAAAAAAATTAAAGAAACCTAAGTACAGAGCAGGTGTTAGCTAACAAGGCATCATAAAAATTGATTATAACAAATATGTCATACTGGTGAAGAATGCTATTAAAAAACAAAATTACACATGATAATCCTCTATTTTATTAGTACTTATTCTGTAGAACTAAAATTATTCTAAAAAAAATGAAAATATATTTTAAATATCCATTGAAGAATCAGAAAAAAATATAGAATGTAAAGCACCAATTGGAAGTAACAAATACTAGCTTCCTCATCTCAATCAGAATAAACCCTGGGACTATATCATTGACTTTTGCATTTCCATCTAACAGACCCTTAATGAATTTGTCAAGGATAATTAATGAACATGCTATTTCATGCTGTGAATCCAAATAAAAGAGATAGTCCTGACGTTCCTTGTTACTGCTTTGTTTTCCGAAGTGTCATTCCAGGCATTTAATTATTTAATGATCGCATAAAGCCCATGAGAACTAAGTGCTATTTTTTTTTTTAATGAAAAAAAGGAAAAGGAAAAGAAAAACTAAGCTAAGACAGGCCAGGTGTACAGACCAGAGGTAAAGGCAAGAGGAGCAGCAAAGAGAACCCAGGATCTAAAACTCTTGTTTGTAATAGTTAGCTGGAGCTGTCATAATAGTTAGCTGGAGCAGTCAGTACCTCAGACTGGATCACTTAAAGAGCACAGGTTATTTTGTGATTGCTCTGGGGCCTGAGATCTGAGATCAAGGTGTTGACAGCGTTTATTTCTTTGGTACTTCCCTCTGGGTTGTATTTGGCTGCCCTAAATCTTCAGAGTATAAGGACACTAGTTATATTATATGAGTGACCCCATTTCAACCTTATTAAAGAATCGATCTCAAAATACTGTCATATTCTAAAGCACTGCGAATCAGGGCATTAACGTAAGAAGAAATGAGTAACAATTCATCAGCTACCAATGTTTACTCTGCTTTCTGCCTACAGCCTTCCCCAGTGGTGGAGGTACAATTTTAGTGAGGGCCTTTATTACCCTAAGTCCATGCCTACTTCTTCTATTATCACAGTGGTCATTAGCAATGGACAGTTTATATCTCCTATAATAGTTTAGCCACCGAAGAAGCTGAATTAATACAGTTTTATCCTCTGTTTTTTTTTTTTTTAATTTTTGTTTGGTTTGTTTTCCATATTAATCCATAGACAACATCATTCAGTCTATAATGGAATCTAGTGGCATTCTAGTGGTATAGCGCTATAGCAGAGACTGATCAGATAGATTAAAATTTATACAGTTTTCTGCTGTTTTAGAGCTATGTCTCTGTTCCCGAATTTGGGAATACATTAAATGAGATAATACAGAAAGTTAATACAAATCCTGATCCAAAATACCATAGGAATGCCTTATTCAGAGAGAATAGTATCACACAGTTCTGTTTTGAAATTAAATACAAATAAACATAGGAAATGTACAAGCAAGCGTTTTTTAAGAATGTAGAAGCAGCTGGGCAGTGGTGGCTCACGCTTTTCCTTCCAGCACTCGGGAGACAGAGATAGGCAGATCTCTGTGAGTTTGAAGCCAGCCTGGTCTACAGAGTGAATTTCAAGATAGCCAGACCTACACAGAGAAAGCCTGTCTTGAAACACCTCCCTCGCTCAAAAAACAAAACAAAACAAAACAAAACAAAAAACAGTGTGGAAGTAAAAGAAATATGATTGTCTACTGGAGTTAAACTTCGAAGTTGTCATGAAACAGACAAAATCAATCCCACTTGTCGCAGCAGGACTCAATGTCATCAGACTAGAACTATCAAGATAGATAGAAAGGATGTATCACTATGAAGTAGGGGTTCAACAAGCTGTGGGAGCAGAGGAGATGGGGTCATGCAGTCCAACTTGAGCAGAACCCATCTGGGTACTTACAGGAAACAGGGGATTTAGCTCAGTATTTTGTTTAAATTTTAAACTCTCACAGTCAACCTCCTAGCTATGGGATTCATACCCCAGTATGAGTTTGAAACAAGTCACACATTCCAATGGGCTTTTGCGCCTGAAGAGGCAGTTCAATTGGCTGCAGCATGTTGCAGATGTGCCTGCTACGTCTTATGGCTTAGCATGGCAGCTCGGTGATTCGGCAGCTGCGACTTGTATTTCTTTACTATGAGTAGACAAAACTTTATGAACTTAATTATGCTGCGACCTATGTGCTTGAAAATTCATCTTCTCTTTCTAAAAGGTTACAAGTCCAATGATACACATTAAATTTAGCCTATGAACGTCAAGATTTACAATTGTCAGATTCAACAAATAAACATACAGAATAGCCAGTTTAAAATTAGATTTCAGATAAAGCAGTAAGATTTATCCCAGGACAAATTTGTAAGTAAAGAGTATGGACTCTTCAACAAGATACTTATGCAGTAAATGAAAAAGTTCCTCATCTGTGTAAGCCTGGCTAATCATAATAGTCTAAATGATGGGATTTTTTTTTTCTGAGATCAACTTGGGGTGGAATTAACTTGAGAGCTCCAGACATTAAAAGCTTCTCTCCCACCCAGCTACACTACTTCTGTTAGAATTTGCTTTTCTTTTAGATGGATAAAGGAAGATGAGGACCAGTGAAGGATTGAAAAATGTCATTCTCTTGTCCATCCTAGGCACAAGGCTGAGGCTATTAGAAGACAAATTAGCAAAAGGAAGGTTATAGATTTTTAAATATAATTTTAATTTATGTATTCATTCATTCGTTTTATTTTTAAAAATACTGTCTCGAGCCCCAGATCACCTGGCTTTAACCAGGACTCTCTCTATCTATCTATCCTCCATGGGCCCATTCTACACCACATCTAACCAGCCAGATCTACCCCCACATTCTAGGGTTAGACTAGGAAGCACATCCTGTACACAAGCTTAGTTCCTCCCAACTTCCTTTCACCCAAGCCACTTCCAACCTCTCTGTGGAGCCTGCTGGCCCATCGACTCTTCTTCCCTAACTTGCTCTGAGAATATCAAACTTAGAGCTAACAGAGCAAGTCCACATGCACGGGTCTCATTGAGAAACTATGAGCAATATGAAAGATCAAGTCATATCTTCTCTCTAAAACCTGCTAGTCCTGTAGAAATGTTTGCCAATGAGTTTTACCCAGATGAACCCCAGGACACAGAATTTAAAAGATCAATCATAAACTCAGCCAAAGAATTCAAGGAGTTTAAAGAGGACACAAAGAAATGGCTCAGTGAAATCAAGAAGAGGAACTCAAGGAGAATAAGTGCCTGAGTGACACCCAAAAAAGACACAAACATGCGGCTGATGAGCATAACCCAAACAATGCAGGACTTGAGATGGAATTCTGAGAGGACTTCATTCCAAGGATCCATCCAATCCTCATTAAAGTCATGTGGCCTCCATCGACACTAGCAAATCCTGATGGAGGTCAGGATCATCGAAGAAAACTTTCCCAAAATATCAACGACCTCAATTCTCTAATCACAAAAATGAATGGATCAAGAAGCAAAATCCATCTATCTGTTGTTTATAAGAAACACATCTTAGTCTTAAAAACTGGTTCCATCTAAAAGTAAAAGGATAGATTAAAGCACTCTAATAAAATGGGCCCAGGAGGCAAGCACAACTGTCACTATCCTAATATCTGACATAACAGACTCTAAACCAAAACTAACCAGAAGAGATAAGGAGGGTCACTTCCTTTGAATCAAGTGAACTGTTAACCAAGAAGACATTAGTATCCTAAATATATGTGCACCAAATGCTAGGGCATCCAATTTCATAATTTAAAGACACAGAGTAACATCATCCATCAAGAGTAAGTAGTTTCAGTAACTCAGTTTCCAACAGACACGGCATTAGGACAAAAAAATAAACAGAGAAACATCAGCATTAATTGACCTAGTGCATCAAATGGACTTAACAAATATCTATAGACTATTCCACCCAAACCCCAAAGAATACACATTGTACTCAGCAGCATAAGAAAGCTTTTCTAAAATAAACCACAGCCTAGAACACAAAACAAAACTTAACAACTTCAAAATCATTTAAGCTAAGTAAGCCAAACAGAAAATGTGAATGGAAGATTCTAAGAGTCAGAGGATCAGGGAGTTTACTGTGAGACTGTGGCTTCTAGTAATGACAGAAATTACACCAACAAAGTCTCACCAAATACAACTAACTAAACACAAGCTGAACAAGAGCTAGAACAGTAGACATGCCAAAGTGGATAGGGGGAAAAACCACCAAGGCCTTCTTCTTACACAGAGAACTACAGACAAATGCGAAATGCTGAGAGAGGTAGCAATAGTCTTCCCCAGTAAAGAGCATGCCAGCTGGCTGTCCAACACCAAATATAAACATACAAGTTACATTATACAGACTGAGCTGGTTATAATTAGAAGAATGGATACATATACACATACACATGTATTCATATATAACAGCTGATGAGAAAAGAGGCGACGGATGTGAGAGTCAAAGAGGGGTATATGGAAGGGTTTGGAGGTAGAAAAGAGAAGGGAGAAATGATGTAATTATATTATAATCTCAAAGAGAAAAGAAAAAGATGTCTCTGTGTTGGGAAAATCCATGTAAAGTCCCAGCCTTTTCCAGGCTGCTTTAAAGAGGCGATTAAGATAAGAATATCCCTCTTAATTTTAACAAATAAGATCAAATGGCCATTTAAAGTATGTTCTCATAGAGAAATCTGGTTGGTAAAGGCAAAAGTTTGTGCCTTCTTTAGGAAATAATTACCCTACCAAGAAGCACTTGATCTCCTTTCCAAAGTCTTAGAGGCTGCTTTACAATTAAAACACAGCAAGTCGACGACCTACTTTCCTCAGGGTGTTTAGGAACACAAAAGAACTGGTGGGCTGTCTCTAGTTTTCAGTGGCCGGACAGAAGGGCACTATGAATAGAATGCGGAAAGATTTCTGGGGCCCGGAGAGCCTAGAACTCCTGAGTGGGATAAAGTCAATGCTGACTCTGACCTTAGTGCTAAAGCAGGGTCTTAAAGCTCTCACAAAGGGCCCCACAGATTTCCTGGACCTCCATCATTATCTGAGTCATTAGTGAATGATATAGCATTTTTGTCCGTATAAGGGAAGGGCTGGGATCAGACACCAACCACACCTAAGGGCATCTCACTCTGTCTAATGTGTGCATGGATTTGAACTCAGGTCCTCCATAAGAGTAGTATGGGCTGCTCTTCAGCCTCCATCAACTGTTTCAGAAGCTTCATCTGACTTTTCACACACACACCCCCGGAGCTCTATAAATCGTCAGAAGACATTTATCATCCATACCCTCTTTGGTTTAGTGTCTTCAGCATTAGGAGAAGCTCTGAAGAAAGAACCAGAACATTTCCTAGGGATATGCTTTTGGGTGTTTCTCCCAAAGGCCCTCAAAGTAACAGTCACCTGAAAAGCTGAATGGGCAACCAGTGCGCCCTATTTCAGGGTGGAAAGCATAATTGGTGAAACCAACTGTCATACCTAAATTCATCTCTAAATCACCAATATTAAGAAATATTTCAATATCAAGGTAGATCCAGTGTTGACCGCCGGGGGACATTTGGCAATTCTGGAGTTTTTTTGTTTTCTGTTCTTGGTACAACTGAGGGTGCTATCGGCATCTAAGCAGCTAAGGTCGAGAATGCCACCAAGCATCCCACAATACAGAGAACAGGTTCCCACTACAAAGACTTGTCCAGCTTCGAGTGTCAGCCGCACTGTGTGAGAGAGAACCTGGATTCTATTATGGGACATCCAGATTATGTCAGTGTGGTGGAGGATGCAGAGAGATAATTTGAGAAAGTTTTATGATGGAGAAATTACACCTAAATTAGCATATCAGCACATATGCTGCAGGATGTGAGGGAAGAGCCCCGTCAGGGCCAAATGCGATGTACAGCAAGGAATTCGGAGAGGAGTGGGGCTTCATCTGGGCTTTAGCGATTACATAAGCAGCGAGGAATTGCTACTGGAGAAAACAGCGCATCACAGCTGCGGAAATGCACAGACGTGCAGCATCCTCCCCTTGCTCCAGTTCCCTGTGAATCACAGAGGATGGTGGAGACTCCCGGAATTTAACTGAGACCCTGTGTTTCCCTCTCCTTTTATGTCCTTTCCACGTGCAAAGAAATACTGATGGAGACTTGCAGAGAGGAACACTGAAGGAGTACTGTGAGAGGACTTGCCAATTGCACAAAAAAGTCCAGGGTGCTGCTGTTAGGGCTGTGATGACACAAGGTAGAGTCATTTTGGGGGGAGGAAACTCCAACTGGGGAAATGACACCGTAAGATCGGGCTGTAGGCAGGCAAGTCTCTAGGGCGCTTTCTTAATTATTCATTGATGTAGAAGGACCCAGCGTATTATGGAGAGTGTCACCTTTGAGGTAGTGGTCCTGGGTGCTGTGAGAAAGCAGGCTGATCAAGCCATGAGGAGTAGGCCAGTAAACAGCACTACTCCATAGGCCCTGTATCAGCTCCAGCCTCCACGCTCCTTCCATGCTAGTGTTTGTTCCCTGTCCCCCAGCGATGGACTAGCATGGAAACAGAAGTGAAATAAACCATTTTCTCCCCAAGTTGCTTTTGGTCATGGCATTTCATCACAGCAACAGAAACCCTAACTGAGACAGTGACTATGCAGGGATTTATTCTACAAGATAAGTAGGCCTATGTATTCTGTTTCAACCAGTTTGTTCTACTGTAACTGGATACCCTAAAGCTGTGGCTTATAAGAAACAGAGAGAGGCTAAGGAGTCTGATACTGCTGTGTTGGCAGATGAAGTGTCTGGAGGGTCCATTTGCTGCTCATGTATTCATCTTCTCCCCATGCCTCATGTGGCAGGAGGGTAAAGGTCATTTTTGTAAGGCACTGAAATGCCGCAGGGGAAGTCTCTACCCTTATTACTTAAGTATCCCCAATGGCCACACCTTCAACTTTACTTTAGGATCAGATCTTAACATAGGAATTTTAACTGTGAATAAACATTAAGTCAATGAGAATTTAGATACTTACTAGTTAATCTATAATTCCAACTTTCCATTCCTACAGAATATCCTGTAGTTGAGAATATGGGTCTTTAATTGTGTTTATTAGCAAATATGTATATATATATATATATATATATATATATGTATATATATATATATATATATATATAACTTTGATATTTCAAGCTGCTCAAATAGAGCAGACTTTTCCACCTCATAATTAGTTCATGTGGACACAGCAAGGTAGGGACAAGATTGGGAGAAGGTGCTTATGAAATTGAAAGCAGTGATGAATGAGGTTAGCCTTTTGAAGAGGGACCTTACCTTAGAAGACAGTGGTAATGACATTTTCCAAGTTATTTTTTTATTATCATTCCAGAAAGTATTTTTCAAGAGGATGGGTTTCATTTCAGCAGTACGATAAAACTATTTTCTCCAACTGCATTGGACTCCCAGAATATCGTTAGGTTTCTGTTTAGTGGTACTAGTAGTAGTTAGATTACAGGTAATAATAGGAAAGTCTTAGCAATCTGTTGGCAGGAAGTCCACGGTCTGGACATCCACAAAAGTGAAAACCAACAGACACATACTTGGAGAGAGGAGGGGGAGGGGATAAGTTAGTGATTTCTGTTTCCTGACTAGAATGTTCTGATCTTAGAAATCCATTACTCATTCTGGAATTAAGTAGGAACAGCCACCCTAAGTAAGGCAGAACATTTGCTCAGTACTTTGTACCTAGCCCTTTGCTCTTTGCTTCAGGGCCCTTTTCTTCAGGGATCCTCCCGTTTGGACCATGTTCCTCTCAGCCTTGCCTGTTAGAGAGAAATTCCTTGTTTGTGGCTAAGTATGTAACTCTATGAGGATGTCCCTTTGTGAAATCCTTTAGTTTCCCCATAAGCTTACCTTATCTGGACATGAGTTCATTTTTTTCCTTGATACATTACATATGTATATGTTTACATATTATATATACATATATATGTATACACACACACACACACACACACATATGTAATCCCAACCCCACAGCAAAGAGGCTCGTTGATGTTTTAGAATTCTCTTTGATGTCTGAGCCAGAGCTGACATGCCAAAGCAAGTCTGTGTGCTCTTTCCGCTGTGCTAACATCCCAGCAAATGAACAACACAAAGATCAGGAGGATGAGATCTTGCGACACAACTGCAAATGCCGCTTCCTTCCTAACGCTTCTCCACCACCCTCCTTGCACTTTTTGCTGCCACCATTTCTATGGCTTCTGTGACTTTGGTTCTCATTCAGGAGCGTGGTAGGTGAGTCATTTTCCTCCCTCACTCCCGAGAGCCATTGGGAATGACGTCAGAGATGAGGGGGAGAGAAACTGTGGCATCTCCAGAGACATACTTAGCAGAGGAGGCATCCTCCATGTATAGCCTGCAAGGAAATGAGGGGATGGAAATGAATGTCAGAGTGGTGTGAGGAGGCAGGGGTTACGGTTCTTATGCTAAGCATCTTCTTCGTGACTGGACAAACTGCTGATTCTGGCTGCATTTGGTTTTGCTTAGGATTCTCGCCTGAGGAATGTAAGCATTCTAAAAGAACAATAAATAGAACCTTTAAAGATTCAAAGGTGACGATTAAATAGTCTCATCATATTTAGTCAACCATGTATAATAAAAATCATTTCTGTCTGTGTTGAGTTCTTAGTAACTGATCCAATTCTATGAGAAGGCGATGAATATGAAATATTTGTTGCGGCAAATATTTTTTCTCATCTTTTAATATCTCATGTTTGCATGCTGCTACCTATATATACTAACACATGCCGAGAGAAGAAATCTTTACGGAAAAGTTTATGTGATAAGTGTAGATTCAATCACTCCAAATTATCCATATCCAGTTATCCAAATAATTCACTGACATATAAGGAAGATTAAAGAGTAACTTTGAAATTTGTACATACAAAATTAGACGAGGGGTTTGGAAAGTTATTAAAGTGCCACTGGGTCTGTGGCACAGAGAAAACCTTTGGGGAAGAAAATCCCAGCTTGCTTCAAGTTAATTATTTTTTCTTACTTAAAACTTCTAGCTGCTGTCCATCCTGTCTCCATACTCCCAGACTCCATACTCCCATACTCTTCAGACAGGCAGCTCCTGCTCCGGCTTTCCCTGGTGAGGCCCTGAAAACAAAGCCCACCCTTCCCATATCCACACTCGAAGGCTCAGCTTCCAACTCACAGCTCACACACCAGCCATTCTTGGTGGGTTTGCCCAGGACCACGCCTGCCAGGATCATCTTCATACTTCAGTCTCAGCACTAGTCACAAATCTCCTACACGGGCCCAACCTTCTTTAGGTGAAATATTGTTGTTGTTGATGAGCACAACCTCTCTGCCACATAGCAAAGATACTGTCACAGCAGATCCCTTGGCGATCTGGCTTTCACAGTCACTGTCCCCATCTTCTCTGATAATATGGTACAGTCTAAATAATCATCCTTATACCTACAGGAACTTACTTTTACCTCACATCAAAGAAGCTATTTTTTTTTTTAATCAGTAGTCAGGACTCCCAATTTCAATCTACAACTTTATGAAAGAGGAGGTAAAAAAAAAAAATGTAACATCCGAAGGAACAGGACATATGCTATGAGATTGTGCCTTCTAGATATGACAGGGAAGCTACACCCATGAAATCTCAAACATGTCTGCCTCAAGAAGACCTGAACGCTTCCAATAACAGTCGACGTCCCAAGACAGATGGAAGGAATCTCACAGGGCCTCTCTGGTAGATAAAGAGCTGTAAGCAATTAACAACCTCCAAGAGGAGGAGAATCCGTCTTCTTCTGAGACAGCCCCTGACTGGTTACCCAATACCAAGCAGTTAGCATTAACACTAAACTAGGAGTAATGCTAAGCGGACTCAGCAGGCTTTATCTACCTACATGTGTAGATATATACATATACACACATATACATATATATATATGCATATGTATATGTATAAATGTCTGTATGTATGCATACACATATCTGTGTGTATATATATACACATACATACATACGTGTCTGTGCGTAATAATAATTAAGTATGAGGTCATGAATTTGACAGGGAGTGGGACAGACACCAGAATAATTAAAGAGGGGTAGAGATTATGTAAATACAGTATTTATGTGTGAAATTCTAAAATAAATTTAGACTTAAAACACAAGCCAAAGCAGACAGCTAACTAGCTTAATAGCTTTATGGACGTATGCATTTCTGTAAGGTTACGCCTGTGTCTTCAGGTACAAGGCCTTGTCACCTGGTGTCAGCTCCAGGTGATTCCACTCAGAAGGTTTGCTTCTCATCTAGGAAGAGGGAGGCTGTGCCAAAGAGACGTTCTCTTCGTGTTCGTTTCCTTGAGCTCCACAAGCCTCTGGTTCCTTACTCTTTCCACATTGCTTGCCTCATGCTCTGTCACTTTCACTGCGGTCTCTGCAGAGTGGAGACTGAAAGGGTTTGCAACAGTTGCTTCTGAATGCTCACCAGCCTGGGGGCGTGGTGTTTGTCTGTTTGGTTCTATTTCTTCCTTGATAGAAGAGAGAACAATGTTCTGAAATTATACATTGTAAATCCTCCCAACATCCCCCTATACCAAGACTGGAATTTACAAGCCTTAAACGGAAAATTAAGATGTTAAGCCACTCTATTAGTGTTTGCTGTCTAAATTTAATTTCAGTACAAGGACAGGTTTTTAATTAGAAAAGTGCGAAAACAAATGGAAACCTAAACAAATTTCTTATTTTGGGATAGTCTTGTGACTAGAGCCTGAAAATCTGCAAGATCTTGCCTTAACTTTTGCAAAACTTTTTCTAATAGGAAAGAAGTAAAAAATAGTGTGTTTCCAGTCGCTATAATAACATGCTTGTGTTTAATATGACACAGTAGGCTTACCAACCGCTGGATGGAAAGTCTGTTCTTCTTGCTACCAACTTCATTCTGGAGACTCTTTCAATTTTAAGTTTCACACTAACTTAATATGTCTCCTTTTTATGGGGAGGGGGTTCTCTAACAGTATGTATTTCAATCCCTGACATGATCCATTAGTTATGGATTTTGTTCTCCGTGTGTTCTTCATGTTGGCCCCAATTCTGAATCATCACTCAGACTGGGTTTCAGAATTTCAAATTTCCATCTTTCTCAATATACCTGTCTATGACATTTAAAACCATGTTCCTCTGGGGCCTCTTCCCTTGTCCACATTTGCCGTACTCTCCCTCAGTGGGCACAGATAGAAAGCACTGATGTTGGCCTCCTGACTCTGGACAGCTGTTCTCCTCTTGACTTGGGATACTGACAAAGTTGGTGCCTGGAAAATGAGGCCGAGGCAGTGCCTTCAACAAACTGGACCACTTGTTTCCTGCCGTTGGCAATGATCATGTGCCCTTCCTCCTACTTCCTGATGTCACATGACTCCCGTGACACCCCAGAGGCTATGGGCTGATACACAGAATCATCCTGCTTCTCTGTGACCCTCCTTCCCCTGAGCATGATGGTTACCTGAGCAAGGTGGCAGAATGGATGGGTTCAGGCCACGAGACAGTAATAAGACTCAGTTGCTCATCTGTGTAGCCACGGATGGAAAGACAAAGGGAGCCAAGTATAAGACAGAGGCCACCTCTTTCTGGAGCACCCTCACCTGCGTGTCAAAGAGGCCTATTGCACCCTCAGTCTAGTAGAATCTGTGGCAGAGGGTCTTTTAGGAAAACATGAATATTATCCCAGTTTTTGAGAGTCACATTTCAGATGAAAGAGTTGGAGTGGAGAAATTAAAATTGGTATAGGACGAATGTAAAGAAAAAAAAATTAGGTAATACACATCTTTGACTATTTAGTGTCCTGAACAATGACTCTTCAGACCTGTCTACTTAGTGTTTCCATGGCTTGAATCAGTTTCAGAGAGAAGGATTTGTTATATGAAAAGTAAAGACAAGCTGGGCTCTTTCTAGTGCTTTAAGGACACATGCAGTGGAGGCATGAGTCAAAGGCATTGTACTTGGATTTTTCTGTCTCTGGTCTCCACTCACTAAAAGTTAGAGGTCTCCAGATGGGTGATGAAATGGACTGCAATGCCTGGCTGTGGGGTCTGGGAAGAAATGATTCCTTTAGTTTCCAGTGGAGAATCAGGAGCCTGGAAACATTACCTCCAAAGAACAGTGAGCCCTAAATGTTGAATCTTTACTTTTCTCAAGCTTCCCAAGTACCATGGAGGTGAGTGAAGCTATGGCAACAGAGATAAGGGAAAGGACCTTAGTAGGGCCTCACATAGAAGAAGATACAGACTTAGGGTTCCTCAAGCAGTGGAATTCACAGGGGTTCCAGATAATCAAGGTGCTTCAGTTAGCGCTCACCAAACCTGTCCTTCCAGTCATGGGTTAGCCATTCATGAGAACAAACAGCACCGGACGGAATGAGACTTCAAAGGTGTCATCGCCTAGGCACATATGACAGAGATTGACAGGGAGCATGTGAGTGCTTCACAATGATGGTGTTAGCTTGCCTTTATTTATATATCTATATTTAAAGCAAATTATGCAATACTCGTGGGGGCAGCAGCTTTTCGTCAAAGCATAGGGACAGAATGACCGGGCTTCAGCTTGTCAGTTAATGATCAGGCAGTTTTAACCAAGGGCAAGTTTTCACTCCCCTCTCTTGCTCCCTTTCCCCACTCTCCATCTCTTTTCTCAGGGCATTAGGGGCCATGTACTTTCAATCCTGCAATCAACAAGTCTTACTGTTACGAGAGCTTCATTCTGCTTAAATCCCCTGAGAGTTATCATCTTGAGTCAAGTATAAACAGGTGTGAGTACATTCATTTCCATGGTAAGGACAGGGAGGTGATGACTGCTTTCAGTTCCCCAGACAAACCCACAGTGATGATGACTTCTAATCACTAATGCACGGTCACAGCTAGCTTATTCTATTATTTATAATGCAGCAACAAAACAAACAAATATGTCTACGCAAAGTTCAGTGTACATGTGCAATTCCTCTGAATTCAGGCCATCACTCATATTAAAAAAAAAATCACTGTCTTTAAATTTTCAGCGAACTGACTGTAAGAACACAGGTAAGTTATTATATATTTTAACTAATAAGAGAAGGGTCCAGGTTTTTCTTGGGTGACGCTTTATAATCAGCCAGGTATGTGACATACATGCTTTGAATTAGCTGTTAAGACAACATGACTGAGGGCACGTTGCTTGGTATCCCTTACACAGGAGAGAGTATAAGTAATTTACTCACAATCACACAGCAAGGCTGACACCCAGATTTGACCCTATGCTCTTTGATTGCTCTACCCTTGCATGGTAAGACTGAAGGTCAGCCTCACTGCTATGAAACTGATACTACCCCAGAGGTCTGTGTATTTTATTTAAATAATGAATGTAAGTTTAAGAACAATACGTGGACACATATTTTAAACTTCCTTGTTTTTAATGTCCCATGTTTAGTTTTTCTATCTTGCAGAGATTAATATATTAAGTAACAAAGTAGAACTGACACATCATTAATCACAAAAGCAAGAAAGGGACAACCGGTAGTGTGGAGGAGACCAACAGGGAAGAGATGGGGTATGGGAAGGGGGCAGGAGAGGGGAGGAAGGGAGGAATTGGGAGGGGAAGGTCAACAACAAAAGTATATGTGAAGAGGCTATAACAAAACCTACTACTCTGCATAGCAAATGAAATAACTAACGAAATAACTGTATGGTTATTTTCCCCGATAGGCTTAGAAGATAGACATACGAACATATATACATATTCTTTTCTATACTGCCTCTCTATAGCATACATGTCTCCATACAACTTATACGTTTATAAAATAATATCATAAGAGCTATACATTCACTGGTAATAAACAACGAAACAGCTAAAAAAAGTACTTGTAAAAGTTTGGGTTTTTTAATAGATACAAAAATACTTTAATAAAGAGCATAACAAAGAACATTCCATTAAACACTTACATTAAAAGTTACAATTTGATTAAGTATTTTCAATTAACATTTTTGAAGTTCTAAAGCTCTGCTTAACTGTTGTCAGCTACATATTGTCATTGACAGGGAGAGGTATGCTAAAGGTGTCTTCAGAAGGAAAGCCTTAAATTTAATTTGAAAATCAAAATGCCATACAATAGATCAAAATCTGGGTGTTAGAAAACATACCTGGATAAGCCTCGCCCTGGGAAAACCACCTTTGTGATCATGATATCCCCCCTGCCAGGTAAAGAAATCAGGGAAACAACACCCTTCACAATAGCCACTAATAACATAAAATACCTTGGGGTGACTCTAACTGAGCAAGTGAAAGACCTGTTTGAAAAAAACTTTAAGTCTCTGGAGAAAGAAATTGAAGAAGATATCAGAGGATGGAAAGATCTCCCCTGCTCATGGATTGGTAGGATTAACATTCTGAAAATGGCCATCCTGCCAAAAGCAATCTACAGATTCAATGCAATTCCCATCAAAATACCAACTCGGTTCTTTACATATCTTGAAAGAAAGATTCTCAGCTTCATATGGAGAAACAAAAAACCCAGAAACTCCAAAATGATCCTGTACAACAACAGATCATCTGGAGGTATCTCCATCCCCGATCTCAAGCTGTACTACAGAGCAATAGTAATAAAAACTGTGTGGTATTGGCATAGAAATAAAAAGGAGGATCAATGGAACCGAATAGAAGGCCCAGAAATAAACCCACACACCTATGAATACTTGATTTTTGACAAAGAAGCCAAAACCATTCAATGGAAAAAAGACAGCATCTTCAACAAATGGTGCTTGTCCAACTGGATGTCTACATACAGAAAAATGAAAATAGATCCATATTTATCACCCTGCACAAAACTAAAGTCCAAGAAAATAAAAAACCTCAACATAAAACCAGATACTCTAAATCGGTCAGAGGAAAAAGTGGGGAAGAGCCTAGAACTCATTGGCACAGGAGACAACTTTCTGAACAGGACACTAACAGCACAGGCTCTAAAACAATCAATAAATGGGACCTCATGAAACTGAAAAGCTTCTGTAAAGCAAAAGACACTGTCATCAGAACAAAATGACAGCCTACACACTGGGAAAGGATCTTCACCAACCCTATATCTGACAGAGGGCTGATATCTGGGATATATAAAGAACTAAAGAAGTTAAAAGGCAATAATCCAAGTAAGCCAATTAAAAAATGGGGTATGGAGCTAAACAGAGAATTCTCTGTAGAAGAATATAGAATGGCAGAGAAACACTTAAAGAGATGCTCAACATCCTTAGCTATCAGGGAGATGCAAATCAAAATGACCCTTAGATTTCACCTTACACCCATCAGAATAGATAAGATGAATAACTCAAGTGAGAACACATGCTAGAGAGGTTGTGGAGAAAGGAGAACCCTCCTCCATTGCTGGTGGGAATGTAAACTGGTACAACCACTTTGGAAGTCAATCTGGCGCTTTCTCAGACAATTAGGAATAGTCCTCAAGATCCAGCTATACCACTCCTAGGCACATACCCAAAATTTGCTCATGTACACAACAAGGCCATTTGCTCAACCATGTTTGTAGCAGCTTTATTTGTAATAGCCAGAACCTGGAAACAACCTAGATGTCCCTCAGTTAAGGAATGGATACAGAAATTGCAGTATTTTTATACAATTTTTACTACTCTGCAATCAAAATGAGGAAATCATGAAATTTGCAGGTAAGTGGTGGGATCTAGAAAAGATCATTCTGATTGAGGTATCCCAGAAGGAGAAAGACACACATGGAATATACTCACTCATATAGTCCTATAAGATATGATAAACATAATGAAATCTATACACCTAAAGAAGATAAAAAAAGAGAGAGGACCCTGGGTAAGATGATCAATCCTCACTTAGAATGACAAATGGGATGTTGGAGAAAACAAATAACAGGACAGGAGCCTACCGCAGAGGGTCCCTGAAAGACTCTACCTAGAAGTGTATCAAAGCAGATACTAAGACTCATAAACAAACCTTCATCAGAGTACAGGGAACCATATGAAAGAAGGGGGAGTTTGTATGACATGGAAAAGATAGGAGCTCCACAAGGACCAAATACATCTGGGCACAGGGGTCTTTTCTGAGACTGACACTCCACCAAGGACCATGTATGGATAAAACTTTGTACCTCTGCTCGGACAAAGCCTGTGGTAGCTCAGTAACCAATTGGTTTCCCATAGTAAGGGGAACAGGGACTATTTCTGACAGGAATCAATGGCAGGCTCTTTGACCTCCCCACCCCCCAAGGGAGGAGCAGTCCTGCTAGGTCACAGAGGAGGACTTTGCAGCCAGTCCTGAAGACACCTGATAAAACAGGGTCAGATGGAAGGGGAGGAGGTCCTCTCCAATAAGTGGACTTGGAAAGGGGCAGGGAGGAGATGAGAGAGGGAGGGAGGATTTGGGAAGGAATGAGGAAGGGAGATATAGCTGGGATACAGAGTTAATAAAATGTAACTAATAATAATAATAAAAAAAAGAAAACATAAGTGAAAAAATACATGCTAATAAACACTCAAAATAGGAAATGCTCAGCACTGGGCCGTGGGATGCTGGTGTGGTCCTCTTGCTCTCTGGGAGCTCGGCCTGTCCATCTGGTCATCTAATAGGAAGCCCGAAGTCTGTGGGTGAGCTCACAGACCATATGTGCTACAATACCTAGAACAACTGGGGCTTGGCTAATGACACAGCGAGAACCTAAATTTGGATTTAACTTGTTTGTGTTGAGCAGAACCCAAGCCTCCCAGTTATTTTTGCACATTGCTCACTTTGTTTATCATTAATGTTGAAGCAGGGATGTAAAAATATATCTTTTTCCAACAGAGGCAAGCTGCAACTGACCTGCTTTAACCAATATCGTAGTTTTGGTTCCGTGGAATGTTTTCTAAGTGGTAAATAATCTTGTCATCATCTTTGTAGTAGGAATTATTAAGACCAGAGTGCATTGGGGGTTGGCACTGCAAGTAAGGGCTATAACTGACCCAGCCAAGACTGCCAGTAAACCTCAGATCTGAGATAAGAGAATGGGGCGGCTCAGTAGCTGAGATTGTGACAGAAGCCCATGTGAAATGATTAAACCTGGAGCAGGCTCCAAGAAAGCAAAAACAGATGGAAAATCAAGACCCAGTGAGATGGTCTTCAAAGCCATGGGCTGACTGAGCTCATTCTGTTTCCTGCTCCTGTGTGTGCTCCTTTGAGAGACGGTATCTCATTCAGATGAGACCCTCTCCAGGCACATCAGCACAGTGTGTAAACTGCGGTATCTATCACCAAGGAATGAGGCACTGGAGATAGCAGAGTAAGAAAGTCTTCTGAACTTGCTTTCTTCGTTAAATCTGTTACAACTGCCAGTTAACAATTTGTTCTGTCCACACTTTCATATTAATCAATAGGTGTGATTAACAAAATGCCAACAATACTAAAATTAAATTTAAGATTGGTACAGGAGCCAAAGAGATGAGCTGGTGGTTAAGAGCATTTTGCTATTTTTCCAAAGGGCCAGAGTTCAGTTTTTAGCACCCTTGTGGAACAACTCATAACCTCTTGTAACTACAGATCCGGGGTATCCAACCCACTATCCTCTCCTCTAAGGCACCTATAAGCATTTTACACACACACACACACACACACACACTTTTCCTCCAAAGAGTGGTAAAGATCAGAGAACTATCTGTATAATGGCTGATGAACTCACTTTGAAATGAATTTCAACAGCTCCAAGAAGGAGATGGATGCCTTCCATCTAGAGAATCCTTTTCCATCTCAATATCTTTGTGAACAATTTGCACTGGATTAAGAAGCATTAAATCTGATCCCCTCTTCTTAGGCTTCACATATCATTTGATTGTGTATTTGACTGTGTTTGATTGTGTAGAAGCAAACTGAAAGTCCAGTTGAGCTTTATGTAAATACCAGTATCTGGGGTTTTGTTTGTTTTGTTCTTTGTTTTTTAGCTTTGTTTTTGTTAGTTGCTTGGTTGGTTGATTTTTTTTTTTTTAATACAGGTTAGGAATCAGAAGAATAAGGTTTTCCTTTTCTTTTATATTACATTGCTTTAAGTTTTAGGTTGGTCTGGTTTCTGATTTAAGATCTGGCTAATTCCATGGAGAAGCTACATTTAATTTTGCAATTTATTTTGAGATTGTTAGCTTTTATTCCCCCTTGAACAGAAGTGAGATCATTTGTATAATATTCACTTTTATATTAAAAATTGTTGCGGGATAATCTACATGTCACCATTAATGATAATTACAAAGGAGGCGATTCATACCTAGGTGCTTAAAAGGTTCTGAGCATGTTAAACACTGAATTCTCTCAGTTAATATTTTTTTTTCAACTTTAGGTATATATTCTCACTATGATGATTTTTTTCCTATATTGTAGAAAGTGATATGGGAGATAAAATGGAGCACAGATGTGACTTATTCGTGTAGCAATGGTGTCAGGTGAAAAACGTGCTTATGTGAGTGCCTCATACCCCCAATAATGAATTTCACACTGAAAGGGGATTCTCTAAACTTTAGGCAAGCAACCCTGGCTAAAGAAACAAAATAACATGTTAACCCAGGATGAATATGTGCAATGGAAATGAAACAGGGTCTGGGAGATGGCTTGATCAAAAATGTGCTAGCAGCACAAGCATGAGGACCTAAGTCTTGATCCTTTGGCCCAAATTGCCAGTGCAATACAGGTATCTGTACTGCCATAGCTGGGGAGACAGATCATGGAATTCACTGGCCACCCAAGGAGACAATCCACCGAGCACCAGGTTCCGTCAGAATCTTTCTCACACACACACACAAAAACCATAACATGCAAAGCAAGTGAGAGATAAACCTGGTGCTGACCGCTGGTCTCAACACAAGTGCACAGAAATGCGCAAGCAGCTGTGCCACATCCTTCTAACATGTACATACACACATAAACAAATAAAAACAAACAAGTAGGAAAAGTATGAAAATATGGCCAGTGAATCACACGTGCAAATACAGAAAAATCTTCATGGTAAGAATTTCTATACCAACAGTCCAATGGCGTTTCCTGAAAGTGGTAGAGTTCAAGGAAAATAAGTTCCTGGATCCATTCGACAAATATTTACTCCATGTATCAACTACAGCCCAGAGAGAAGATGTAAATCACCTTGGTTTTGTAAGTGAGAGAATTTAATCACTAATTAGGTTTCTAGACATTATGTACTGTCTAGTTAGTGTCACAATTACTGTAATGAACATCAAGGGCCCAGTGGAACCCAATAAACTCAGATGTATAAAAAGTTATGGAGATTTTTAATAAGACATGATCCTCCCAGAAAGAAAGAGAGATGGGAACCTAAGTTTTGTTAATTTCTGTGACTCAAAGAAAATCTAAAAGTGGGTGTTTAAAGACCAAGGCAACCAGCCACTCCGATAATTGATAAAGGAATCAAATCTGCAGATCAGAAAGTTTGCATTAAGCCTGAATGATAGGTCAGAGGTGGGGAAAGCATCTAAAACATTTGCCTACCAGCAAATGTTAGTTTGGGTTAGGTGACAGAAGTCGAATGAAGAGCATGTGAAGGACGTTGCAGCCTGTGTAGGAGTCAGAAGAGAGGGAGCGTTATAGAGCACAGATATGGGATATGTGTTATTCTACAGCACTGCCAGTATATGTTAAAATATTTTATTCAGAGGCAAGGTGCTGTGTGAAATATTCCTTAGAAAAATAACCTTTGTGAAGATGGATGTCCCAGAGACACACAGTCTAAAAGTTCACTTTTTCTGTGTTTTCTGTATTCTATGGTTTCTTTAACCTGCAAGTTTTATTACAGGTATAAGCAATATATACCATATTCTGTGTTTGGTGTATTGTCTCACTTCTCTTCTGTTATGGCACCCCCACAACCTAGACAAATGCTTATTACTACCATACTCTATATTCAAAACACATATACAACAAAGAAAGAAGCAAAACAATGATTGGCAAGTCTGGGTGATGGCCCGGTAAATAAGTACTTGGCCCTGAAGCATGAAGACCTGAGTTTGATCCCTATCACCAGTGAGTGCAAGGGAGAGAACCTGAGTTCAGTCCTGACACCCACATAACAGCCAGGGGTGGCAGTATGGAGACAGGAGGATTCCTGGAGCTTGCTGTCCAGCCAGCATGGCTGCATTGGTAAGTCCCTGGAGCACTGAGAGATCTTGTCTCAAAAGGAAGGTGGAAAGAGAGATTGAAAAGGCCACCTGCTCTTTCTTTAGGCGTTTGCTCAGTCGTGGAAAACCTTTGAATACTGAAAGACTGGAGTAGCTGGGATCTTTGATTCCAGGGGCTTGAAGATGACTGGCAGATCATGGAGTGACCTATTTATATCTTTGTGTAGCAGCTGCCAGGAAAACCTGCTAGACTTTCATTCTTTTTTAGGGTAGTATAATGGGATTTTGCTGAAACATGTTGAGCTCCTAATAGAAATCCCAAGGGAGACACACACCTACGATCTTAGCATTCAGGAAGCAGAGACAATGAAAGTGAGAATTAGAGGCTAGCCTGGGTTACAGACTAAGACTCTTTGTTAAAAATAAATAAATAAAATAAGATAAAATAAAAGCGTAGCCCTTCCACAGGTTTTTAATGTGAGTCTTTTGTTCACACACCACTGCCAGAGGGCATAACTAAACTGTTAAAAGCTTCATGATCAATACCACAAAATTCATATTACAGGTTGTAACTATAGCAGAAATGGCATTCGGTTGTGATTAGAAAGGACAGCCATTTCAGGGAGAGCCATGTTCCGTGTGAGACAGAGAGCACTTTTTTTCCTAAGCCCGTTATAGAAAGTGGCAGTGTTCTAAAACAGCTGGGAGCTGATTGGGGAAGAGGTGAATAATAACAACTAAAGGAATAACCAACAACATTAAGCCTGTGATTAACTACTTTGCGGCCATCCCGTATCTTCCAGCTCTTTTTAACAGAGTGCTGGTCAACAAACGATCGTCTGGGGAACTTTTCAAAGCTCTGATGTCCGCACTGTATGGCCATAGCAATTAAGTCAGAACCTCTATGGGGTAAATGAAGGCATCTTATTTTTTTCTTTTTAATCTCAGTGCAATTCCAATATTAACCCTTGCCTCATGAGTTCTTTAAACACGTTTAAAACTGCAAGGGATAATGTAGAAAACATATCTGTTTTCTCTGTTTAATAAAGATGCTCTTTATGCAACCTTTTTAACCTTTCAGGAACCACCAGTATCAACTTAGTACAGTCCTGCAGATAATATTATACTGAATCTTCCACCTATGAAAACCTGAAGGGTTAAAAATAAAATCATAGCCAATTGCTTTTAATTTTTCCGTTTGCATTTTCTTTTTATTAGTGGGGTGAACATCTGTTCAGATGGTTATTTAAAGGTCAGAAAGCAGGCTGGCTGTTCGTGGTTATGGATAATTCAAATCAACGATTAGGGCCAAATGTATTAGAACGTAGAGGAGATGGAAAGCATGTTCTGGGGAGAGGAGTAATTTTCTTTGTTTGTTTGTTTGTTTGTTTGTTTGTGTGTTTGTGTGTTTTTAGCATAGTCTTAGGTTTTTTCCTGCTCTCACTGTGGCCTAGTGCTTTGATTTCAAAGTTTATTAAGTTAAGTGATATGTGTGGTAAGAATGAATGTGGTTCTAGAATCTCACAGTCCTGGAATTGAAGTCTTGAGCCCGCTGGTTTCTTCCAGGATTGTCCTGGTCTGTTTGTTTCCTGTACTTTCAAATTCTGTACATACCTGTGCCAGAGCCCTTCTCATGAAAATACTAATCATAATGGCTTAGTGCCTATTCATTTTAACTTGAGTATACCTTCAAAGAGTCCAAATCCTTAAATATATTCAAAAGTTAGGGTTTTAAGAGATGGATTTAGGTTGGGACATAATTCAGTAACGAAAAACAGTCAGCATTGCCTACAGTCTAGAGGGATGGTTTTAGGGTTGCTACAAATTCTTTAGCCTGAATTTCCGTGGTCATTACAAACTGTCACCATCCTCTCACCTGCCACCCCCACCTGTTGTGTGTGTGTGTGTGTGTGTGTGTATGTGCATGTATGTGCACACGCACACACACACACATGCACATTGACTCCTTATATACCAAAAAGAGAAAAAGTGCAGAAGTATGGCTTCAGGTGGTTGAGATATTTGGTCTACACAGGCATTAATGAGTCTAAAGGACAAGTCACATTTCTCTTCTTATGCTTAATAATTCTTCTCTTGAAGTGGTGTATTTTAACTGATTGTGTAGAATTCCTCAAAGACTTCTGAGAGACAGCCAAAGAATGTAGATTTGTCAATTGTCCATGCTAATGAAGACTACCCTCTTAATATTGCCTTTTTTTTCACAACAGTAAGAAGAGCTGGTATTGTAAAGCTAGAAGGGATTGGCTAGAAGGGATTTAAAGCGATGACAGATTGCTTGCTAGGGAGAGATTATAGTTAAAACCCCACTTGTTTTCAGAGCCAGTCTTTACTTACTTGTAGTTTTCTAATTCTCTAATGGTATTGGGTTAATTTTTTACAGTGTTTGTTTAAAACTAAACTATGGCTAGGTATAGTGGCACATGCTTTTAATCCCAGCACTCTGGAAGGAGAAGCATGGGTGAATCTCTATGGGTCAGAGATACATGGAGAGACCCTGCCTCCAAATAAATAAATAGATAGATAGATAGATAGATAGATAGATAGATAGATAGATAGATACACACAACCAATAAATGTGTAAAATAAAATGCAAGAGAAATATAATAGAATATTTGATCTACTCTCTTGATTTATGTATGCCAGTATGTACAAGTACATTGTATCTAGCTTTGTAATTTTCAGTCATGTCTTGATATTCATGTCTTTATTTGATTAAACAGAGATACATGATTCAACATATCTAATAATAATCTATCTAATGAGCTCTACTACACTGTACTCAAATCCATGCTACAATGTAAGATGACAATTAGAATGATTCTTTAAATTTGATAGCACCAATTAGTAAACATACAGGACCATGCATGGAGATAACCTAAGACCCCTGCACAGATGTAGGCCATGGCAGTTCAGTATCCAAGTGGGTTCATTGTAATAGGAACAGGGACTGTCTCTGACATGAACTGATTGGCCTGTTCTTTAATTACCTCCCCCTGAGGGGGAAGCAGCCTTACCAGGCCACAGAAGAAGACAAGGCAGCCACTCCTGATGAGACCTAATTGACTAGGATCAGAAGGAAGGAAAAGAAGTCCTCCCCTATCAGTGGACTTGGGGAGGGGCATGCATACAGAGGGTGGAGGAAGAGAGGGATTGGGACGGGAGGAGAGAGGGAACCATGGAGGGGGGGAGGACACAAAGTGAGTAAAGTGTAATTAATAAAGAAAAAATAATAAAAATAGAGCTGCATTGAAAGAAAATAATAAAATAATATTCTTTGCAAAAAAAATTTATTTTGCCATTGTATTCGGCAAGGTTCTACGGAGAAATATAACCAGTGGAATGTATACATGCTACAGAGGGAATCTACTGGGTTGCCTTACATGATATAAACGGTGTAGTTCAGCGATGGTTGTCTCTATACTGGAGAGGCAGAGGACCTGCTTGTTGGCCTATAATCCCACTGCCCCAGCATTTCCAGTCTGGCACTAGAAGTCTTTAAGTTGTCTGTAAAGTTGCTGGTATTAAGCCTGTGTTCAGGGCTCATGGGATGGCTCAGCAGGAAAGAAAGCTTGCTTCACACAAGGACCAGAGCCTTGCTTGCAACCCACGTGGAATGAGAAAACTCATTCCCAAAAGTTCTGATCTTCATACAGTAATTTGTACACACATGAATGAATAGATGAATGGATGGATGGATGGATGGATGGATGGATGGATGGACAAAATTTTAAAAAATTGAATCCATATTGAAAGGACAGGGTGGAAAAACAAGTGTGTGGTCAGCAGATTGTGATAGTAGCATCAATAGATGCACTTAGAAAGAAAGCGCTAAGCAGGCAGTTTACACAGGGCTTTTTGTCGTAGTTCTTCATATCTGAGCTGTCCTCTGGAAGGAGATCCCTTGAGAATGGGTCTTGCGTTTTACTAATCTCCTTGAAAGACATCACCGGTGGCTTTTCTCCTAGGTGATTCTAAATCTAAATCCCACCAAGTAGGCAAGAACAATCGTCCCAACTGTGGATTTTAATATTTCACATTAGTATATGTAATGAAATGACTTATTATCTAAAGATCACATGAAACAATATTATACACAGAGGAAATTGAATGGAAGGGCATTCTAATACAAGTGGAGGCTTGTTCATCTTTCTAAATGTAATAACTACAAAAACTCAATAACGTCTAGTTGTACTTCTTGCTTTATCTAGAATGAGCACAATTTTGCTTCCTCTATCATGTATACTTTATTTTCACTTCTGACTTACAGGTCTCCTGTCTTTTGCCAGCATCAATGCAATGGTATCAGGCTAACTTGCTACCTTACAAACCAGGTAAAATTACTCTTAAAATAGTTTCTAATTCTATTACAAATATTCTGAAGATAAACAAGGCTGATTAATGTGCAAAGGAAAGTATGTAATTTAAAAAAAAAAGAAGCAGAGGAATTTTTTATTTTATAAATGACGTGTATACAAAATGGTTTGAACTTTAAATGCTGTCTGTATTTGTTAAGTTATTTAAGTGTTACTTATGAACACCAGTATATATATAACCAGAGACAGCTAAGAACCAGCAAAGGAAAAAAGAAAGAGCAAGGTGGAGATATGTTTCTTTTAAAACCTGGCTTGCTGGGGAATGGAGAGATGGCTCAGTGATTTAGAATATTTGCTGCTCTTGCAAAATGTAAGTTTCCTGGGCCTTCAGGGATACCTCCAGCTGCCTGTTAACACCAGCTCCAGAAGATCTGACATCGTCTTCAGACCTCCATGGGCAACTACACGCAGGTGGCGCACATGAACTCAATCAGATACAGGCAAGGAAGCTATAGCTAAGTTGACAGCCAGCTATTCCAAAGATCATCCTGGCTCTGCCTTCTACACTGCTGGGACACAAACGTGCATGCGCAGTCTCACCTAGCTTTGTGTGCAGGTCCTAGAGACTTGAACTCCCATCCTTACACAGCAAGTGTTGTTATCCACCAGGCCATCTCCATAGTGCCCTCATGGAATTTCATTTTTAATAACTTATACTAGACCCCAGTTCAAGCCCT
Source organism: Psammomys obesus (assembly GCF_907164565.1). Lineage (NCBI taxonomy): Eukaryota > Metazoa > Chordata > Mammalia > Rodentia > Muridae > Psammomys > Psammomys obesus. Next base: position 1,887,787 of record NW_026585580.1, on the reverse strand, counting down.
GCAGCAGGCCAGTTGTTTTAAGAGACTTACTTACTTGCCTGTATCTGATTGCGTTCCTGTGGTGGGATAGGGCAGAGAGTGTTAGAGCCAGACTCCTGATGTCCTCCTCTGGCCTCTGCTCACATACCTAACTCTCATACACGCAAGCACTTATAGCACGCACGCGCGCGCACACACACACACACACACATGCACAAACATACATATATGCAAGTGTATACATCTCACACACACACATGCACACACACATATGTTCACACTCATACATAAGAAATCACACGAGGACGCTAAACAGAGGCAGAGGCGGTAGCTGAGTGTGAGTGATTACACTCGGGAGGTGTTCCTACTGAAACCCAACTACCTTTGACTCATCTCTATGCTTTATCCCCAGAGAAACACACATGCAGTATCCACATTTTTCATTTGTTGGAGGAATTTCACACACGCATACCATGCTTGCTTATTAAGTCCACCCCATTTTCTCCTCTTCAGTTCCTCTCCTCTTCTCCACAACTCTCTTTTGATTTTATGTTTTCTACCTACGTCTATCCCACTGGGTGTGCTCTGTTCTAGAAACCAGCATGTACATGGGTGTGCGGCCATCTATAGGGACATGGGTAGCCTATCACTTCTGGCCCCCTGCTCTGATCTTACATCTTGTGTGAAATTCTGTGTGGGTTTACAAAGACACATTCATTTGATCCCCTAACAACGCTGTGAAAGAATTTTGTGTGTCATCCTCCCATTTCAAGAGAAATAAAAACAATGGCTTTGAATGCACACACACAAGAGAAATTCTCAAAGAATTTAAGATTTTAAAAAAATGGTCATATTTTTTGTCTGTTAGAGGTGTTAATTTTTAACGACACTGGATTTTACCCAAACATGCCGCTTGAATTATTACCTTTAACCATTTGCCATTTCATGAAAAATTTTAGAGAGAACTTGTGAAAAAAGAGTAATTCCCATGAATGCAACATTTGAACAAAAGCACGTGCCAAGGGGGCCTGGAAATGGAGGCAACTCTGTTCTGATAAGTGTACCCCATCATGCCTCTCAATCATCACATCCTCTTCAACAGACGGAAGCGGAGGCAGTGCCAGTGGGGAGTGTTCCCCTCTTCCTGAGTCAGCCTAAGCACAGGAAAGCAAGAGCGTGAAACCACGCAAGTGGCCCTGAATAGTCCTGCTTTGGTTCCCCTCCGCCTACAAAAATTTTTACATCACTATTATCTATTTTTATCTCTCATTACTGCTACTATGGGATTATCTAGTTTGTCAAAAATAGAAACACCAATCTTTGCTTGATAAGGGAAAGATGGAAAGAAATGATTAGATTATAGAAAATTTAAACCTCCATGATAAAAATCATCATAATAAAACACATTCAGGTCAAATTGTGTGTGTGTGTGTGTGTGTGTGTGTGTGTGTGTGTGTGAACTGTAACTGCTACCTCTAACCCTGGGTCTATTAGAATTATTGCGCTCCTGCCTCTAATACCAGTTGATCCATGCCTGTTGAACTTTACTGTTGGCTGACTAAGTCTGATAGATTTGTGACTATCAAGTGATGAACTATTTTTCCACTTTCAAGGGATTCAGCATTTCTGTGGATGTTTGTTCTTGTTCATTGCAGGTTGCACGTCATCCAAGGATAAAGGCCATGATCCATTTCTGTTCACAGTCAAAGAGAGAATGTAGTTTCCTGCTGATACTAAAAAGTTCTTGGATAAGTTTATTTGCACAGAAGTTGGAAGGGAAGTTTATAAAGTGATATTCTTCAAAAAGGTTTCTAAATATATACCTTTAAAATGGATTCTGTGTTATATTTTTGTCTCAGTAACTGGACCTGTGAATTTTTCTTATAAGTAAACTGGGTCTCTTTTATTTTACCTATTACAGTAACTGTCACCTGTGTCCAGCATATCTTGATTTTCCAATCTGACCACTGGGGCTATTAACTTTTGCTGCAAACAGCAGAAGTCCAGATATAAAGTTAAAGAACAAACATAAAATCTTTACCCAATGATATAAAAAAAGAACAAAAAGCCCAAACATTGAAAAAGTGAAAGACAAGATTAAGAAAATAGTATAACTTTCCGGTGACACAAGCCATTCTTCTGAAATTTGTTTATGTCTCAGGCTTACCGGAAAGACATAGAACACTCTTTCAAATCTAGACTTTCTAATCTTTTCTCAACAGTACTGCGATTTTGTTATTTTTTTTTTAATTTAGGACTTGGATTATTTCTCTTAAATCGGTATTTTAGATCTGTGATTAATGGGATCTATCTGATAAAGGCGAAGATGAATCAATGCTATGTAATCATTGTTTAAACTTTCATTATGGCACTATTATAGAAAAAACACAAAATATAATGGTGAAGCTTGATCCTTTGCTACCTAAGAGACACAGTCACTTCCAGAAACAAAAGGTTCTACAGCTTTATGTCCTGTTCCTGTTCACTCTAACTCCTCCATTCTGAGTGCTGTGTGTTTCTAAGTATTGCATTTCTTTGAACACTAATAAAATAAAGTAAAATCATAAAAAAGAAAAGGTGAAAGACATGCTGTGTCATCCTTGAATTAGACTCATTAAATAATTTAATATTATACTTCTCAAAAATAACTTATATTTTCAATGGTATTTGCTAAGAATCTTCAGAAGAAAATTTGATAATGTACAGCTAGTTAGAGAGCTAAATAAATAATATTTTAGAAACATAAAAACAAAGTTTAAGTTTACCCTTACAAAACAAACACAGATTCTTTGGAATAGTTGTCATGACTCGGAAATATTCTGCTAAGTATCCAAACTTAACTAAATTTATACTGAAAGAGGATTAGGAAATATGATACTTCCTAAGATAATCAAACTCACAAAATAATTACAAAAGAATTAGTATGGTGATAGACTATGTGGGTGGATATAGCTGCCCCCAGAAGCCAGAGTTTATTTGGTAGAATTTGTTGATAGAACCACATAGCTGAAGGTGCCCCATATGTTGGTTATAAAACATTGGAAGTAGGAGAAAACAAGTAACAGGACAGGAGCCTACCACAGAAAGCACCTGAAAGACTCTACCTAGCAGTGTATCAAAGCAGATGCTGAGACCCACAACCAAACCTTCAGCAGAGTGCAGGGAATCATATGAAGAAGGAAGAGTTAGTATGACCTAGAAGGAACAGGAGCCCCACAAGGTCTAAATATATCTGGGCACAGGGGTCTTCTCTGAGACTGTTTTTTCCAATCAAGGACCATGCATGGGTATAACCTATAACCCCTGCTCAGACATAGCCCATGGTAGCTCAGTATCCAAGTGGGTTCCCTAGTAATGGGGACAGGAATTGTTTCTGTCATGAACTCAATGACTGGCTCATTGAGCTTCCCCCTCTCCCCCCCCCCCCCGAGGGAGGAGCAGCCTTGCTAGGCCACAGATAAGGACATTGCAACCATCCTGAAGATACCTGATAAGCTAGGGTCAGATGGAAGGAGAGGAGGACCTCCCTTCTCAGTGGACTCGGAAGGGGGCAGGGAGGAGATGAGGGAGGGAGAGGAGGATTGGGAGGGAAAGAGGGAGAGGGCTACCGCTGGGATACAAGTGAATGTATAAAATTATTTAAAAATAAAAAAATAGACAAATCAAGAAAGAACTGAGCAAGGATCTTTCTTTCTGCTGGTTAGCCCATATAGTGCTAGAACAGGGCTACTCAGACTACTGGGAGAAAATTGTCATAAACAGTCCTGTGTGGCAGATCCTGTGTTCATAAATACCAACCAGCCATGCAAGACAAGCCCACTGGTGTAGTAGTGGAAAATCTGTTATGGGAGATACTAACAAACTCACACCTTCCACTTGAATAAACAGCCCTGTTGGAACACATTGGGATGCACACACACATCAATTATGCACATATATGAAAATGTCACAGTGAAATCCATTATCATGTACAATTAATATATGCTAAGAAAATATTAAAATTTTAAGTAATTCTAAAGATGTTGTTCCCAGAAAAAAATCAATAAGAGAAGATGAGTGAGCCTAGAAAGGGACAAGGCAGTAAACCAATTTGAGATATTATGTATCATGACATCACAGAACATTTTGAAAAAAGGATTCATAATTTGGCCCAGGGAAAAAATACATATCATTAAATAATTACTTCTTACCAGTGTTGCTTTATCCTAATGAATGCCAGAGACCTTAAAAGGCTGAATGGGGGCTGGGCAAATAGTTCAGTAAGTGAAGCGCTTGGCATGTTGAGTCTGGAACTTTAGAACCCACATTAAAAATGAAAAATCTGAATTTAGCTGCAAGTACCTGTGAGATCCATCCTGGGAAGTGGAGATGGAAGGACTCCTGGGGCTTGCTGGTCAGCCAGCCTAGCGAAATCGTGAGCTCCAGGTTTTGTGTAAAATCTGTCCCAAAGAATAAGGTGGAGTTCAACTGAGGAAGATACCTGATTTCCACTTCTGGCTTCCACATTCATGTGTACATGTATACACCCTACACATGTCCAAACACACACACACACACACACACACACACAAATAAAAATTAAAAGCCAAATGGAAAACATGAAAGTATGATGAAAACCAAAAGCAATGTGAAGGCTGTTTTACCGATTGTAAGTTCTTCACAGAAAACCATGTTTGTGGGTGCATGACTACCAGCACAGCACATGGGTGGGAGAAGCTGACGAGTCAGCAGTCCAAGGCAAGTCTTGGCTAAAAAGGGGGATTTGAAGCAATACCCTGTCTCTAAAACAACAACTGAAAAAGTTTCGATAATAAAAGCGTTCAAAAGACCTAATATCTCTGAAAGTGAAGACTTCACGTATCAATGCATGACGTATTAGAAGACATGTAATTAACATACACAAGAAGCCTTCTGTGCTTAATATATAAAGATTTAGTGCCCAAAACTTATTCAGTCTCCCTTGGTAAGGTAGGCAAAGGATGTCAGGGCAGAGACTCCCTGCTTCGTAGCAGATTCCATCATTTTCTTTAAAAGTAGCACAATTGTGGCCTGTCACAGGGCTGTGTTTGTTCTAAGCCCCTTCTCGGCTGCAGCTCTCCAGGATAGGTGAGACTGGAATCAGCTGTCAGTTAAAGGGCTTCCCACTCTCACTCCCAAACCCCACCCCCGCTAGCCTTGGAGTCAGTATGCTGCTCCAGCCCAGATTCCTGCCTATGGTGTGGCTCAGCCTCAGCAACACTTGAGCCAGGGAGAATAGGAGCCTGATTCTGTCAGTCAGCCTGCATCACCTGTCGAATTTGCACCTATGGGATATCTTAATGACAACTTATTTCAGCCTGTGCTTGGCAGCTATCTGTTCTAACCGCTGAGCTCATGCTAGCACACAGCACACCCTGCTTGAAAGAAGGGACACAAACGGGTAACAGTCACACAACGAGCATTCATTTTAAGGAGTAATTAAGAAAAACTAGAGCAATGAGATATGTTACCTTGACCTATCAAATATTATCCATCTGCCCTCCTTATAAAATTCAACAAAATCAAACTGCTAATTCGGGGCAAGGATTCAGGGAAATGAGCATTATTACAAATGGCTTCTGAGAACACACATTGCTCCCAAATCCTCATCGATAACTTGTATTATACATTTTGAAAAGTCTTTAAACTTTTTCATATTTTAATCCAATAATTGGCCAAAGTAAAGAGTATTAATATTTATGTATAAAGATGTTAACTGCAATGTTCCATATGATCAAAATAAAATTTGGAAATAAATGAATGCTCTCCAACAAGCTAGATTGCTAATCTATAGTGCAATCTTGATTATTATAGTGTCCACTAAATTGTGTTCAGGAAGATTTAAACATTATATTCAAAACTCATTATATTTAATGTAAAATAGTAGCACATAAATGGAATATACATAATACGTTTGGTATTTGTATAAAGACTATAATTATGTGTGTATAAATACATACAAACTTGTATATATACATTCAAAGGGATATGTCCTTAAAATAATATTTAAAATACAGCTTCCGTAATCTTCCTTTTATCTTCCCCAGCTTCTTGAATTTTCTATAGTCTCATGGCTTATAATCAGAAAAAAAGAAATTTGAAAATAAAAAGTAGGCATTTGAAGCTACCATAGGTTTTTAAAGTTGTATTTGTTAATGCAGCAATGATTTTAACAATTAATTTAAATATGCCATTATTTAGTAGATTGTATCAATTATATTTTTGGTCTCTGGTTGTGAAACATTTTCCATTTTTGGAGCTTTAAAGAATCTGTAGTTTCTATGGAGTAGCACAAAGCCAATACTTTGAGTGCCAAATAGTTTTGAAGCTTTCAGTTATGGATAACATATGTATAGAAATGTGCATGTTTAGAATAAACAGTTTTATACAATTTCCAAAGTTGAAAGCACACACATAACCCACATGTAAGTGAAGAAACCCAGTATCTTCTGTATTGTCCTCTCTCTCTTTCTCCCTCCTTCTGTCCCTCTCCCTGTCTTTGTCTCTATCTCTATCTCAGACACACACACACACACACACACACACACACACACACACACCAAGTACATAGGCCAATTTGACATACATATGTACTTCTATGGTTCAGTTTAGTGCATGATAGCCACCCATGTTTCAGCCCATAGCTCTAGTCTGATTATTCATTCTCCCTGCTATGTGGTTATTACATTCCAGAAGTTGCTGTGTTTATTTGCATTCCCTACTATGTAGGGTGGTGAGTAGTTTTGCTTTTGCTTTAATTTTTGACTGTTACAAATAATGTCTAGAAAGTTCTCAAACATAGCTTCTAGTTGTTAAAGTCCATATTTCAGCCATGTGTAGCTAGGGGTGTAGCTGATAGGTTAGTTGTTGTAAGTGAAAATTAATATTTACTACTGCTTTTCTTTTAGTAATACTGCTGTTAATCATAAACAGCTGTATAACCAAATCACGACACAGAGACGGGTTTATTTAGTTAACCTAGAACACAATGCTTTGGCAATAGTTACTCCATCCTAAACCTCCAAGCCCTCATAGTTTCCTAACATTTAGATTTTCCACATTATACTTGCTTTTAGTGATATCTTAGGTCCCTTCCATCTCTCCACGTAGTTTCAAGATCTCTCCTCTAGCTCTCTCTCCAACCTTTCCTTGCCCTTTCTCCTCCCACTGATTTCCTGCCCTCTAGCTCCTCCCCTCTTTCCTGTCCTCTGGCTCCTCCCAGCTCAACATTGCGCTTAGTTGCTTTATTTTGGCCTGTTTACACAAGAGTTGAGACAGGATGCTTAGAATGAGTATCAAAATGCAATATCCAGATTGAAACCAAAAAGTGGGGGCAGGGGAGAAATCAATATTTGAATGAACAAGGGTAAAGTGCATACATTTTAAAAGAACATTATACTAACAGTTAGTACAAACAGGTAGTATTAAACATCTTTCTAAAGTTGCTCTGTGACTGATTTTCTCACCATGAGTTCAGGAGCTTTGATTGTGACACTCTGATGATTGGAAGTAACTTGTTTTCCTAGGTCATTCTGTTGGTGCTGAAATGGTATTGCCAGATTAATGATTGTTAAGTTTTGTATAAGACCTTTCCTTTTGCATTTAAGTTTGACTTAAAGTTGTTTGTTTGTTTTCTGCATATGCAGTGAAGTGTAACCTGACAAGGTGCAAACAGACTATAGTCTACATTTGCAACAGCTAGATTCAGCCCATCACAAGCTGGCAACTCTTGTAGACACAATCGACTAATAGAAAGGGCCCTACCTGCTGGCACTGTCAGATTCTCTTCTGTTTTTCTGTTTGTCATGTTCTTTTCTCTAGCTCATAGAAGAAACTAGTCATGTGGTGGAGCAAAGCTTTGAACAATTTTCAATGCAGACTGTTGTCTAAAGTTCTAAAATTACGAAGCCATTTAAGAAGTGTAAGCCAAATTTTCTGTCATTTTTTAAAAAAATCACATAATGTTCTTTTAACACAAGCTGAGAAATTAATATGGTTTGTTACTCCATTTCTTTGCCTTTTGATTTTTTTCCTCAATTGTCGACAATATTGAGTAGCTACTGATTTTCAGAAATACAGTGAATTCTTACTTAAATGTATTCCTACTTGAAGGTTTTGTTTTGTTTTGTTTTGTTTTCAGTCAAAGCATAATGGCCGTGTGGCACTTTCCACCTCTGGAAAATTCCTTAAGGCTCAAAAAAGATCTTTTTGCTCTTTCCAGACTGTTTTGTAGAAAGATGGACTCCCACCTCACCACAGCCTTGTCTCACTTGAGCTCTGCCTCTCTCACAAAACATAGACTTTTGGTTCTCAAGTCTGGCTTTTTAAAAATTACTTTCCACCCATATATTTTATCACTTAGCCTGTGCCTGAATGCTTCTGGAATGAGCACAAATGTAGTCCTTTTTCTAATCATGGCCCAAAGTACAAGAAACAAAATCCCCAGATGTTTGTTTTTCAAACAGTATGAGTGGATTTTCACGCTCCCTTAAATGGCTGTCAGAGTTTATAGACATGAAATATTTCTGTTCAGTTTTAAGAGCTACAGAGCCCGTTTTGAAAAGTTACTAATATGCTGAACTGTTCTCAATGCTCTCTTTTTCCTATTGAAACATCAGCAGAGCAAGAAATAAGGGAACTGTTAGGCTCAGTAGAAATTATGGGATAGGAATTTGTGATTTTGTCACTGATAAACAGAAGGAATGGATTGTCTGCTCCTTCTTTCACACACAGATACACACACACAGCAAAATGAAATCATTTTTAGTACAAGAGTTCCTACAATTTTAACTAAAAACAAAACAAAACAAAAAAACAGATGAAGCATTGACACTACTTTCTCCCTAAGTTTCCATACTCTTTTTTTTTGAATCCTGTGAAATTATGTTTTATTTTTTATACTATTAATTACACTTTATTCATTTTGTATTCCCCCATAAGCCCCGCCCTCCTCCCCTCCCGATCCCACCCTTCTTCCCCCTTCCTCATGTATACCCCTCCCCAAGTCCACTGAGAGGGGAGGTTCTCTTCTCCTTCCTTCTGATGTTAGTCTATCAGATCACATCAGGAGTGGCTGCATTGTCATCTTCTGTGGCCTGGTAAGGCTGCTCCCCCCTCAGGGGGAGGTGATCAAAGAGCAGGCCAATCAGATTATGTCAGAGGCAGTCCCTCTTCCCATTACTATGGAACCCACTTGGACACTGAACTATCATGGGCTACATCTGTGCAGGGGTTCTAGGTTATCTCCATGAATAGTCCTTGATTGGAGTATGAGTCTCTGGGATGACCCCTGTGTTCAAATTTTCTTGTTCTGTTGCTCTCCTTGTGTGGTTCCCATCCTCTCCAGCTCTGACTATTTCCCACTTCTTACATTAGATTCCATGCTCTCTGCCCAACACATCTACTCAGATATCATCAGGTACTGAAGATGGAGAAGACCTCAGCTTCAGTCTAGTTTGCAGGCAAGCTAATTTGAAGGCTGTAAGTTGGTTCTATTCTGTTCAATGTCCCCAGGACTCACTGTTATCACGTTATGTCAGCTTCACTCTTTTATCACTTAATTAGTCGTTAGAAGCATCTGAGTGTGAATCTTTGATTCCTTTTATTTTGTGTGTGCATGTGTGTGTATGTGCATGTAAGTCTCCACGCCACTTTTTGTATGTATCTGTGTATGTGTGTATTGCAGGCTTTTACATATGATATCTAAAAGGCAGAATCCTAAAGGCATAGAAATCCTAAAAGGCATAAAACTGAAATGTAAAATCACATGTTGGAAATAAAGCTTTCAACGACAATTCACCTTATTTGAAAACCTATTCTCATTTTACAAGTGAAGAGGTTGCGGAAGCCTGGAAAAAAGTCAGACAGCCAAATACAGGCAAACCCAAGGCTAACACTAATGAGACTAAGGAGGGAGGAAAAATGATTCTTACTGTCCTCGTAGATACAAGCACAAAGCAGAAAAACAAAGGCACCATATCAAACTTACAGCCCTTAGTCAGAACACAGAAGAGATGTGTGTTTTAGTCACGTAGCCTTGACTGATCCTCTCTCTAATGTTTGTGACTCATTTTAGGGCAAGCAGCTGTGATGTGTAAAGCCCAGCCATCTAGTCAGGAAAATAAAAAATAATAAAACTCACAGCAATGGTGTGCTGAAAAAACATTTAACAATCAGTTCTGTGACAGTTTACATATTTGTACATACACATTTATTATAAAAATTTAGATGGTTTATGAATAATAAGACATATAACAGTCTTTGTCGCACATTAAAAGCAACCATATTAATTTGCATATGACTTACTAGTTCTTTATAAATTCATCTTTTTTATTATAATCCATTCATTCACAGTGTTGCCACAATATCAGGCCATGTTTAATTATTATCTGATTCAGCTAAGAAGCCATCTATGTCACTGACATTTAAGCATAATTGGTATAAGAATGCTTGTTATTTTTTATTCTCGTGAGGAAGACAAAAATGAAACAGTGAAAGACAGGCTAGAATCTCACTCATTCATCAGTAAGGTACCTTTCAAAACTGTAAAACTATATCCTACATTTTTTTGTCCTGTATATTCACAATACAGTAGCTACAGACACAATGAAGCAATACAGAATTTCTATGTTTATTGGCTTAGTGAAACAAAGTAAAGGGTAGCTAGAATCAGCTTTAAACTAACTAATGTCACCAAAACCTTAGAGCTGGTATATCAGGGACTGGTTTGCAATAGAGCTCATTTCCACACTTCAAAGCCTCCCATTGCAAGAGACTTGAAGCTCTCTATGATGCTGCTGACCCCAGGGTTGGGAAGATAATTATGGCAGCACACTCTAATATAGTACAATATCTTTGTGATATAAAAATTTTAAATAACCCTAAGAACAGAATCTACAGAAAGTGTACTAAATTCACTGTATTAAGTTCCTGGAATACGATTTTGGATAGTGATAATATTTATTAAATGTGAGGTCAAAACTATCCTGACAATTTGAATCTGGCATCACAAACTGGCAGGAAATAGTTCCAACACGCTTTTGCTTAGTGACGAAACAGCTGAGGGCCTTAGAAACTATATAGGTAGGGCTAAGAGATGGCTCCGTGACTGAATCACGTGATGCACAAGCGACAACCATGAGGACCCAAGTTCAGGTCACCAGACCCCAAATAAGTTCCTGGCAGGCTTGGCTTTCCATCTTCAATGTCAGGGATGAGAAAGCAGAGACAGGATACCTCTTCCCCCACTCAGAGAGCTGACTAGGAAGATTAGCTGTACTAGAAAGATCTGGTTCAATCAGGAGACTCTAACTCATCAATGAAAAGGTGAAGGGACTTGAAATTCAGTCAACATCAACTTTGGGCTTCCGGTCACGTGCACACAGGCGCCTACCTACATCCGAACAAGCATACACACACATGTAGACATCACACATACACGTGTAAAAGAAAAAGAAACCTAGGTAAAGCTCGCGTCCCGGGAGGAGAATAAGATCAGAAGAATTGTATTTACTTTATAGTTGAAAGTATGGTATGCCCTGAAAACATCTGAGTAAGGTTTGGTGTGGAGGCTGAAGGTTCAGAGCCGTTTGCAGGCCTGAAGCTGTTCCACGGGACTCCTGTTTTCATCTTCTATAAAATCGGCAGACACCCGGGCATGCATCACATACCCGCTGGATGCGTTAGATACAGCAATGTCCAACATCTTTAGAGCTTCACATACACGATGATACATTGAAGAGTCACCCAGCTGAAAATTCAAAGCCGTCATTTCTAAAGGAAGGTGTTCCTGTCACTGAATTTGTACTGACCCTACCTAGCTCCCTGACGCTATTCTGTACTCCCTCTCTTATCCTTGGAGCTCATCCCGGATGCTCTAAGAACATCTCCCAGACTCCTCCCTACGATGTATGAACATGCTTATATTTGGAAGAAACAAGATCTAAACAAGTCACTATCCACATTGGTGTTCTAACACTTCTCAAACTGTTTTCACAGGAGAACCACCCCCAATTAAAAATGTCACAAAACCTATATTTGTTATTTAAATTAATTTTTCGATTTGATCTGGCTTGATATTTTGAGTATAACCATAAGTGAGAATACTCCCAGGATCACAAACTTGGCAGAAGAATTAGAACGGGGACCTTGAGCTAAGCATTAGTAAGCAGGCACAGAAAGAGCTTGAGCACTTAGCTACAGAACTGAGAGGGATGAACCGAGGATGTACCTTTAGTGACAGTGTGGACTGTGCAGACGCTGAAGGGAGTCTGAAGTAACTTCTTTCCTCCATGAAGCCCTGTGTGGGTGGCTTGGGAATGTGGCACACGAGGAGGGAGCAGAAACAGGAGAGAAACTAGTAGAATCTTTCCCGGTTCATTCTATAGACTATTCCAGAGCTTTCTGAGAAGTTAAAGAGATGTATACCCAGCTATCTACATTCTAAACCTGGTTATAAAAGAGCTGGATCTTCAGCAGTTCAATAAGAAGGTAAGGAATGCTAGTAGATCAGCTGTCAAGGGACTTGAAGCAGAAAGACCTTGCATATCTGCAGGTGGTGGGGACATCAAAGGTGTATAATGGTCTTGGGGACAATAAAGATGGCTTGTCAGCCTCCTAGATGGTTGACAGACAAGTGTAGTTTATAGATGGGATTTGTGCTGTAAGTTTATGGGTGGGTTGAGCTCAGCAGTGCACACCTTATTGTTTTTCTCGTCACCTTGAGATAGGTTCTGCTAGATCTCTCTGTACTTCACTAATGTCAGCGTATTTGACCCTTTCTGGTGCAAGACAATGGATTCAACTGCAGAATAATTCATATCTAAATGTATCATTATTGTTATTTTAGAGCCCCTGATCTGTCTGTGCATTGGAATAGCAATGAAAAGAAGGGGGAGATAGTAAGACCTTGAAAAGCTTTCTCCTTTTTGACTCTTATACACTACTCTATTTTTCCAGTTCTTCCTATTGTGAAGAAGGAGGGAAAGAAAAGAGTATGGAGAAAAAGAAAATGGGCAAGAGGAATGAATTTTTGTTTACCCTGTCATCTTGTGATTTCCCCTGTACACTGGTATATCTTAGTAGGTAAACACATGCGTACTTGGGAGATGCCACCTGGGAATCTTTCTTACTGTAGTCTCCCCAGTATGAGTGATGTTCTCTTACTGGATGGTTTGGCCTTTGCCTTAGGCAACACATTTTCCCCATTGGAGTCTTCTCTTCACTAAACACTGTCCATGAGTGATTCCATAGGTACCTTGAGGCAAGTTAAATGCTGTGGTAACCACTTGACAGCAGAGGAAAATGAGACAGCAGTCCCTATGGACCCTTTTAAATTTGTTAGTGTTTTTTTAAATTAGTGTACAAAATCATTGGTTTGCTTCAGCATTTAATACATTCTTTGTTACTGTTGATTCTTTTCTTTCCCCACCCCCATCCCTTATCCCTTCTCACCCCATAGCCCTCCTTCTGCTTCATGTCACATGTATTCTGTTACTTTCTGCCATCTCTTTTCTCCCTGTCATGGTTACCATTCTAGTTTAATGATCCACACTGTCATCTTTCTATCCATTTACATATGTGTACATATGTAAAAATGTATGCACACAATATTGATCTTCCTGGGCACAACCATAGGTTCTCTCAATATTGCTTTTGCTTCTCTCCAAACAGTTTATGAGAGCATTCCAATTTCTGCAGCTCATCAGCTACTTGGATAGGTTGTGCAAGTCCAGAATGTCTCCCTAGGTGCAGGATACAAGAAAAATAGAAGATATAGCATATCTGAAAATAAAAATAAGTTAAAAATTCTGACCAGAAAGTAATTATTCAAAGCAATGTCTGTGATAAAGTATTTTTTATGAAAAAATACTTTGTTGGTCTAAGCTCTAAATAATTGCTACAGTTCTTTTTCAGTTTAATTATACATAGTAGGCTTCAAATTAGCATATTGTAATTACTTATCCTTAAGCAAACATTCTATTCTATGAGAACACTAATTTTGAGAGCTCCAGATTATGCATTACCCCCTGGCAGACAAAGATCTCCTTTTAAGAATAACTTCGTGGAATTTTGAAATGGTAAGGCTCATTTCAAGTACTGTTTGTGTCTCCAACCAATGTGATACTTTATAGTCCTGATTTAAATGGTAAATTGAAATAATGACATAACTTGTGTTCAAAAGGACAAAAGAGCAGAGTGGAAGCTGTTTCAATTTTGTGACTCACTGAGATTTTAATCTGTGTTTAAAATTTAAAACAGTGAAACAGAAATAAATTAAAAGCACATTTTTGTGGTTCATAGGTATCACAGCTGGGTAGGACTATCAATTGTTTCTGTACCTTGGAGGTGTACAGAGTACTTTCTGGTACTATGGAACTTAGACCATAGGAAGGAGGCTTTCAGGTTAAATGACCCTCATGGTAAGGTATAAAGGGGCGATAGTGGCACTCCGGTGTTGGTGGTACCAACAGTTAATTGAGTGGACTTAAGATCTACTCAACCATAAGTGAATCATGTCTGGTACTAAAAATCTAGCCAACTACTGGGTCCTAGTAGATTTTAGAAGAGAAATTACTAATGTTACTTTGACAAACCAGCAGAATTCCTTAACTACATTCTAAATATTTTCCTTATACCCACGGATAAGTGAAACTCTTACCCCTCGTGAAAGAAGCTTCTCTCAGTACAGTAAATAGAGACCATTACAGAAAGCCAAAAATTGCACAAAAGCCAAGATCAACAGAATTTCGGGGAGCATAGCTCCAATATATACTTCTACACCCCAGCTTCTGTATCATGGCTCAGGAAACATTGAAGACAAGGAAGGGTAGAAAGATTTTAAGAGCCAGAACACCAGGAAGTTTGTCAGATTGCTTCTCATAGAAATGACTGCATAAACACAACCTGGACAATGCCAGTATCAATAACCATTTTTTTGCAAATGTGCAAAAAAATCTCATGGGGTCCCAATGTCTAGACGAAGATCCATAGGCTGTCATTGCTGAGTGATGTAGGCTTAGTCTATCCCAGGGATGAGCATCCTGATTGGTGATCCAATTCAGCCTTGAAACCATATATACAAACAACAGACATGGACTCAGAAGGTCATCTTTATATGCTTATACATATATATGTAACAATAATATTTTTTTAAAAAGTCATTAATTTGAGAGTGAGGGGAATGGAAGGTGTTGGAGGAAGGGGAAATGGGAGGACCTGGAATGAGGAAAGGGAAGGGGGAAGTTATATAATTCTATAATTAAAAGTTAATTAAAAGTATTTTTAAAAATATTTTTTAAAAGTATTTTTAAAACAGGATCAGATGAATGGGGAGGAGGTCCCCCCTATCAGTGGACTTGGCAAGGGGCACGGTGGAGATGAGGGAGGGAGGGAGGGACTGGGAGGGAATGAGGGATCGGGACATGGCTAGGATACAGAGTTAATAAAATGTAACTGATAAGAAAAAAATAAAATTCAAAAAATATTTTTAAAAATTAAAAGTATTTTTAAAAGATCACAATTTTCCTAACTCATAAAATACTTTACAAACCTTTAATAACTGTTTTAAAATTTTATATTCGGTTTTGGGAGAGGCCTGATGTTTCTGTACAAGGCTAAACAGTTAGGATCCCCAGAACCTAAATAAATGCCAGGTGGGCATAATGGCCACTCTAAAGAGCACCCTGAAGGGAGTCAGCACTCAGAAGAAGACATATCAGCTTGACAAAGCTGTTCCAGAGAGATCTTAGGCCAAGGAGAGAAACAAACTTTTTGTCTTATTATCTGGGAAGCTGCACTATGGAAGTGAGCAAGCAGCTGCTAAGAGGCTTATAGATTACAACTATGTTCTACTGGTGCTCACAATTTATGACATCCTGGAAAGGGACAAGGCTTGGTTCAATGTTATAGATACTCCCCAGTGTCCTATATACACCACAAAGAAGGCCATTCATTCTGGTGGCTTTGTGTCCATAAAAGTCAGCATGAAGGTGACATTCAAGAATGACTTATTTCTCACATAGCCCCTAAAGCTTCCTGTTCAGTTTCAATGAGCATTCATGAAGTATGACAGATGCTGTTTTATTTTTTTATTTTTTAATTTATGGTTTATGTGTATGTGTGTTAGAGCCTGCATGGATCTTTGTGTACCTCTTGCATGCAGGAGCCCAAAGTGTAAAGCCTTGGGGCCTCTGGAAGTAGTATTACAAGTATTTGTGAGCCATTATATCTGACCCAGGTCATCTTCAAGAGGTGCAGATGCTTGTGCCTGCTGTACCATCTCTCCAGCCCCAATCCAACACATTTTAATAAATTATACCTTCTGGTTAAATGACTTGCATTCTCTGCTTGAACACAAGTTCAAGCGAGTTCATCCCTAAATTATATAAAACATTTCTATCTGCCTACTCATGACATCCTGGTTTCAT
This sequence comes from Psammomys obesus, assembly GCF_907164565.1. Lineage (NCBI taxonomy): Eukaryota > Metazoa > Chordata > Mammalia > Rodentia > Muridae > Psammomys > Psammomys obesus. The sequence continues at coordinate 1,871,363 of NW_026585580.1, read as the reverse complement.
TTTTGTGTCATTTTTTGTTTGACTTTGAATTAATATTGACTGTTATCCTCCCTAAACTTTGCACTCTTTGGAGCTGGAGTTCATGTTCTATGTATTTCACTCTTTCTCTTAACGTATTTCATGAAATACATTTGAAATTTTCTTTCCCCCTTGTGGTGGTGGGGACATAGCTCAGTCAGTGAAATGATTGGCTTGCAATTATAAGAACGTGGGTTTGGCGGCTGAAACCCATGTAAAAACAAAGAAGGACAGGGAGTGGTTCTGACACTTACTAACCCAGTGTTGGGAATCCGAGCCCAATGGGTGAGACTTGTTTACCACTCTGCCTGTCTTACTGGGTGAATTTAGGGTCAATGTCTCAAAAACCAAAATGAGACAGCATTTATTTTCAAATCAAAGTTGTCATCTGGATTTTACATGCAAAGTTGTCATCTGGCCCATGCATGTGTGTCCAAACACAAATGTGTACACACATACTCACACGCACATAAACGTACACACATTAAATTACCCCATTACTTATTAATAATATATTTAGAGGGAAGGTTTAATGGAATGGTAAAATAATAACTATCTTGACTGGTGATACTACTAATTATAAACAATAGTAAAAGGAAACACAAATTTTCTGGAAAAATATCCAATCTTTAATAAATAACTATTACATGAATTGTACTTATAGCATACACAAAAACATTTTAATACTGTGGAAAGTGTTTGCCTTACTTCAAGGATGCAAGATATGAGAGTCTTCAGAATGGAGCAATTAGCTAAGGAAGCTGTTTTAGTCTGTGCTATAGTAACAGGATACCTGAGACTAAATTATTTCTGAAAAATTAGAAAGTGATTTTATTTTTTTTAATTTCTGGAGAGTGAGGACTCCAAGATCAAGGCATTGACATCCTATTACATTTTAATGTGGTTAAAAGCATCACACGGAGGAGACGGGGAGAAAAAGGGTAAATCTGATAATCAGTCTAGGCTCACATTAATGCTCTTTTTTTTTAAATTTTTTTTATTAATCTTTTTTTATTAATTACACTTTATTCATTTTGTATCCCCCCATAAGCCCCTCCCTCCTCCCCTCCCGATCCCACTCTCCCTCCCCTTTCTGCATGCATGCCACTCCCCAAGTCCACTGCTAGGGGAGATTCTCCTCTTCTTTCTGATCCATCTCTGAGGTAGTACTGAACCATCAACGCCCCTCCCACCGGCCCCTTTCCAAACACACTACCTCAGGGATTCAGCCCCCTGCACTTGCTTGGGAGACACATTCAAGTCACGTCACATCAGAGAGAGAGAGAGAGAGAGAGAGAGAGAGAGAGAGCTTTTTGGTCAATCACTGGAATTGACTCAATTCATCTATGCACAGGCTGAAGGTCAAGAGTTCTCAAATGAAACTGTCATGCAAAGAGGTCTCAACCAGGAGTCAGGATCAAGTTACAGCTTGACTTCAAATTCAGGACAAGGAGATGAAGGAGTGGAAGAGAACCAACCAACGTAAGGAGACTCTGACTCAAGTCTGAGGTCAGAGCGAGTGGGTGGGGCAGAGGGAATGTGGTTCAGCCTTACTGATTGGCAGGACAGAGGCTTCATTAGGACAGCACACACTCAGGGGCTTGAAGTCTGTGTCTGTGTCTCGCTTCCTTTATCTTTCTTTGAAAGGCTGTAATTTACAAGTTGCTGTGCAGGTTTGATACAGATAAGAACATATGCCACCTCACGATCTCAATAGTATGAATCTGTTTAAGATAATCAGTCTTCAACGCAGATGTGTCCCATTCTTTTAAAAAGGACAACCATGAAAAGGGTCAGATTGTTAGGATGAGAAATAATTACTTAATTTATAAGAAATGTTCTTAAAATATCGTACTATCAATGATATGTATTTTATTTCACTTAAAGGTATTTTGTTTTGCTTTAACAACATTTTCGTTTACAGAGCTTCACCTGAGGACACAAACATTTCCCACAGTAAAATGTTAACATAATGTGACACAAAATATTTAATGCTGAACAATGCAAGCACACTCATTCTCTTCTTTATTCAATACAGGGTTGGGTCTTAGGTAGAGTATAAGATATAATACAGATATAAAAGAAATAAAAATAGGGAAAGATGAACAAATTATCACCCTTCACAGGTGACTGGGGTCTCTGTATTTAAAAGACCCTGCAAAATCCATCAGAAGCTCTTAGTTTCCAGTGTACACCATCTTTATTTGTAAAATGGAGAGTTTGCTTGGCATCAGGTGCTGCAAGAGGCTCCTTGTTCTAAGATTGTGAGTCCATTTTGTGTGTTGTTAACTTGAGTGTTCTTTACTTTATGACCATAGCTCCTCCATTCTCTTCTCCAAGGGGCTAGGAAATGCATGTATGCCAGAGAAAATATATGTTTGGCTCCTTGTATGAGTCAGGGTTCTCTAAAGTAATAAGATTTATAGAATGAATCTTTCTTTCTAAATATATAAATATAATAAATCCCTTCATGTAATACGTAATTATAATTTATAAATTATAAAGAAATGTACTTAAATATTGCTATTGTAAATAATATTTTATTTCACTAAAGGTATTTTGTTTTGCTTTTATAACATTTTAGTTTAAGAGCTATATATATAATAGATTTTAATAACATATATACAATAACATGTTTGTTTACAGAGATATATATATTCATAATATAAATATAATTCAATATAAATACACAAAGTATATAACAATTTATTACAATGACTTAGAGGCTATAGTCTAGCTAATCCAACAATGGCTCCCTCTGAACAGACAGTTCAAGAATCTAGTAGTTGTTCAGTCCACGAGCCTGGATGTCTTCTCTGGTCTTCAATACATGCCAGAATCCCAAAGAAGTAGCCTTTAATGCCACTGAAGAAATGGGCCTGCTAGTGAGGCAAGAGCAAGCAGGCAAAGAACAAAGCTTCATTTTCCTTGTGATTATGTAGCTTTAGAATTATATAAATAACCTCCAGCAGAGAAAGCATAAAGGTGGGTCTTCCCAGATCAAAGATCTGGATTAGAAGTGGATCTTTCCACTTCAAGTTGAGTAAAATCCCGGAGAGATGTGTTCCTTCTTTTTTGGGTTTTAGTTAATTCCAGGTGTAGTCAGGTTGACAACTAAGGATAGCATCACACTGTTTAAACATTCATTCATGTTGATTTTCTATATTGATCTTTGCATAACAGCTAATACGGTGCCAATCTGTGACCTTAAACTGTTGAAATGTAAAAAAGAAAGTAAAAGGAAAGGCCAACTATTGTGGGCTTTTCTCTCCCATGCCACCAAGAACACAATAATTTTGACTCTGATATTGTTGCCTTTGCTGGTAATTCATTTTATCAGAAAAAGAGTGGGTCAGGTTTAAATATCCTGCTGCTGCTTATAAAAATATACAGAAATTCAAAATAGGTCGTGTGTGTGTTTGTGTGTGTGTGTGTGTGTGTGTGTGTGTGTGTGTGTGTGTGTGTAGATAGTTTAGATATTTCAGATGATCCAGCTGTCACCACGGAGCAAGTCTCTGTTTGCAAAACATTGCCACTGGCAAGAAAGTATAAAAATGAAAAGATCGTTACTTTATAATCTCCCTTCCTTCCCTGCTCACTCCCTCAGTGTTTTACTTAGCCCAAGCTAGCTTCCTCTGTAGTTGAGGATGGTCTTGGCTCCCAACTCCCAAGTGTTGGGATTGTAGGCATGGGACTCCATGCCCAGTATACTGCCTAGTTTTTATAAACCCAGCACCAGCTAATGCCACCTCAGTAGAAGGAGCTGCAGTTAAGGAATGCCCTCTGTGAGACTGGCCAATAGGCATGTCTGTGACACCTTTTCTTAATTGCTAATGTATGCAGCAGGACACAGGCCACTCTTGGTATTGCCAGCGACCTACAGCAGGTGAGGCTGGTCTGCATAGGAAAAGTAGCTGAGCAAGTCAGTGACAGTATTTCTCCACAGTCTCCACTTCAGTTCCTGCCTCCAGGTCCCTGCTGCCTTGGCCTCCTGCCCTGGCTTCCTCGGGTGTGGATACTAACCTGCAAGCTGAAACAAACCATTTCCTCCCAAGTTGCTGTTGGTCATGATTTTATCATAGCAACAGAAAGCTAAGTAGGACACCCAGCTAAGCCACTTATTTTAATTTCATTTTCATCCATCTACAGCCACAAAAATCTATTTTGGTTTTTATCTTATAATAAAGGAGAATTTCTCCAGTCTGTCACCTGCTTGCTAGTTTTGGGGCAAACTACCGAGATCTATATACAAACTTGCTAATTTATTTAAATAACATGAAACCATCAACATAACACTTGCCTCGCTCTGAATTTAATTCTTTCCTGGTTAGCTCATGGCTCTGAAGGTCATAGTGCCACTGAGTATGGAAGCTAGTGGAAATGACTTATTAAGGCCTATTAATTGAATGAATGAGGCTAAAGGTGTCTCACAGTGAAGATGTGAAGTTACTTGGAGCCTGAAGAGGCCACTGGGGGCTGATTTTGCTGCCAAATCATCAGTATTTATGGCATCTTCTTTGAGCTTGTAAGACACTAGCCCTGGGTATTGCAGTGGTTATATTTATGTGGGTCACTTTTCTTACTGTTTAAATTTTCCTGAAAAACATTCCCTGTGCCTAGACCGGCCTCCCTGCTTCTTCAGTAAGTTTGACTGTAATTTGGATTCTAAATTGTTAACCTTGATTCTTAAATACCCACCCTTTTCGTAACTTTCCAAAGAATTCAGACACTTTTTGTGTGTGTGAAATTTAAATGAACAGGAATACTTTAACTGCTTGAAACACGGTAAGTACCACGGGATCAGACTTTGGGATCATCTTTTGGCGTGTTATCAGAATAGTCTCAAATTTAATGGAGACAGGATAAGATCGTCTGACCCTCTATAACACTCCCATAAATCAGGGCAGGAAAACTCCTTAGCTGGTTCTACTTTCTAATTTAAGGCGACACTAAAAATCTGTCATTGACACCCAGACGTGAGAGATTTGCTCAGCGCTTCAAGATGAATGGTCTGGAGACAATGTGTTGTATCTGCGGGGCGCTGGCACTGAGCTGAATCCAGGCCTCAGCTACCCCGCTTTTCCCAGCCTAGCAGAGCGGTAGTCTAGTGCTTGTGGGAACACAAATCCTCCCCATTGGTCCGGTCTTCTCTCATGTCTCCAGACAGGCAACTCTAAAAGAAAGGAAGAAAATGTACTGAGCAGCTAGAGATATCCTCATTGTAACAGAGAAGAACAGGCTCAGAACACTGAACACCCATCTCTAGGGAGTGTCATAGCGTCAGTTGCCCTGAAGCAAAAGCTATTGACGGTGCCATTATTCCCATGACCCTCTTTGATAGAAAGGGTTTTATGGCACACCTAACGCTCCATCAGGCTTGCTTATCTAAAAGAAAATAACAACAATCAAACCCCACAACCCTGTCTTCTGAATGTGATAAAGCAGTTGTACTGAGCAACTCGCTGTAACTATGGCTACCTACACAAGGTTGGGCTCACTTCACTGCAGGCGGAGAGGGACCATGAGGTGAGGCCTCACTCCTCCCAGGGGAACTGTTGGTTGTTAGGGAGAGGATGTCAGTTTCTTCAAATTCAGTCTTTTCACAACTGGGTCTGTCCTTGCCGCATACGTTTGGATCTTGATAAAGTGCTCAACACATTTTCAGGGCTCAGCAAAGGCTTTGTGCTTGAACAAGACATTTCAGGTTTGTCATGGTTTTTGTCGACTTGACAGGAACCTAGACATTCCTAAAAAGATGAACTCCTAATCAAGGAATTGCCTCCATCAGATTGACCTGTATGTCTGTAGAGCATTTTCTTGATTGCTGATTGATGTGGAAGGGCCTAGTCTACCTTGGGCAGGGCATTCTCTGGGCAGATGTATATAATAAAGATAGCTGAGCAAGTCAAGAGAAGAAAGCCAGTAAGCAGCATTCTCCCATGGCTTCTGTGTAGGCTTTGATTTTTCAAACCTAGTTTATTTGTGGTTTCTTAAGCCTCTGCCTCCCTTCCAACCTTCCCACCCCCAATCCTAGGTAGAAGAGAAAGAAAGTTAGCAGGGCCAAGGGAATGTAGACCACTGTAGACATAGTTCCTTGGGGGAGATTCCGCTCTTTGCCATCAGAATATCCAGCAGTCTAGCAAACCAGCATTTCAGCAATCCAGCAATATCAAAAGCAGCAAAAAGGACCACTAACAGCGGCATGGGAGGCAGCAACCTCCATAAAGCATTCTCCAAAGCATTTCTTTCTTAGAGCATCTGAAGCACATTGTTCTCTCCATCTCTGGGCTTCTATTTATTATACCTTCCCAGAGTTTTTCAGGATGTTTTTCAGCTTGCCAAAACCATGTCCCTGCAGGAGGCTCTTTATCAGCTGATGAGGATCATGAACCTCCTCACCAGCCCATTATCAGCTGTGTATTCTGGCATCCCACAATTGGAATTACAATAAAAACATTTTCACATGACATAACCAAAACATCCACTACAGCTCTGCTTCAGTTTCTGTCTTGAGTTCTTACTTTGGCTTCCCACAATGACACACTATAAAATGTAAGCTGAAATAGATGCTATCCATTTTAGGCTGCTTTTCGTCATGTTGTTTATCACAGCAACAGAGAGCAAATTCGAACGAGGTCATAAAAGGAAATCGAAATTCCCCAGTGTAGAGGGTCTGAAGAGCTCATTAGGAAATTAAATGTTGCTGCAATAAAACATCATTATCGTTACTAGTATTAATTCTCAGTACCAATTTTGGTTTTACCAATTTTTTTCCGTTTAAAAATAGCTTCAATTTATTTCCGTATTGGGGACTAAACCCCAAGTTTTGTACATAAGAGGCAAATGTTCTCTGTCCTCGGCCTAACTTCCAAATGTCTTCAATGATAGTTTAACCAGTGTTCTGAAAAATAACAGACGACTTAACACACCAGCTTCTAAGAACCAGTCTTGCACCGTACTCTAGCTCCACCCTTGAATTTTCAATCTTTGGACCCAAGCTCATGGAGCTATCACTCTTTTATCTGGCACCTAAGTTCGTATTTCTGACTAGTGTTCTCATCTCACCATTTATTTATTCAGACAGTTCACCCACTGTATTTTTATCAGCAGAGATGCTGAGGACTCAACATTCCAGTTCAGTCTTCCCTTACTTTGACACTTGCCCCGTCCTGGTAGATTGTGTGTATAATGATAAAAGCTTTGGGAATACTGCTTTTACCTAGCCAACTACTGCACCCATAATGTATTTTCTTATGCAAATTTTAATCATGCTGAAATTATAACCTGGTTTATCATTGGATTCTTTTTCTTGGCCAAGGTCACTAACTTTTCAGATTTATAACAACTTCTATAGTTTGCCATTCAGTGTTTTGTTTTTTTTTTTTTTTTTTAAGAGACTTCTTTTACAGAGTTCTGAGTCCTCAGCTTTCCTGTGGATTGTTGTCTCTCTGAGTTTGCTCACAGCTGTCATTTTGTGCTTTAAGCAACTGCAGGATTTCTTTCACAGTTCTGGGCGGAGCCTCCGGGCACACTTCCATGCATTTTTGATAACTTCTTTACTTTGTAACTCATATCCTTGAGTAACTTCCTTGGAAAAGACACCTGAAGGATAGACTCCAAAATTGTATAAATCTGGAAATGCCCTTATTATACTTTTACATTATTTAATTAATATTCTGAATATATATATATGTAAGTATGTATATTTACATATATAGAGAGAGGTAGAGAGAGAGATTTAAGGTAAAAATTATTTCACTAAGAATTTGACAGGTAGAGGCTAGAGAGATGAAGGAGTGATTGGTAACCACGGCTGATCTTCCAGAGGACCTGAGTCCAATACTCAGAAGCTCTATGGCAGTTCACAGCTCTCTGTAATTCCAGTCACAAGGTGTCCAATGATATTTTCTGCCCTACCAGCCATACATGTGGGGAACGACATCCACCCATACAAAACACCCAAAATAAATAAAGTACACCTAAAATAAATGAGTTACACATAAAATAAAAAAATGAAAGAATAATTTTGCAATCATTGGTATATTGCTTTCTGCCCCTTGATGTGGATGCTACAAGCAGTTATAAGCTGAAGCCTGAGAAGTCAGTAAAGTTTTTAAATATAGATTTGGAAAGAAAACATTTAATAGAAGACATAAGACTTTGTGTTCAGTCAGAGTATATGTAAAAGTGAGAAGAGCAGATGGTCCCACTTGAGAGGTAGTTAGGAGAAGGAATCTCAAAAGCAGATCTGAGGAAGGGTCAGAAGGGACCCTCATAGCATATTATGCGGTGAAGTTCAGAGCAAACTGCCTTTCAGAGAATGAGTAATACCCACCACCAAAGAGATGTCAGTTCATGTAAGTCTGTGCAGGATGAGACCGATAGACGTGTAGGAGCTGTGTCACGGATGAATTAGAGAATGGCCAAGTGCGCAGACCGAGGGAAATTTCCTTAAGTTCCTGGGTCTGGTCCTCAGGTGAGCAATGGTACAATTTCCTGAGATGAAGAAAATGGAAGAATGGTTGTGTTTGGGAAGTGTAGTTTTAGAGAGTCGGAGGAACCTCTCAAAAACACCCAAGGTAAAAGCATTTTTAATGAACATAATTTGGGAGAGCAATCTTGTTTCCTTGAGATGGGGGATGGGCGGGATTCTTCAGGGAGGAGGGCCTGATTCATCCCAGTTAAGCAGTTGTTTGATGTAAGAGGATCAAAGTTTAGTGAGTCTGGAAGAAAATTGGAGGGAGTGATTTTGGGGCAGCTCTCTATAGAGGTTAGTTTTCTTCACTCTGTCCTACTTCCATTCCCACTCTGCTCTCCCAAGCCTCTCATGAATCTCTGACGCTAATTCCACATGCGTAAAATATGGCAATTTCCTCATACTTAGCCCAAGAACCTCTAAAGCTAAATTAATGTAATCTTTATTTTCTGCTTTACCAAGCTGTTAAATAATTTAATGAAACATATACAGCTGTGTAGCTGGGGATTGATTTATTTGAATATCACATCAGGCCGACATTGGTTTGGATACATGATGTGTTGTTCAGGCTCATGCTCATTGTTGTGTGCTTTAATCTTCCTACAGTTTATTTGTATACTTTTAACTCCAAACTGCTGGCCTCAGAAAATAAGAGGGGACCCCATTACCTTCTTCTGGTTGAATTTGGTGGAACTCATGGGGTTTCATCTTTACAAATGTTTTATGAATTTCTAATGAAAATGCATAAACCTGCATGCATCTGTGTGTACATATCCGTGTACCTGTAAGTGTGCCTGTGTATGTCCATGAATGTGTTTGTGGACAGGTTTTAAATTACAAATTTAATTTACTTCCTAGACGGCAGGCTATTTATAGTACCTGTTTCTTCTTGAGTGGGCTTTGATATTATGTTTTATTGGCTACGTAAACCTTATTGGTTGTCATGTCATTTGGACAAATTGGTGTTTGCCTCAGGATTTGTGGTAGGCATCTTTAACTTATCACAGTCTACTTTCAAATGATGGACCATTTCACATATAGCATCAAAACCTTATTTCCATTTCTCCCTTTCAGAGTCTTTCTGATGTGACCATCATGTACTTTAATTGCACATGTTATGAATGCTACTATAGCTTATTGTTAAACAGTCAGGGAGTTTGCCACATGGTTGGTTGGCTGGATGTGCTCAGACAGAACAGCCTGGTGATAGAGCATGTGGTGGAAACTTTCCTCCTCTACTTAATGCACAGGAAGCAGGAAAGGGAAAAAGACAAGTAAAGATGCAGCTCCAAGGCATAGCCCTGGAGATCTATTTCCTCCAACCAGACCCACCATGCAGAAGCATGTCATCACCTTCAGGACATGGTACCATATTTTGGTTGTATTGAAGTGCTGATTGTGTGTTGTGGTTTGAATTAGTATGGTCTCCATAGATACATGCCTTTGCATGCTTGGCCATAGGGACCGCTGCTACTAGAAGGTGTGGCCACGTTGGAGGAGGTGTGGCCTTCCTGGAGGAAGAATGTCATTGTGGGGGAAGGCTTTGAGGTCACCCATGATCAAGCTACATCCAGTGTAACAGTTTCCTTCTGCTGCCTGTGGATCAAGATGTAGAACTCTTGTCTCCTCCAGCATAAAGTCTGCCTGCGCTTTGACATGCTTCCTGCCATGATAATAATGGGCTAAGCCTCTGAAACTGTAAGCCAGCCTCAATTAAATGATTTTTTTTTAAATAAGAATTGCCTTGGTCATGGTGTCTACAATTTCCAGTGATGGTGGGCTTGGGGTAGATGCATATGTCTGTATGGTTTCATTTGCCCTTTGCCCCTGTGAGCTCTTTCAGTAGCAGTTTTCTGTGACAGGTTCTTTCAGCTTCTTTCTGTCTTCAGCTTTGCTTTTAAATATATTTTCCTAGCTAATGAATTTTGTATTGATGGTGTTTTATTTCAGGGCTTTCAACATGCTGCATCACTGGCATATTTATTAGCTTGAATTGTTTCCAATAAGAAATCTGCCATCATTATCCTCATTCCTCTTCAGCACAGCGTGTCTGTTTTCTCTGAATACCTTTGGGATTTTTCTCCTTGTCAATAACTTTAAGAGATTTGATTAAAAAGATGTTGGTATTATCTTTTTCATCTCCCATTAGGATTTATTTAGCTTCATCGGTCTGTGGGTTTGTAATTTTTATCAGCTGTGAAAAATTTTAGCTGTTAATGTTTTAAAATATATTTTTCTATGCTATCTTCTTTCATGTCTGTTTTAAAAATATATGTGTTGAAAGACAGATGATAGATGGCAGGTACATGATAGACAAATAATCAATGATAGACATATACATGGTAGATAATAGGTAAAGATAGATTTGATAGATAAATGATAGATAAGTTCATAGATAGATAGAGGCTAGATGGATATGGATATGTAGATGATTGATAGATTTGATAGATTAGATAGATGATGGAATTAATACATAAATTATGATAGATGATAGGTAGGTAGATGGATAGGTAGATACTTAACATGTACTGTGAAATTTGTAGTTCATTATTTTTTTCTGAAATTACTAGGTTAAATTTTGTTATTATTTTATAATTTTGTGATGTTTTACCTGCATGTTTGTGCACCAGATGCATGCCTGATGTTCTTGGAGACTAGAGAAGGGGTTTCAAATTTCCTGGAATTGAAGTTATGGTTGATTTTGAGCTGCCACGTGTGTTCCAGGAATTGATACCGGATCTTCTAGAAGAGCAACTACTGTTCTTAATTATCGAGTCATCTCTTCAGTCCTAGAATTACCAGATCCAATTGGATACTAATCCAGTCCTATATATTTTTTATGTTTAATCTTTGTCATTACAAGCTTTAATTTATTTTTCACATTGTCTACATAACTACTCATTCTTTGAATTTGTAAGAAAGACATTTAAATGCACTATAATGTCACTGCCAGCTGTGACAAGTAAATAAATTTCATTAGATTCTATTTCCACCTCATTTGGGGTCCTATTATCCTGCTTCTTTTTCTGTCTACTAACTTCTGATTGGGTACCAGATTTTTGTGAATTCTTTCATGTTGTGTGACTGATTGTGTATGTGTATGCATGTGTGTGTGTATGTGTATGAGAGATATGTATGTATGCATGCATGGATGGATGGATGTGCAAGTCTATATACTCACGTGTGGGCATGCCAGGAAGGCGTCTGAGGTCAAAATTAGTTGACTTTCTAGGATGGCTCTTCATCTTTATCTTCTGAGGCAGGGTCTACCACTGAATCTGAAGCTATTTGATTTGACTAGGTTGACCAACCAATTGAGCAACAGAAATGCATCTGTCTCCTCCCCCCTCCTTTCTACTCAGAGAGTTACATGCTCCAACACCCCACCAGGCGTTTCACAAGGCTTCTAGGGACCCAAACCCAGTTCTGCTGTGTTGCACATCAGGTACTTCATCAAAATTTCAGGTACTCTGAACATTTTATAGAATCATAAATATTCCTAAATTTCTTGGATGACATTTTTATGAAAAAACTGGTGAATCTTTTCAGATTGTGCTTATGTTTATTTATTTGAGTAAGTGTCCTGCGAATTGAACCTTCATGTTCAATACATGCTCTTCCATGAGCTATGCCCACAGCCTTAATAACTTCTCTGTTTGCTTCTTTTGGTGTCACTCACGTTGAACGTTGAACTCAAACTCCTGGGCTCAAGCTATTCTCCTGCCTCTACCTCGAAGGTAACTGGGATTATGCATGTGCCACCATGCCTGGTCCTGACTGAAGTAGGACTTAAAGTTTGTCTTTAAGTAACACTATGACTTTGTCTTTGCGTCTATACAGTTACTCTCAGCCATGTCATTTTTGCTTGTAATGTATTTTTGCTGTTGTCTTTAAATGCCTAAAAGATTTAGGCATTTTCAATTAAAATAGAATTACAACACTTTCCTCCTTCCATTTTCTCCTTCCTACCCTTTCCAGGTCTCCTCCCTCTACCTTTCCCATTTCCCTATGTATGATAGTTTCTTTTTCTTTTATTTTTATTACTACATGTTAAGACAGAAGGTGGAAATTTTCTCAGGGTTTCTACCCTAGATGAACTTCAAGCAACTAATGACACCCAGGAGAAGGAGCATTAGACTCTCCGAAGCATGAGCCTCCTCATGGGTTAGCTACAACAAAGCAGTCATTCCAGAAATCATAAACACACCAACAAAAACAGATTCATCAGGTTGTATTTACATGGTTGTGCTTACACTATACTTCTCCAACAGATGATAGGAGCATCAACTTCTACTTGCAAATCACTGATGTGCCTTTTCTCTCCAGTTATTTCCCTTTACTCTTGTACTTTGACACTCCTGTCCAATCACTTTCTGATTCAGAGAAAAGTATTTGTATAGTATATTTTAACATGAAAAATATAAAGTATTTAACATAAAACGTCCTTAGAAGTCTCAACATTACCTCCTTCCCTCACCCACACCCCCTTTTATTTTTACAGTTTTGCAAAATATTTGTATGAATTACAGGCATCTTTTATTAGCTACTTAATTTGGTTCTTATACCTACAGTCCTTTCAACCTTATTCCACCTTAATCCCTTCCAACCCTCAACTCTAAGTAGGACAGGAATAACATCAGAGGGGGAAGGGGGCATATCATCTTTAGACTATTTCCTGTTAAGTAGGGTCATTGAGTTCTCTGGAGCAAGTCCAATCTTCATCATCAGTGTATCTCCTACTTCTCAAACTGCAACAACAGCAACCAGGAGCAGCAAAGGGAAGCAGCAGCGCCCTTCTCTTCAGAGTATTCCTGGCCCTTTTCTGAGCTCTGGCATTTATACCCAGCAGCTGGCACAAATCGCGCCCTCCTAGAGTATGAGACACAGTACCGTTAGCTTCTATGGACAATCTGAAGGAGTTTCATGTCCCACACCTAGGATTAAAACAAAAACATATTCATATAACTTAACTGGGTTATTTAAGACACCAAACTTCCCACTACAGTAGATTCCACAGCATCCTTTTGTTATTTTTCTTCTGTATCAAAACCAGCATTAATTTGTAATAATAACACACTGAGCCCGAATCAAAAATGGGAGTATCCATCAACTCCTACATGCAATTTGTTACTAGTTATGTTTTTCTATTTTTATTAAGTGATAACAAAGCTATTTATCAGCAATATCTCATTTTAATGCAGGTGAGGAAGTTATAAAAGTATCTATATACTCAAATTAAAAACACATTTTGTTCTAGATTATCTGTTTATGAAAGGAGCTATTTCAAAATAGTCTTTGGTTTTGCTGCAAGCCAGAATGACTCAGTAAGGCTCTTCCCTGAAGCAGTCTTTCAATACTCTTTTCTGGCAACAGCAGAGATCATATTTATAAGCAGGTATGCCATAGGTAAGAACAAGGTTTATCACATTTATTTCTTTTACTGACATTTAGTATAAGACTATGGAGTGATGTTTTTATATTTATTGTTACTACACTTTATTTGGTCACAGATACATTGTAACTGTTTCTTGGAAATAATAGGAAAAACAGATGAAAGAATGTTGTGCGTGAGGCAACTGACACCTTGGAAACATGGAGGCAAAAGGCACTTAGGCTTTTTTTTTCATTGATGTTCTTCGTGTTACCAGATTGAAGGCAGAGCGTGAGTCATCTTTTGCAGAACATCTGTGTGCATTGTACGGTGCCAATCTAGATTTGCTGTGGGCCTGACTTCTAGAACAATGCACACTGGAGAGCTGACACCTGCTTTTACTAAATTATCTGGAAGAGACCTGACTAGCAGGGCAGCCTTCCATAGCCGTTGCTATGGCTTTCATATTTTTGTCTATGCTTACTCACCCAACTATAGCTGTAAGATAGATGTTAAGCAAAATGCTATGGAGGACAAAGAGAAGTATGGCTCTCTTCATGTATGTCTCTGTGCATGAGAACAAAACAAACCAAGACAAAAACAAAAATAAACAAAAAAACCTTACCTATCAGGCTCCAATAGAAATGGAGCTTTAAAGAAGTTTTAACCGGCCGTATCATTGTCCATCAATGCTGAAAGCTTGGTGCTGACGTTATAGACAGATGACATAATGGTAGCCCTATGGTGGAATCTGTGAACCACTACTGCTATCCTTTTTTAATTTTTTTATGCTTTTTTTCCTGCTGTTCAATTTAAATTACAAAAGCCTTAAATTATCCTCAGGGCTGTTGGGTTAAAGGCACTGATAATTAAAAATCGGACTAATATTCTCACCCCAGATCTTGACTGAACCTCAGAAGGTGATGAAGCATCTTTGGTGAGTCCAGAATCCCACTTTTGTGTTTCTTTTTTCCTTAAATCATAATCTTCCATCTATGACCTTCTGTGTATTCATGATGACTTATGCAAGTATTATAAAATTTCAAGAATCTCCCTTGGCAGATTTGCATGCCATTAAAAAGTGCCAACAACCTTGGTTTAATCTGTAATTTGGAGATGTTGAAACAAGGGAGGGGGGAATCAACCAAGAACCATGCATGGAGAGAACCTAGACTCCCTGCTCAGATGTAACCCATGGACAACTCAGTCTCCATGAGGGTTCCCTAGTAAAGAAAGCAGGGGCAGCCTCTGCCATGAACTCTATTGCCTGCTCTTTGATCACCTCCCCCTGGCTGGGTGGCCTTACTAGGCCACAAATAAAAAGGACCCAGAGAGTCCTGATTATACCTAATAGGTGAGGGTCAGATAGTAGGGGAGGAGGATCTCCCCAATCAGTAGACTAAGGGAGGGGCATAGGATGGAAAGAGGGAGGGAAGGTGAGACCAGGAGAAAATGAGGGAGGGGGCTACAGCCAGGATACAAAGCGAGTAAATTGTAATAAATAAAAACAACATTAATAATAGTAATGATGATGATGATGATGATGATGATGATGATGATGATGATAAAAAGAAAAACTTTTAAAAAGTTCTTCAAAAAAATCTCAAAAGTCTGAAATATTAAATTTACTATCAAGAGGAAAATATTTTAAATTTTCAAATGCAATATTAGTAAAATTTGTAAAAAGTTGGCATATAAAAAGGAGGGATATACTTTAAAAGGACATGCCACATGCCAATAATTTCAGTTGTGTAATTTCTGCTAATACCACCACCACCATTCTGGAATATTTAGATAAAAGTGTTTCCATTGTTCCATTTGGCTGTGCCCTATTATTCACTTATTCTCTCTGTAGGTATTTATTTACCCGTCCAATAGCTTTTTTTTTTTCTTAAATGTCTGCTGTAAAAGGCTTCATGTGTCATTGCCAATTCTCTATACTTCAGATATTTTTCTAAATGTCAATATAGCATGTGGAAAATTGTGAAGTCTAGACTGAGTTCTTTTAAACATAAGAACGACTCAGATGTAAGAAATGATCTGCCTTACTGACATGAACTCAGTGACTGGCTCTTTGATCACCTCCCCTTGATGGGGGAACAGCCTTATCAGGCCACACAGGAAGACAAATGCAGCCAGTCTTCATGATGAGACCTGATAGGCTAGGGTCAGATGGAAGAGGAGGAGAACCACCCCTATCAGTGAATTGGGGGAGAGCCATGGGAGGAGAAGAGGTAGGAAGGATGACATTGAGAGGGGATAAAGGAGGGGGCTACAGCTGCGATACAAAATGAATGAATTGTAATTAATAAATAAATTAATTAATTAAAAAGTAATAAATGATCTGCCCACCGCCTGCCATCTTCTCTATTCCCACCTGCCAAATGTCTCCTGGCCAATCTTTTGAAGGCTTCTCCAAAACACTTGGGTGTAAGTTATCTAAGTATTGAGCAAAGGTTGATTGATACAATACTGGGCTAAACTATTGAGCCTGGCACTCAATTTTCATCAGAGAATGGGAAGAGAATGTATCCAGAAAATGAAATGAAGAGCCCAAGTGAAAATGCTCATTTTGCAGAGGTTTGTCCGCATGCTTCTACAAATAGCTTTTCTTTCATTTGTGATAAAAGCACAGTCTCTCTCTTTCTCTGTCTCTCTGTGTGTGTGTGTATCATTTTTTCCATATGGAAACAAAGTCTTGAAGAAGTAAAATGTTTTCTTTTATTCCATTTTAAATCTGGTGATATTATTTTTTTATTAATTTCACTATATTCATGGTAAATCTTTGCTTTAAGAAAATCCATGTGTGTTCAACAGTAGCAGAAGATTTAACACTAGAAGTAGTAAATATAAGAAGTAACACACTTTGATAAGCTCAAAATTCAGTCTTTTACATATAAACTTTGGAACCCATGGGATTTTTTTTTCCTTAGGTTCCTCCCACTCTAAGGCTGTACATTTGCCATCTTTATTTCATTGTTTACATGTTTATTCTGGGAATGCAACATTTAGAAAACCGGAATCTGGTTTAGGAATACAGCCCTGAAATCAAGCGGCGTTTGTTTTTCACACATGCTTTATTGAATTCTATATTTTTGGATATTACCTTTTAGAGAGCTTGCAATGAATAGGATACAAAAATTGAGCCAACTGTCAACTGAAATTCACACTTTAAATTATGATAAAAGTCTTACAAATGTATTAGGTCCCTGAGAACATTGTACCATGTATTTTGATTGTATCTGCCCCTCCACAGCTCCCCTCACATCTATCCTCCCTTTTCTTCCTATCCAACTTTGTATCCTTTCTCAAACAACAACAACAACACTTAAAGTCAGTCTGTTTCCTGGGTTTTCTTTGATGTATAACCTTCCATGGAAATCTGGTTGACTCCCCAAGGGCTGCAAGCTTAAAGGAACTGATTTTCCTCTTACAGCAGCTACCAATTGCCTCTTAGAACTTTAGCTGCTTGGTCAGGAGCGAAACTTCACGCCCTTCACCTCCCTCTCCATGTTATGATTTGGGCTGGTTTGAGAATGCACAGGTCTTATGCACGCTGCTACAACTACTGTGAGTTCATATACATAATTGTCTTGTTGTATCAAGAAAACAATATTTCATTGTTCTCTCTCTCTACTTCATGATAATAAAGAACTAATTGTCAAGAAACCAAGAAACTTTTCCCAAGGACCACTCATTGCGATGGCCTTGAACCCTTGCACAGAGGTAGCCCATGGCAGTTCAGTGTCCAAGTGGGTTCCATAGTAAAGGGAACAGGGACTGTCTCCTACAGGAACTGATTGGCCTGCTCTTTGATCACCTCCCCCTGAGGGGGTAGCAGCCTTACCAGGTGACAGATGAAGACAATGCAGCCACTCCTGATGAGACCTGATAGACTAGGATCAGAGGGAAGGAGAGGAGAACCTCCCTTATCAGTGAACTCGGGGAGAGGCACAGGTGGGGAAGAGGGTGGGATTGTGAAGGGAGGAGGGAGGAAGGTGGGGGGGGAGGATACAAAGTGATCATTTTGTATCCCCCCATAAGCCCCTCCCTCCTCCCCTGCCGATCCCACCCTCCCTCCCCTTTCTGCATGCATGCCACTCCCCAAGTCCACTGATAGGGGAGGTCCTCCTCTCCTTCTTTCTGATCTTAGTCTATCAGTTCTCATCAAAAGTGGCTGCAT